>NC_143016.1:120695733-121040733 GCF_055824585.1 Amblyomma mixtum | reverse complement strand
CTCTTCACGATTCTTCTTGGCTGTAGCAACGGAACGTAGCAGCTGCTTAACACCGCATTTCAAAGGTCATCTCATATCCCATGCTTTTCATATTCACATGCTGCCCCACTGACTAGTCCGTAAGCGGAAAATCGAACTGTAGTTCCACATTTGGGGCGACCTACGCTCCGCTGGTTACAGATGTGAGGTTACTAACCTGAAATTTTCTGCCGAGCTATGAACCGCTTGCCTGTGAGAATAAACGCATGCGCGAGCGAAAAGTGTAATCGCTGCGACGTGTCAATTTTCTTCGGTAAAGCCGAGTGGCATCAGAAATAATTATTTTGGTACTCAGGCACTACAACTTCCAGTCAGGCCCTTAGCTATTGCCTGTTCGGTCCCATTGGGTGCACGTTTGTCTGAGGGCAATTGAGGTGTCAGAAGGTCACGTGACTTGCTGCAACACCAGCCACCAAGGTTGCTTCTGAGGAATTATAGTCAGCCAGCTCTAGAGCCCCCGCTGGCCTATTTAACCGATGTTCGTCTGGTCGCTCTGCGACCGTGAAGAGCTAGGTGGCTGAGTGCAACCTGAAAGTGTGGCAGGCAGGCCACCTAGGTCCCGTGAACTTGTGCCATCACAAACTGCCCACCGGATTGGGAGCAAATTGCCTACCGCGCCAGGTTGCAGTTCAATTAATGATTTGTTGCGAGAGGTTGCTCGGGAAGAACAACTTGGGTCTCGCAATTCCCACCAGTGGCGGCATCTTCTATCTCAGGGCAGTGGCGCATCGCGTCGCTTAGCCGCTGCGCCACTGAGCCAGGAGTTGTATGAGGCCTCTCAGTGGCCTATGAATGCAGGGCAGAGAACGGCCTGTGAGAGAATGAGTACCGAAATGCTACCGCATGGAATTCGCATGTGACCTAAAAATAATCCATCGTTTCTCTTTGTTCTGCATAGAACTGCATGTAACGTGGCAGAAGCAGGCACCTGCCAAGGGTGTGTACTGCCTGAAGCTTTGCCTCCAATGTTCACTTTTCGACGATTTTATCAACGTCACAGCGTTAAAGTTCCCATTCTCTACCATATCTTGTGTCGGCGTTGTCGCCGCCTGCATTGTCAGCTAAAAATCACGGGCAATTGCTCTGGCATCAGTTCCTCAGAGAGCAACCTTGGAGGCAGGTGGGCCACCTATGCGCCGTGGCCTTGTGGCATCATCAGAACATGCGCGTCACAACTTGAGCAAAATGTGCACCATGGCAGGTGGCAGTTACATTAATAATTGGTCGCTCGGAAAGAGCAACATGAGCCGCACAAGGCGCACCACTGGCCGGACCTGGCATTGCAGGGTGGTGGGCCATTGCTTAACCGGTGCACCACTGCGGCAGGAGCGGCATGAGGACTCCCAGTGATCAATGAATGTAAAGTATAAAACGATCTTTTGCATATATGGGAATTTGCCAACCACACTATAGTGTCAGTCCCTTAAGGCGGAGCTTGATAGATCCTTAAGATAAGTATTTGTAATAAATGGCTGGTTAGTATGGTTGGCGGTAACGGCATCAAGAAGACAACTATGCCAGGGTAGAAAGCACTAACTGCTGTTTTCTCTTAATCACGCTGGTGCTTTTTGTAGCGTTGTTTCGGATGATTATAGGATTGTAACACTCATGTTCCTTCGAGGTTCTATTTTCAATAGGGTATATTAACCTTGCTCGAACTTTTTCATCAAGCGCTCTTATAGCAGCGGCAGGAGGAAGAGGAGAAGGAACCTTTTTTTGAGTAGCCTATAGTTTAAGCTCTGGAAGCAGCCCGACAGGGCCCCAGTTAGTCGAGGAGCCCAATGGCCTCTTCTCGTTTGGCCCGATCGATCTGCCTCAGCTGTTCGACTGTGACAGCGGCTAGCCTAGCGTCCTCCTAGGAAGAGCAGCAGGAGAAAGGATGCCATTTGCTGCGCGCGGTTGTGGCCAGGCCTACAGGTATATGCGGCATAGAATATAATCGGTGTGGCAGGCACTGAGCTTCTCGTAATTTTTTTGGTAATAAACAACACTCTCTGGTTTAACTTCATTGTATATCAGCACAATTTGTTTTTCCTTTTTTAGAATTACGAATGAAATTAAGCGTGCACGGAGAAGAAATTTTAAATACAAACTAAGTTGGTAGCCACTACTTCATGAGGAATATCAAAATTGTTTATTATTTGCACATGAACATACTCGCAACAAGCAGATATTTCCTGTTTTCACTTCAAAGAATATTTATTGTATGGGCTTATTTGCTGTGTGGGCGCCTTCACTGGCTCTTATTGGTTGGTGAGTGGCTGTAACTATGGTGAAGCAGTTTTCGTTAAGAAGTTTAGGGTACTTTAGGAGTGTTAAGGGTTTACGTTAAGTACCTAGGTACTGAAGAAATAAAATGCTGATTATACTAGGTGCTGTCGCAATGGCTAAAAACGTGCATTTAAGATTCTAGAGGTTTCAGCATTTCCGATCCATAAGCAGTCGTTTATACGCTATTGGATAACGACGCTGATCAGCATTACCTTTCGATAAACGCCCAGCTACCTAAAGCTTCAAACAGGATCTGAATGCACTGCGAATTTGTGTCACGAACGGTGAACTGTCCATGCGAGTGGCTTAAGCGACCGTCGTTATTGAGTGCTAAAGGAGCACCTTCACACTCCCGCGACAGAAGAATTCATACTTTTTCCGATAGTGAAGAATTAATGATAGCTCTGGAACGCTCTGTAAGTGAGATTAATTGAGGGGATAAGCATCGCAATTTACGTGTCTTGTTTTATAAAGAGATATATGGGTTTGTGTCCTTACCACTTCTGCTGAACCCAGCAAACTGTACTTTGATGTTTATTGTTTATTCATTGATCCTTTGCTCATTAGGGCGTAACAATATGGAAAACAAACATCATGCAGAGCACGGGAAGTTTATAGATTCGATTCTATTAAATGGTTTTTCGTTCAATCGGAAACAGGGCATGAACACTACATACTGTCAACACAGGTAAGTGCCGGCTAAGTTTTGTGTTTGCAAATAAAGAGCTCCCGTCTCTCTCTGTCCCTCTCTAACGAAACAACAGCAACTACAACAAAAAAAAGTACTGCTGAGGCCACAAGCCTAAAGCGCTTTGCGCTTCTGAGACCGCTTGGCGAAAGCAGGGAAGGTGTGAAATTTTTTCACGCAAGTTTAGGTCGCTCACGCGTCCCAGGTGTGCTCAAAGGGTTGCGCTTCAAGTTGATGCACTGTTACCCTGTCCATGGCCGTCCACGCAATACTGCAAAAGAAGAAGAAACTTCCGAAATGTGAAAACTAAAAGAAGAGTTTAGGAAGAGTGAAAGGGCATTTTCTTCATTTTTGCGTGTTTTTTTTTTATTCAGCGACATGCGTCGGATTTCTTCGCTGACCAGTATAAAAGATTGCCGACGGAGTCAAGACGGTACCACAAGACATTTGTCTCCGCCTCAACCTCACTTGCATCTGCTATTCCGCCGAGCGCCACTTGTGAAGAGAGAAAACAGCCGGAATGCTTTCGAAGGTGAGATACTACAACTGCACAGATTCCCCGTGAGAAACGACGCACATATAACGAAATCATACCATACTACAATACCCAGCTTTCATTAGACTGATCAGCCACTTTTCCGAAGAATGTTGGGTCCTGCTGATGATAGGAAAGAGGGATAGCTTTTACCTCACTATAGGTAAACGACTGGAGCCGAAATAAGAGAGGAGCTGCTAAATGGCAGGACGCCATGCATACAGTGCTAGTTTACGAACGAGCTCCAACGAAGAACAAATGTTCTATTGCATCCTTTCACGCCCTAGAATTTATGTTAAGAAATTTGTATGGCTACTGAGAATATGTAGCTCTCTCATTCGCATCGCTATACTTATTAACGGGTGATTTTGAATCTGGATTACTGGCTGTTGCTTGGGTGAAAATTATGCCGGATGTGTCAGAGGATATTCTGAAAAATTTTCAAAAGAGCCAGTTAGAAGTTTGAAAAATTTGTTAGGACCAGACTATTTGCAGCGGCAGAGGTGGGCTCCTCGGGAAGATTAATTACAATTTCATTACAGTATCATGATATCTTTATAATTAGCCTAGATGATGCCCGATGAAATTGGTACGTTCGAAGCCAGGGTCACGACGCTGCCATCACAGTTTCTGAAAGAAATAAAAAGGCGTTCCTTGAAGCTTTGCTGCTAGAGGATATCCAAAGGTTTCTTCCGCACAGAACCGAAAGAGCACAAGAAGCGGGTTGTGTACTTTCTGCGCACGCAGCAACCACCGATGACGTATTGCAATGACCATGGCGCGAAATTAGAACTGGCTAGTCAATATGATCCCGCTATGCATTTATTTTTTCACAGAAGCTCAAAAAATAAAAAAAAAACTACCGCGCACGTGGCGATGACTATAATTTTCCCCGCAAAAAGCGGAGCACGAAACGCGATGACTTGGTACAATGCCGCAGGCTGCTCGAATTGGGCGCCATGGGCACTGTAATACATTACAAGCGGAAGTTGCATTTGAAGCGCCTTATGCGCTTAGTTTTGCCTTTATGGGGAAAAATATGCGGCAAGTTTCTTTGTGCTGCAGAGCTTTACAGAATGAATTTTTCCACGTATCACAAAGTGACATCACGTAGCCGTCTCCACGTCTTCGGGAACTGAATAGTAGGCTGTGTAAATTAAAATTGGTTTTTAATTTTAGTTAGTTAAATGGTAAATTAGGGCAATTTTTATAGTGACTGACGTCCGCTGCGGCGGCCAGTTTGTCCCTGAAAAGAATTTCTTGCTTTGTCGAACAGACCACTGAGAAAGTTTTGAAGATATTCACTTAACACTCGGCTTATTTCCAGCAATGGAGAGTTTATCTCCCACGAGAGAACAGTAATACGTTATACGTGCCATTTGATGAACGAGGACAAATAAGACGTTTGAGCAGCTCGAAAATAATTTTAGCAGCTCGATCTGCCTATGCGCAATAAAAAGCTTAATTGAAAGGATATATTGCGGAAAAAAATGGAATGCAATTCCTAACTGTCATCCTTTTTAACTTAAGTGTTGAGTCCTCAAACAGGACACAGTTAACTATTGTTTCCCGAATTTCATGTTTTCGTAACGCAATTTATTAGGTTCAAAGCTTCGGTACTGTAGTAATAAGAAAGCTGCTTCGTTTGCATTCAGCCGCAGAAACCTATTCACTGATATGCATTGCCAATGTCTCGATGCATTTTTCTCTGAATATTTAGACAAGCACAGCGTACTCATTTCGAGATAATGCAAGCTTTTACAGCTTCGGGCTAGTTTCGATTTCCATTGTGTACACTTAAGCACACAATTGGAATTCATAATTCGCTAGAAAAAAAGAGAAATCTCCTACGTAGAATTCACTACAGCAACAAATATGACATGAAAGCAATAATAGAAGGCTAATAACATTACATGAATCCAGCACGAAATGCCAACAAATGTAGTTATGGACGGGTGCCATCGAGTGAGAAATTTTTAAAGCTTGGTTGGTTTGGTTTGGTCCGGTTTATGGGGTTTAACGTCCCAAAGCGACTAAGGGTATGAGAGACGCCGTAGTGGAGGGCTCCGGAAATTTCGACCACCGGGGGTTCTTTAACGTGCACTGACATCGCACATTACACGGGCCTCTAGAATTTCTCCTCCAAAGAAATTCAACCGCCGCGGCCGGGATCGAACCTTTTAAAGCTTGGACTGCTCATTATAATATCAGTGGCTGGTATCGAGAGGCTGTCATCTGCAGCACGAGGCGTGCACTGCGCGGACGGAAAATTTTAAGCGGATAAAGAAATGGTTTCTATCCTGCATAAACTCGTAATGGACAGCAGCAAGCGTGTCTTAAATGGCAACCTCAACTGAAATATTTTGCAAGGAGCCGGGTGAATTTAGTTTACAGTGTTCTGCAGCAAGTGAGAAAAAAGAAATTAATGAGCGAACCGTTCCTTAATGCTTAATTGGCGTCATTTTCCGCAGGCACAACTGCTGCTGGTCTTCCTGGCGGCGAAAGCTTACGGGCTGCACCACCACCAGACAGCAGCCGGGTACCCTGGTCCTGGCTTCGGTGGCTATGCTGCCCCGGTGGCGGGCAATGCTTACAGAGGATACGCGGACTATGCCTCTGTAGGTATCATCATCGACATCACCAGCAGCTTAACTATGCCCGCTGTAGGACAAAAGCCTCTCCCATATCTCTCAAATTAACCCTATCCTCTGCAAGCTTCGGCATCTTATCCAAGCCATAGTTCCTAAGGTTATCCGTCCGTCTGACTCCTGTCGTTCTATGTGGCACTTGCATTCTCTTGGAACGCAATCCGTTACCGTTAAAGAGCATCTGTTACATTGCCTTCGCATTAAATTCCCGGTCCATGACATTTTGCTAGACTTACACTGCGATATCACCCACCTGCGTTTGTTCACTGACCAGTCAGCTCTCTTCTTGACTCTTAACTTTACGCGTGTTTTTTACACAGCCAGGGATAGCTGGCTGCACTGTGCTCAAATGAAGTTCGAACCTTTTCTTCAGCTTCCACGTTTCTGTCCCATGGCTACGTACCATTAACATATAGCTGTTGCATGCCTACTTCCTATACTAGCCGCTATGTTTCTGGCCCAGAGGTTATTATCGCTGGAACAAAGCATTTGTGCACTTTTTTTATGGATACTGGTGTGCTGCTAATCATAACGTGAGACCACTTGCAAAACGCACTCCATCCCATTATTATTCTCCTAGTTATTTCATTCTCCTGGTGCGTACCTGTGGCGACTACCTGCCTTTAGCAGATGTACTTTCTTACCACTTCCAAGCTTCTGCTCTCTATCGTAAACTGCTGCTCCCCATTAAGTGCCCGCTGAACAAGATTTTAGTTTTATGCGTATTATTTTTAAGCTGCAGAGAGAAGGATTGTTTGATTAGGTCCTCCATCATGCGTCGCCTGATTTACTTATCAAGGCAATGTCGTGCGCAAATCAAAGATTGCGAAGGTAACCTGTACGTGTAAGTAACATCATTCACGAGCACTGAGGTTATTACGATGGTTGCTGCAACACTAACTCACTGGTACAAATTGGAGAATCTGCAATTCTGAGCTTCAGGTGCCACAAGGTATTGAAGTCGAGTAGACTTTACACTAATTGAAGAAGATGCGCAAGCGTTACCCTTCCTGCGGGGTTAAGATTCCTAGACGTAAATAGCTTTACGCATAAGAAAATACGCGCACATTCAATTTCGCCTTCGTTAGACAACGGGCTCTGCATAAACAACGTCCGAATGTCACAACAAAATTGCACAACCACTCGGGTTACACGATGAGAAGTGTGAAATATCATACCGCTGAAATGCCAGTGATTTTGACTTAACTTTTTTGGTATTTTTTATTTTGATTTACATATACCCCTGTTTGACAAATCTACCTATTTTCTTCTATTCTTAATTTCCGAAGGTCTCTATATTTGGTATGATAGCAGTCGGATGAAAAATTGATTTTCCCTACGCACACCACCTTGCATAATCCAATTTATATCTGCATGTTTTGGGAGAAGATGCTTAGCGTGGACCATTTTTATTTCGGGTCGAGTAACCACCATTGGTCACAATTAGAGTGATTAATTCCACTCTCTTACGAGAAAAAGTGTTTGAATTAGACGAAACACTTCAATGAACCACCGAAATGGAATGACTGCACGCCCTTACTTCTACGTATTTCCAGAAAGTTTAGTAAAACGCGCGGGAAAGAAGATTAAATGACAGTTCCACAGCAACGCGCGGGAAAGAAGAATAAATGACAGTTCCACATTCACAGTTAAAGTAACCTGTGCTTTGTTCTTTAAAGCTCTATACTAACTAATCACGGGGGACTAAGTGAAACTTTTTACTTTTTCTTTCCAGCCCCCTCTGCCGTACAGCTTCGGCTACGACAATGTGGACGAGTACGGCAACCGCCATTTCCGCAATGAGCAGGGAGACTCGCGCAATGCGAAGACCGGATCGTACGGCTACCGGGACGCGTACGGCCTCTACCGCCGGGTGAACTACATCGCCGACGCCAATGGCTTCCGGGCCACAGTGGACACAAACGAGCCAGGAACTGCACCGGGTGCCAGCGCCGACGTGGTCTTCAACGCCGCCCCGGTCGTCCCACCGGTTCCCGGTGGTGCAGCAGCTTCAAGGGCCGGATTTGCTCCCACTGCCTACGGTGCCAGGGGTGGGGCCACCGGCTACAACAATGCATACAGCGGATACACTGGATACGGATATGGACAGTACGGTGGCGCTTCAGCTGGCTACGGCCGCGTTCCGTACGCAGGGTATGGCTACGCTCCAGGAGGCAGTGCTCTTGGTGGCTACGGTGGAGCTGGATATACAGCGGGGCGATATGCCCCAGCGGCATATGGCAGAGCCACCGGATGGGCTGCCGGTCATCAGGGTTTCCGGCGGCGCTAGTGGAAGAACTGCTTTCTGGGAGACCGCATATCGAGGCATCGAAATATTGTGGTCAAGCCAGGAAAATTGTTCGGGCTATATCCATGATTATGTGTTGGAGAAAATAAATATATGACGGTCCACCTCATTTTGTTGGGAAATCACAATATCGTAAATGGTTGCTGTCAGCGGTGCCAAAGGGATTTTTGAATGTGCCAGCCGAACGTTGTAATTTTTTAAGTAGCACTTCCAGAGGATGGGCACCACTCTACATTCTGAGACGATTTCGTAGTCTTCAACTCCTTATGGACATATTGTAAATGGTCGTTTATGAATTAAGTTGTGGTATAAGGAGCCTCCACATTGAGGACAAATTAGCATTGTTATCGAAAAACGGCAAAGAAAAAATCTGCCGCACTGAACAGACGATATATACAAAATACAGACTTCTTTTGCGTGACAATGGCACTTTGCCGGGTGTTGATAACGAAACGAACGGCACCTGGCAGCAGAGGGAATTGGAGAAGCTATCTCAGAATGTACTTGGGTGGTTTTCTGCGTACTAGAAGTATTTAGCCCACGCTTTTGTGCATCACTGCATCTGCTCAAAACTCTACGGCACATGTAACCCTGGTAAGAAGTAGTTGCCTTTTATTGAAATGTTCTCAGCTTATCACCATCAGCATGTAGCGCTGCCGCATGATCTAATCTGGCCTGCTGCTGGCTTTACCTCCACGTATCTACGCAACTCTCCTGACTTTATTATTAGTAGCGCGTTCTAAAAGCAATGGACTCCGGATTCTTTGGTGTGTCCTTGATGCAACGCTGCTTCTGATGAGTTTTTCTATTGGCCTAGTCGTGAGGTGTGCTGCTCCGTGCCTAAAACGGAGGAGTGTTTAAAGCAGAGGGTCTAAGTTTGCGTACTGTGGTTCACAAAGTAATATATAAGCGCCTTAATAGTGCTTTTTTTTTATTTACCAAGGCACCTGCAACTATCTTCGTTAAGCCGTACTTAAGGACGCTTGAGTCTTAGTTGTCGTATCTTACAAGAACATCACATGAGTCGAGCGCCGTGCCTTTGACATGTTCGCACTGGTGCCGAAATTCTTTCATATATATACTTTACAAATTACACTTGCATATATAGGAATATACACTGTTACAGTTGGCATATTTTGTTAGACTTTGATTGCGCGCGTGGCCCACCAGTGCTCCCGGCATTAAAACCTTGCACTGGTAGCGTGCAGAGTACTTTGAACGGTTCGCTTAAGAGGTTCCTCCTCTTGCACATTATACAATCATTTCCTTAGTATAATATACATCACCATCGATGCATTATGGTGACCAGCTTGGCGTTGCAGTTTTGTAATAAAATCTGCTATGCTCCCACTTTGTAAATTTGTATTTGTCTTCTTTCAGAGCGAATGGTGGCAACTATCGTGCTTTGAATCGTACAGAAGCACCCTAGGTGCCAATTAATGTGCACTTTTGAATTTCTTAACTTGTCTCCCTCCAGCTTATATAATGGCGTGTGTGCCCTGTGCATTATAGAACTCGAGCAAGTTGAATGTAGATATAGAGTATGACTCATGTTTTTGTCGCCATGAAAGTTCACAAAAGTGTGCTTGATGATGACCGAAGCTTTTAGAGGCGAAAGCTGTACTTCAAGTCAAAGCTATAAGTACAAAGAACGCGCCTCTTCACTCATCTACCAGACTTCGTTATAATGTGGAAAGACATACTTGGATCGGCAAAACTGGCTGACGCTTCGCTGAAAGAGCGATCGAGCGTAACATTTTTTTCGTTAGTGACTGCGACATTGCAACTAGCGTGGAAAGCACAAGGACAGCGACAAAAGGAACCGACGGGACAGCACGATAGACTTCAACTGACGTTTTAATGCACACGTAACAGATTTTTACACTTCTATTCGGCGCATGCTCAGGAGACTGTACCCCCGCCCCCTTCTCTTTATCACGAAGCAGGTTGTCATAACAAAGAGTAAACATTTAAACCAAATTGACGCACAAGTTTTTTGACAGATAGATTATCTCTTTTTTCGTGAGGGCTACTGAGGGTTTTTTTTTTGCAGCGATTCCTTACGCAACTATGACAATGCATTGCAAATCAATACAACGAACATAACTGCTAGCCAAACTTTGAAAGCACCAATTTCCTCCTCATGCCTAGGAGAAAAACAGAAAGGGAGAAAACTGAGGCTTTCCTTATCGTCAAGTATTCGCAGAAGAATATGAGCGCGCTGCCCATCATGATCTCAGCTGGATATATCGCGTTTTGAGAATGTAGCACTTCAAGCTGTCAATTTTATTCTTGGTCATCATTTGAACCTATCGTCACCGCGTTTACTCTCCCTTTCTCGAATCTGAAAAACAAACTTTTAACTTTGTGTTATCTTGCCAGATCCTTGCTTGATTGCTGTTATTTGTCCCCATCCCCCGTACACGTATTTTAACTTGCTGACGCCTATATTCACTTCGATTTCTTTTTTTCTCGTGTGAGTTTCAACTCTCGTGCCTACATGTGTATTTCCACCACCCCATCTTTATAGCTTCATCGTTTTAGTGTTTTTTTTTTAGTTTTGATGTTTCAGTTCATTTTGTTTGTTTTCTCGCGCTTAGTTTTCTTGGCTTTTCTATTTTTGGGTACCATCCCCTCAAGTGCTAACTCCAAGGGCGCTTCCTGGGCGTACGCGCCCAGCGTCGGCGCTCTTGGCGTCCGCCGGATCGGGCGTCCAAAAGAGTCACTCATCTCTAGGTCCCTTGTGCTGGCTCGCGACCCTCCCGGGACGACGGAAACAATTTCAAGCCATGAAGAAAAGGGGTCGAGGGGTGCTGAAAGGACAACCTAAACCGCGAAGAAAGTTGGGGGGAATCTGAAAGTGCTTCAAACCATGAAGGAAATAGTCACCGAGAGCCCCGCGGTCTTCCCATTGTTGTAATCCGGACTCCGCTTCCGACGCGTACGCCAGCGCCCGTGCGCTGGCGCCGATTTCTACCAAGGTCAGATATCGGCGCCTGGCCGAGGTTCGCTGGCGTCTCCTGCAGTGCGCATGCGCAGACCGGTTCTGGCGTACGCCAAGAGCGCCGACGCTGGGCGAGTGCGCCCAGAAAGCTCCCTTGCAGTTGGCACTTTATTCTTCGCATCTCGGCGTGACTCGGCGAGCACTGTAGTGCTCTGATCGAGGTTTCGCCTGTTGGAGGTTTCGTTAGCCACTTGCACTGTAGGCCATGAAGTTTGGACACCTCGAAATAATTTTTTACTCTTCTTGCACCACCGCTACAATTCTTCCCTAGAGGAGTGAGTCGTGATGTCACTCTGGCGGTATATCTCATGATTTGCAAACCGGCGGTTTTTGACATTATGCAAAAGGGGCACAGTAACTTTTCTGATAATAGCTGCAAGTATGAAAAAAAAACTTTAAACCGTGCTGTTTGGATCTTTTCTTGTCGATTTGTATTAGTATTTGCGCGCAGGTGTTGAAATTGAATGATAGGCACCAATTAACGCGCCAGAAATCATTTTAATACACACCTGTGATGTAGCAGGAAATTCTAATAAAATAGTGAGTTGTCTTAGATAAAATATTTGATGGGGCGCGTCAATCATGTAGATCACGAAAAACTAGAACCACCGGCACAATTCCGCAATTTCGACTGAGAATAAAACAAATGCTCACACTACGTGGATTTCTAACACATCTGCGTTTGCCCTGCGTTGGCCTTAACTTGGGTAACGACGGTGAGACATGATGAATACTGACGCACCAAGTTGTCGGCGAACCAAAAAATCCCCTGCTGCTTTGAGCTCTCGACTTGCAAAGAAGTGAACTGTCTTTCAAAATTTTAGAGCTACTCTTTGTGTGATAAAAAGCTTATGACAGAAATGCGTCCACAACTTCGAGACTAAGATGCACGCTCTCGACAGGAACAATGGATCATTTCAAAGGTGGTAGCCTAAACTAGAGCACCCAAAAATTGGAGCTCAGAACAGCGCGTTGTTCATTGAGCTGTATACCGTCGTTATCAAAGTTACAGAAATACCACGACGGACCCCCATCTCTACACCTCTGGAATGCTATGTGCATGATGTGAGAAGGTATATAGGCTACTTGATGCATTGATTGCTTTGTGCGCTGATCTTTTCGAATGCCTTCCAGTTATTTTAACGCGATAGAATTAGAGGCTGCGGTACGCAGAAAATCCTCGGCTGGCGTTGTCGGCGTTATTGGCGTTGGGAGCAATAAATAGGGTGGCGTAAGGTGGCCCAGGCAGTCACCCCTGGAGAAGCAACCTAGCTGGACAACCTAGTTCACGTGACCATGTAAAAGTCATCACAGCCTACCCACACTGTGAGAAAACTAACCACCCTGGCAGGTGGCAGTTAAATTAATGGTTGATCGCGAGAGGTTGTTTGGGAAGAGCAACCTTGGTCGCACAAGCCCCAACGGTGGCAGCACCTGACATCAAAGGGTAGTGGCGCATCCTTTAACCACGACACCGTTGCCGAAGGAGTGGCATGAGGACTACCAGAGATATATGAATGTATGTTTTAAAAAGACGAATTTCGCATATATATTTTCGTTAACAATTTAATGTTATCGCGTCATATCCTCAAGGCGGAGCTTAAATCCCTGCATTTTTTTAATGGCATAGCCATTAGAAAAAATAACATTATACGGCACTGAAAAATATGACGTCAGCGCATGTCAGCGAACACATTGTAAGCATTATGCACGAACCTCACCTTCATTTGTCTATGTTCGCCATCATCTCCCATCGTCATCTTCGTCGCGTGCGCCGTTCCTGCCGGTGGCAATAAAGCTTGCTCCGGGCGTTCCTAAGCTCTCAATATATATGCTTTGATCCTTCCTTCAAAAATTCAGTTGTGAGTAGCGCCCGTGTTTCGTCTTGTCTGTTCCTTCATTTTGCGTGGCATGTGTTTTGCGGTAAATAAGATAAATATAATGGCTAAAAACCAACTAGCCGATCCGTTAACTGTTCTGAAGCATCTAAGAAAGAAGAACGTCGCCGTTAGGAAGTGGTCAAGTTCCATTAAAGCGAAATGCTCAGTGAAAGAAGATGGAATTATAATGGAACACTATTTGTGTGTTTCTTTTAGTTTTCGAAGCCATTGAATCGGCATTAATTATTTGATAAGGAATAAAATATATGGTCGCTTAGTAAAACCGCTCCTTAGCGCCGACGAGTTTCTGGTCTAAATGCACCCGTTCGTGAACATAGTTCGTAATGCATAATTACCAAGACAAATACATAATTGGCCAGACAAAAGAAAATGAATAACTACAGAAACTAAGTTGTGACAATCATATATGCCCAGAAATGAACTTGACAAGAATGCAGCACTTGATGTAGGTAAATGTTGTGTGTTTATGTGCTACGCAGACGTCCTAAAGCTGTTGTGGTGCGTGATACAATCGAAGGTTGATATCTTCGGTCGCTGCGTGCGTTTCACTGACATATAAACAGGTGAATTATTTTAGAAGACCGTATTTTAGGCATCCGTAGTGCAACAAAACATTAGATTTACTGTGTTCCCCATTCACGGACAAATTAAATTCATAAAAGAAAAAGTACCGCAACTGTATATCCCACAACATTTGCGGTGCAATCTGCCGTTGAAGGTGAAATGCAAAACATTACTTATTTTCAGAGCTCTTATGGAATGCTCGGTCCAGATGCCATTTAAGGGGGTCGAGTCCAGGCAGCAGGTTATCCTAGTGGTGGTTTTAATCTTTCCGACTCGTTACTTTTTGCTAAGCAGCTTGCGATTTCTTCCAAAACTAAACATTGCTTGAGCAACATTAGGGAGCTACACTGTGGCCCGCTGTGAGTAACTCCCTTGTTAGCGGAATAGCGGGGCTAGAGTACGCGTGGGTAGAATGCTATCACTTTAATGGCATTGCCAGCGTACGCATTTCTCAGGTGTTAACTTTGGGGGCTTCGGGCACTTTGCCTACGTTGTGTGAAAATATAGAGGCACTATTCGAAGCGAGAACCGCCCTCTTCAGACACTATACGACAGCCTTACAGTTCTGGTTCATACCAGTATCGGTTTAGTGATAGACTTATTACCGGCAACATTGGGTGACGTGGGCTTTCTGTCTTCTTCACCTCTTTTGAACGAAGAAGTGCAACTATAATCCGGTGATGCTCTTTGGAATACTTTACGTTATTCATGCAAAGGTCTAATGCGATGTAGCTGTCCTGAAGATAGCAAACATTGGTTTTTCTATTTTGTGACACTTCTAAAGCCGAAAGTCGAACTAACTGCTTTTAGTTGATGTCGCCGCTGTTTACAGACAATCGTTAATCTAGCTTAATTTGAATTTACCGCATTGCGCGGAATGCTGTGAGTGCTGTAAGTGCTGTTTATATCATTAACTAGGTGGCGCTACAATTTTTTCTTTTTATTTAGTACACTTTCTACCGCCGCTGCAATGTGCAGATGCTGAAGAGTAGCACTGCAGCTACTGTAAAGAGTGAGTGGCGCGCGGGGTGGATTTGGCGGTGCAGCCTGGGCGATATTATATTTTTATTTCTCTGAGGTATCTCCACAGCAATGAATTTTAAGTGGTAACAGTAAGTAATAATGTTATCCTCTACACGCCGGCGGCAACTGCTATAAAATGGCCTCCAATTGGCACTTCTTTCAGGTGTCTACTAGTGCCCTCATAGCTCATGTGCCGTTTAAGAACGTTGAGAAGCACGTACCGCCTATCACCACATCGAAATATTTAGGTACTTGGGAACTTTGTTAGGCCGGGTAATAATGCAAAGGTTGTTGTGCCACTGCCATTGGTATCGGGGGTCCGGAATCCGGTCTATAGTTATGGTATGCATAGTTACGTCAATTCGAATAATTAACGCATTTCAGAAAACTTTTACCTGAGTCGTTGCTCATATAGGCTAGACAGCCGGTCGTTTGAGTACGACGGTAGATCGCGCCTATGTAAAGTTATTTTTTTCTTAAAACAATCTTATCGCAAAATTTGGTTCAATGTAAAGCTGTTAATTTTGAATTCGGCTGTTATAACCTGCACTTTTTCATTAACGCTGAAAGAGTCCGCTCTTGAAAAGTTCTGAATAATATAGGCTCATTATATCAAATCTATTTTAAAGCAAAAAAAGTGTTTTTTCTTCAAAAACTAAAAAAAAACTAAATCAATCTTTTTTGACAATTGCTCGCAAATTATTGTCCTTGCTAACAAATGTTAATCGGAAATGGGAAACCACAGACTCATTTCGCTATGATAAATTAGTATCCTACAAAACAAGTTACACATTCAATCCCTCTTGAAAAAGTTGTTCCAGGCCATAAACACTACACACAAGTAAGGGAGGTGTAGAGGCCCTTCAGAGCAACCAGGATGAGGCGGTAGGTTGTAGTCGAGTAGTTTTTCTTCAACGACAAACCGTCACACGCAGAAAAATGGCTTGCAGCTGAGGGTCCTTAAGCTGCCGCTAAAAGAGACCGCAAAGCTGGACCTTTCTGTGGTTCCTCTTTGAACGTGGTGATGGCGGGAAAGGCAGTGACACTGACGCGGCGCAGTGGTCGAATTTATCTATGTGACACTCCATCTCAGGAAGGGGCAGGCGCGAAAGACAGTCCCCGTCAACGTGCTACTGACCGTAGGGGCAAGACGGCGTTGGCAAGCCTGGCGGAGGAACCACACTTATTGCAATGGCTCACCCGTTGGTAGTGGTCAGGCCACTCATCCACGTATTCACGCGACCCCGGTAATGCGGCATTGAATTCTCTCCGTTGCGCGTGATGAAGGTTTGAAAACGGAGCAACTTGCGCGGAAGGTGCGCCCCGTCCAAAACGGTGACGGAGGGTGACGAATTATGAATAGCGACATTTTATCCGAGCACAAAATGATTAACTGAAGTTTATGCACATTACTGACAATATTTACACCAATGTACGACAAAACAAAATACATGGATCTGGCTAGCTATGCATAGCCGAAGATGTATACCTCAGCTAGGCCATAAATATGACCAAAGGCTGGGGTCCATGGCTCAGTTTTAAAGCCTTGAGGTGCAGCCCACATTAGAAACAAATCCAATTACAGCAAGCTTCAACATGATAGGTATTTTGCTGCATGGGACGCTCGGTTCAATTTTGTAAATACTATAACTCTCCACCAAGACATACGTGCAAGGAAAATAGCGTCAAGCTAGTCCTGCCACCAAAGCTTCAAAGCGCACGCAAACCCTTTCTTAGGGAGAAAGGAAAATAAACAGCAGGGCACCAAATCCCCATTTTGCCCTGTATCGCCTACGCTCCGCCATCGCACCCGGCCTTCTCGACTCTGTGGTCATTAAGGCAAATTGGCAGCATTGTTTCCATGCGTCCTTCCTGGTGGAGGTCCCTCTGCCTACAGCGGTAAACCTTCGCAATCTCGGCCCTTCAGCCTTCCCGAAAAGCCCTCATGTCGGTGACCTCTGCCTCAGAGACGCGACCTAGAAGGGGGCCCGAAGCTTGACACTTGTGTTGACAAAAAGCGCCATACAACGGACGCCGCCCCCGCGAGTGCACCTCCTTTTTCTTATCCACGCCCGGGCGGCACAGCCCCTGCGCACTCTCTTGAAGCCCAAGTACATTGCCAATATGCAAGTGAATCTCACGCGCAACCGGTGTCTGCGACGCAACATCGGCAGTCAATTCGCTATGCTTGTCTTTTCCACGGCCGCGCGAACTCTTCCCTGCCGATGGGTCCCCTAGCACCAAAGGGGCATCATCGAACGGGCATCATCATCATCATCATCATAATCAGCCTGACTACGCCCACTGCAGGGCAAAGGCCTCTCCCGTGTCTCTCCAATTAACCCTGTCCTTTGCCAGTTGCGGCCAGCGTATCCCTGCAAACTTCTTAATCTCATCCGGCCACCTAACTTTCTGCCACCCCCTGCTACGTTTGCCTTCGCTTGGAATCCACTCTGTTACCCTTAAGGACCAGCGGTTATCTTGCGTTCGCATTACATGCCCTGCCCGAGCCCATTTCTTTCTCTTGATTTCAACTAGGATGTCATTAACCCGCGTTTGTGCCCTCACCCACTCCGCCCGCTTCTGGCCTGTTAACGTTACACCAATAATTTTTCTTTCCATAGCTCGCAGCGTTGCCCTTAACTTAAGCTGAACCCCCTTTGTTAGCCTCCACGTTTCTCCCCCATAGGTGAGTACCGGTAGGATAAAGCTGTTGGGCACTTTTCTCTTCAGGGATACTGGTAAACAAGGGCGTGGGCGTGAGAACAGCACCAGGATGCGGCCACCTAATCCGCTCTGCTTCTTCATCCAGATTACGGCATGGGCTCTCTTCAGCAATGCACCGCTATCGTCATCTACCCATGAGATAAGCAAGCTGCCCTGCCACTTCAAGGACACGTGTGATGCCGCATGCCGGCAAGACAGGCACATTTTCATCGCCGTCCCTCCATCGCATGAAATATCTGGATCAACAGCGACATCATTTGCTGCCTATATGAATAGCTGGCGGGCCCCCGGCGCGCTTAGTGGGCGTGAGAACAGCACCAGGATGCGGGCACCTAATCCGCTCTGCTTCTTCGTCCAGGTTAGTTCTGTTACTTTTCTGTACGCTAAGAAATCAAATGACGTGTGCCTGTTGCTGTTCCCACGCCCGGGAGCTTTGCTTTGTGTGTTCAGTGAATGCTTTGATATTGTAAACCAACTGCCAGCGTTGTCCGGGGACGTCGAGCTCAACCCTGGGCCTAACACGATGCATCAGGTACAGGACTCTCTTCCTGACGTCCAGTTTAAGGAGTTGGAAGATATGTTTGCAATACTGGAGACTTCGAACACGCGAACTTCGAAAATGCAACTGGACCAAAAGGCTTTCATAAAGTCTATTGATGATCTTAGGAAGTCCCAGCTGAAGTTAGAAGAAAATTTGAGCGAAATGAACAAAAGATTAACTGACGTTGAGCGCAAAACTGTTACCATTGACGAAATGGAGAAGGAAGTACATCCTTATCAGCAGTTAGCTGACCAACTTTCTAGTGAAAACTCTCAGCTGTGCGCGCGCCTGCCTGAACTTGAAGACAGGCAGCGACGCGATAACCTCCTGTTCTATGGCATACCTGACACGCAATCAGAGTCCTGGGCTCAGTCAGAAGAAAAACTAGTCAAGGTTCGTTCATCCTGCTTAGAAATTCCGTCCTCTGAAATTTTGATCGATAGAGCGCACAGGCTCGTTGGGTTCGCATCGGAAAAATGTCGACCAATTATTGCTGAATTTTCATCTTTAAAGGTAAAGCAGAAAATACTTCTTAATTGTTCTAAGCTCAAGGATGAAAAAATTACGCTTAGCGAGGATTATTCTTTCGCCACCCGTCACGCTAGAAAAAAACTGGTCGAATTTGGCAAACCCCAGCCGCTCACTTTCATGCTTCGCTTCAATAAGCTTTACATAAAAATAAATTCTACTCCTACAATCGCTCCAATGACTCCGTTTATGAAATCCCAAGCGCCTTCCCGTTGCCAACCGACCGTTCTGAGGACCCTACGAATGATACCCACAGTGCCTCAGTGCCACCGACCGAACCTCTTACCGATTAGCACTGCGCGAGGGGCAGTGGAACTAAGTCCCCGGCTATTACCCTACTTTCTTATTTGTTCACAAATATTCGTAGCATAATACCTAAACGGCCGCCGTGGTGGCTCAGTGTTTATGGTGCCCGGCTGCTGACCCGAAAGACGCGGGTTCGATCCCGGCCGCGGCGGTCGAATTTCTTTGGAGGAGAAATTCTAGAGGTCCGTGTACAGTGCGATGTCAGTGCGCGTTAACGAGCCCCAGGTGACCGAAATTTCCGAAGCCCTTCACTACGGCGTCCCTCATAGTCTAAGTCGCTTTGGAGCGTTAGATCCCATAAACCCAAACAAAGACCTTTGTCAAGAGTTCACAGACCAGGAAGGTTCGCTTAAAAGCAGTTCCTGATTTCTTGAACACTGGAGACGAATTACGAGCAGCTAACCATGGCCCATAACCAAAGTCCCCCTGGACTATAAAATCTTGACAGTCTGTAAATTTTCACTGCCCTTTTTGTTAGAGTCACATTTGGGAGTGACAGCATCAATAAATAAATCCACAAAAAAAGCATGTGCCATTTGGCATCCCCTACGGACTGCAGTACTCTAAGAAAACATGAGATATCGAGCAAATGAAATAAATACGTCATACTGAAGAGTCTTCTTGCGAGAGAAAGAAGTATTACTAGAGCATGAATTTTTGAGATCTGAAATAATACGCTTCTAACAAAGCACACTGGCTGCGTCTCGTGAAATCGGTCGTTCTTGGCTTAACTTAAAAAACTTAAAAAAAAAGGGGGTAACACCGGCGTCAACAAAGGTGGCTGTGCATTTCTTCCGCTCCAGTGTCTGGCTGCTCAGAAAGGGTTCCGTCGTTTGAGGGCGCTGTGGGTTTTCCTTTACTTTCTTAAATGCGCAGAAGTGTGACTGTGACGACTGCTTCGCTTGCTTTTCTTTCTTTTGCATCTTTTGGGCGTAACGGAGCGCTCCTGTGTTTGGCTGCTGTCATTACATGTTTACTTTTTCGTTTATTCAGATCCTTAATGCACGCCGTTCTCAGCGCATACCAGCATTCATAGCCACGTTCTACTTTGAGTATCAAACGCAGAAATTTAGGTACAGAGGTTTTAATTCCCAATCACCCAAGTGTATAAAAGGTCCGCAGCTGATGTATTGACTAATATTAAGTTGAAAGGAATGAACAGATGTTAATGAATATGCCGGAATAACACAGATGACTGAGACAAGGAGGTCAGAGACGCCCCGTATAGTAGCGTGCCAATTTTTTTGTTCAGTAGTACATTTTAACTTCATGAGTGGGGCAAGTAGGAAAGCAGGTGTGCCTTGTACACCTTTCACAGGGAAACTTTTATAGATCGGGTGGTCACGTCTTTGATTTTACGTGTCACAACCGTCTTCTAAAGTAATGGTTTGCACCTTTTTTATTCGCATGAAAGAATGTGGTCGACGAATGGATTCCCTTTGCCGTTTTTGACGTTACGTGAGTGTTCCATTAATCGCTCATTAAGACAGCGTCCCGTTTGGTTTATGTAATGACCCCCTCATGATAAAGGTATCTTGCATACCTCCAGCTGTATGTGGCAGTCGTCCCCCCTCAGAGGACAGAAACTTGTGAAGGAATCTATATTGAAGCAATTTAGTGTCGGTCGTCAGAAATAAGGGCCATTGAACCATCGCACGGGGAGGAGCAGAGACGCGCAGTTAAATCAAGTAGGCATCGATCTAGCGTAGCCTCTAACGACTTGTCATGAATTGCCTTAGTTTGTCATGTCGACTGGCATGAATTAGCTTTCTTTTACGTATTTTTCTTAGTCACCAAAGTTTGGCCCTTAGGTAAGCTCTGGTCTATACAAGTGTTATCCGTTTTCGTATTCACGCTTATATGCAACTCACTATAGGTGAAGCATGAAAAAGAAAGAAATACCTACACGCAAATTTAGAGGAGTGTTGGAGTTGTATTAGATGTCGCTGGTTGGTGATAGTGCTATATGGAGCCGCTAGGCTAGGAATGCAGGCGCCGGTGCCGTTCTTTGAGGAAAAGTCCTCGATCATCGTCCTTAGTCATCAGTCGATCCTCCGCACCAGCCTCGTGGAGCTCAGAAGTGTCAAGGCATTCCCTATACAGAAGTTCGTAGGAGCGACAGGGAAAATTTTGTAGTAATGGCAATATATCCATGGGTAGCTCTGTACGCTTCTCGAGATGTTGAAAGGGCTTAACGTGCGGGACAACGAGGAGAAGCTCGTGCTTAAGGCTATATGATAACTCATAAAGTTGCCTAGTTAACATCTCCCGGGAACACCCGCTCGTTATAGCTGCGCATGCCACCTGCTACAGTATTCCCTGCACGCCATAAAACTTAAAAAACGTACATGTTGCCTGGTTGAGAAAACCCTAATTACCATATTCTAACATGCCCCCGCTAATAATACTGCCGCGGTTCTAAAATTCTACAATTCTAAATGTTCGCAAAAAATGCCAAAATGCACAACTTATGCAGAACGTGTACCCTACTTGGCTACTCTGTTTCCGCGTTGCACCCCTTTGCCCTCTTCATGGTTCTTCTTGGCTGTAGCAACGGAACGTAGGAGTTGCTTAATACTGCAAGTCGAAGGTCATCTCATATGCCACGCTTGTCACATTTACGTGCTGCCCGGCTGTCTAGTCTGTAAGCGGAAAACCGGACTGCCAATGGCCTTATAGTTCCGAATTTGTGCGCGACCTACGCTCCGCTCGATTCAGATGTAAAGTTACTGACCAGAAATATGTCGAGGTATGACCCCTCCGATTAGTTTTTGTGATAAACAGCTGGGTTGCACATGGTTGCGGTTAACTACTGCAAGAAGACAACTACGCCAGGGTAGTCAGCCTTAACCACTGTTTTCTCTTGGTAATCACGCTGGTGCGGTTTGCAGCGTGGTTTCGGATGTGTACCCAACTGCAACACGCGTGCCACTTCGAGGTTCGATTTTCAATACGTTATATCAGCCTCACTTGAACTTCTTCATCAAGCGCTCTTATAGCAGCGGCACGAGGAAGAGGAAAAAGAACCTTTACTGAATGGCCGATAGTTTAAGCCCTTGAAGTAGCCAGAGAGTTCCCCAATTAGTCCAGGAACCCAATGGCCTCTTCGTCTCGTTGGGCCCGATCGACCTGCCTCAGCGGGTCGGCTTTGCCAACGGCTAGCATAGCGTCCTCCCAGGAAGAGCAGCAGGAGGAAGGGATGCTAACTGCTGCGTGCGGTTGTGGCCAGGCCTACAGGTATATGCGGCGTGGAATATAACCGGTGCGCCAGGCACTGAGCTTGCCGCAATTTTTCCTAATAAACAACACTCTTTGATTTCGCTCCAGTATTTCAGCGGACTTCGTTTTTCTTGTTTAGAAATATGTTTGAAAGTATGTGTGAACAGAGAAGAAATTATAATTACAAACTAAGATGGCAGCCACTATTTCATGAGACATGTGAAAATTATTTAATATTTGCACTTGAACATACTTGTAACAAGTAGATAGTTCCTGTTTTTACTGCAAATAATATTTATTGTATGCGCATACTTAGCCTCTGGGTACCTTCACTGGCTTTTATTGGTTGGTGAGTGAATGAAACTGTGGTGAAGCAGTTCCCGTTAAGAACGTTACGTTACAATAAGAGCGTTAAGAGTTTAAATTAAGTACCAAGGCACAGAAGAAATAAAATGCTGATTATACTAGGTCGCATTGGCTGAAAACTTGCATTTCAGATTCGAAAGGTTTCAGCACATCCGACCCATAAGAAGACGTTTATACTGTATAGGATAATGACGATATTCTGCATTATTTTTCGATAAGCGTCCAGCTGCTTAAATCTTGAAACATAATCGCAAATCACTGCGAATTGGAGGCACCAATGGCAAAGTGTCCATGCGAGTGGCTTAAGCGACCGTCGATACCGAGTGCTACAGGAGCACCTCTACAATCCCGCGACAAGGGAATTCATACTTTTCACGATATTGAAAAATTTAGGATAGCTTTCGAATATGTGCATAGGACATGCATTGAGGGAATACATGTCGCATTGTATGTATTTCGTTTCATAAAGAGATACCGAGATACATGGCATTGTGTCCTCACTTTGGTGGAACCCAGCAAACGGTAGTAATTTATTGTTTATGCATTAATCTTGCGCTCATTAGTGCTTAACACTACGGAAAAGAAACATCATGCAGCGCACAAGAGGTTTATAAATTCGGTTGTAATAATGGCTGTTACATTGAATAGGACACAGGGCATGGACACTACACATTGTCAACAGAGGTAAGCGCCGGCTAAATTCTCTGTTTGACAATTAAAGAGCTCCTGTCTCTCTCTCTCTCTAATGCAACAACAGGAACTACAACAAAAAGTACTCTTGAACCCAGAAAGCCTAAAGCACTTGGCGTTTCTGAGAGCGCTTGGCGAAAGCAGGGAAGGCGTGAAATTTTTTCACGCATGTTTAGGCAGCTCACGCGTCCCAGGTGTGCTCAAAGGGTTGCGCCTAAAGGAATGCACTGTTACCTTGTCCATCGCGGTCCACGCAATACTGCAAGAGAAGAAGAATCTTTCGAAATGTGAAAAGTAAAGGAGGAGTTAGGAAAGAGTGAAAGCGCATTTTTTTTTTCATTTTTCTCTGTTTTTTGTCAGCGACACGTGTCGCATTTCTTCGCTCAGCATATAAAACCTTGCTGCCGGTGTCAAGGCGGCACCACAAGACATTTTTGTTCGCCTCAGCCTCATATACCCTGCATCTGTTATTCAACCGGGCGCCACTTGTGAAGACAGAAAAGAGCCGGAATGTTTCCGAAGGTGAGACACTGCAACTCCACATATTCATTCTGAGAAAAGACGCATATACAAGGAAAGCATACCACACTACAAAACCCAACTTCCATTAGACTGATCAGCCACTTTTCTAAGGAATCATGGGTCGTGCTGATGAAATGAAACTGGGATTATTTGAACCGCTGTATACTAAAACGACCGGAGTGAAAAGAAGACAGGAGCTCCTAAATGACTGGGCGACATGCATGCTGTGTTAGTTTGCGGACGAGCTCCAACAAAGTTGTAAGAACCTCGTCTTGGCATCAGGCTACCAGGCACGACAGAAGTGAGCTCCTTGAAAAAATACCTGAATTAAGCCGCTGATTAATTACAGTTGAATAATATCTTTATAGTGAACCTAGATGGTGCTTAATGAAAACGGAATGTTCGGAGCCGTGGATAAGACGCTGCCACAACAGTTTCTGGAACGAAGGAAAAGCTGTTCCCTGAAGCTTTGCAGTTAGAGCAAATTCATAGCCTTTTTCCCACAGAAAACCGAAAGAGCGCATGAGGTGGGTGATATGCAGCCGCTGAATACGTGTTGCAGGACCATGGCACAAAAATCAGGACTTCCTGCTCAGTATCTCGATCCAAGCATTTATTTTCGCGCAGCAGCTCTAAAAATACAGAAAAAAACTACCGACTACTTGGCGATGCCTATTTTTTTCCTTGCCCTAAAGAGGTGTATGGATGACTTGGTACAATGTCGTAGGCTGTTTCAAATCGTCGCCGTGGGCCCTGTAATATATTATTAGCGGACGTTTTATTTGAAGCTCGTTTTGCGCTTAGTTTTGCATTTTCTAGGAAAAATATTCGGCAAGTTTCTTAGTGCTGCAGATCTTTACGGAATGAATTTTTCCGCGAGTCAAAAAGTGCTATGACGTAGCCCTCTCTACGTCCTTGGGAACTGACCACTAGACTGTTTAACTTAAAATTGGTTAATGAATTTTAATTTATTTAAATGGTAAATTAGGCAATTTTTGTAATGACTGACGTCCGCTGTGGCTGCCACTTTGTCCCTGAAAATGATTTCTTGCTTTGTCGAACACAACACTTAAGAAAGGTTTGAATGCAGTATTCACTTAACCATTGGCTTATTGGCAGTGATGGAGAGGTTACCTTTCACGAGAGAACATAAATACGTTATACGTGCCATTTGATGAACGAGGACAAATACGACGTCGGGAATAACGTAGGCAGCTCGATCTCCCAATGCTCAATATAAATCTCAATTGAAAGGATATATTGTGAAGAAGATTGGAATGCAAATAGTAACTGAGATCCGCTTTAACTTAAGTGCTCGGTCCTCAAACAACACATAGTTGACATCTATTGTTTCCCGAATTTCATCTTTTCGTAACCCATTTTACTAAGTTCTAAGCTTCAGTACTGTAGTAATACGAAGGTTGCTTCGTTGACCTTCAACCGCGGAAACGCACTCACTGATATGCATTGCCAATGTGGCGATGCATTTTTTGTCAGCATTTAGACAATTATAACGTACTCATTTGGAGGTCACACAAGCTTTCACAGCTTCAGGCTAGTTTCGATTTCGACTGTGACACTTAAGCACACAACTGGAATCCATAATTACCGAGAAAAAGTGTGAAATCTCGTACGGAGAATGCACAAGAGCAACAAATATGACAAGAAAGCAATAAAAGTAGGTTAGTAAAATTGCATGAATCAAGCACAAAATGTCGACAAATGGAGTTAAAGGTTGGTGCCACCGATTGGAAAAATTTCAAAGCAAAGATATTAGTGGCTGGTATCGAGAGGCTGTCATCTGCAGCACGAGGCGCGCACTGCGCAGACGGAAAATTTTAAGCGGATCAAGAAATGGTTTCTATCCTGCATAAACTCGTAATGGACAGCAGCAAGCGTGCATTAAACGCCAACCTCAACTGACATATATTGCAATCAGCCGTATGAATTAAGTTTAGAGCCAAAAATCCCTCAACAGTGAGGTGTGCAGCGCGTTGGGCTTCTGCTGGGGCCTTTTCGTGCTCGCGTTCTGCTGCGTTGAGAGCGAAGAGTTTCTTAATGCTTAATAGGCACGATTTTCTACAGGCGCAACTGCTGTTGGTCTTCCTGGCGTCGAAAGTTTACGGGCTGCACCACCACCACACAGCAGCCGGGTACCCTGGTCCTGGCTTCGGTGGCTATGCTGCTCCGGTGGCGGCCAATGCTTACCGAGGATACGCGGACTATGCCACTGTAGGTATCATCAACATCATCATTAGCAGCTTAACTATGCATGCTGTTGAACAAAGGCCTCCCCCATATCTCTACAAATAACCCTGTCCTCTGCCATTTTAGGCTGCCGATCCAAGCTATAGTTCCTGGTCTTATCCCTTCATCTGACTCCTGGGGGCCTTACCGTTACAGAGTAATCCGTTACCGTTAAAGAGTATCGATCACTTCGGCTTCGCATTAAATGCCAGGTCCATGACATTTTTTTTTTTACTTCGACTGCTACATTACTAACCTGCCTTTGTTCACTGGCCAGTGTGCTCTCTTCTTGTCTCTTAACTTTACGCGTGTTATTTACACTTCCAGGGATAACTGGCTGCACTGTCATCAAATCAAATTCCAACCTTCCCTTCAGCCTCCACGTTTCTGTCCCATGGCTACGTACCATTAACATATAACCGTTGTATGCGTGCTCCCTTTATCAGCGCTGTGTTTCCGCCCCAGAGGTTATTATCGCTAAGACAAAGTTTTTGTGCGCTTTTTTTTTTCGGGATACTTGTGTGCTGCTATTATTATCCTAGTTGTTTCACTCTTCTGGTCCGTACCTGCGGCGACTTCCTGCCTTTAGCAGATGTGCTCTCTTACCACTTCCAATTTCCGCTCCCTATTGTAAACTTCGGCTCGCCATCCAGACTGATAAATTATATATCGTGGGAGGGAACAGCGCGAAACAGAACGACGGACAAAGGAAGAGTTAGTTAGTTTTATGCTACTATGTTAGTTTTATTGCTACTATTTTTGAGATTCACCGAGCAGCTTTTTTTTTTTGCTGAGGTCTTCAATCATGCGTCGCCAGATTTGCTTATCAAGACAATGTCGTCCGCAAATCAAAGATTACGAAGATAACCTGTAGGTGTAAGTTACGTCATGCACGAGCACTGAAGTTATTACGCTGGTTGCCGCAACTCTAACGGATTGGTGCAAATCGGGGAACCTGCAGTTGTGACCCTAAGGTACCACAAGGTATAGAATTCGAGTTGTTTTTACATTAATTGAAGAAGATGCGCAAGCCTTACACTTCCGGCCGTGCCCATATTCTTAAACGTAAATGGCTTACGAATAAGAAAAGTTACATGCAATTTCGCCTTCATTAGACAATGGGCTCTGCATATATAATTTGCGACTATCATAAAAAATCGCATAACCACTTCGGTTACACGGTGAGAAGAGTGAAATACCATACCGCTGAAATGCGAGCGATTTTCACTTTTGACTTTTTGTTAATTATTTTATTTTCATTTAGATATACCTGTGTTTGACGAACCTTTTTTCGTTGATTCCTTAATTTAAGCAAATCGATACATTTGGAATGATAGGAGTAGGATAAAAAAATTAGATTTCCCTGTGCACACATTCCTGCATGATACTATTTATGTCTGCAGGTTGGGGGAGAAGTTGCCCAAAGTGGACAATTTTCATTTCGGGTCAAGTAACTACCAATGGTCACCATTTCAGTTCATTATTTCAACTCGCTTCCAAGAAAAATTGTTCGAATAAGAAGTAAAACTTCAATAAATCAGTGAAACAGTATGACAACAGGTCCTTGCTTGATACGTAATTCCACAAAGTTTAGTGGAATGTGCAGAAAAGAAGAATAAATCATTCATAATTACAGTAACTGCTCCTTTGTTCTTTAAAGCTCTATTCTAACAATTCCCGTAGGATTAATGACCCTTTTCACCTTTTATCTCCAGCCACCTAAGCCGTACAGCTTCGGCTATGACAATGTGGACGAGTACGGCAACCGCCAGTTCCGCAGTGAACAAGGAGACTCGAGCAACACGAAGACCGGATCGTACGGCTACCGGGACGCGTACGGCCTCTACCGCCGGGTGAACTACATTGCTGATGCCAATGGCTTCCGGGCCACGGTTGACACTAACGAACCAGGAACTGCACCGGGTGCCAGCGCAGATGTAGTCTTCAACGCTGCGCCGGTCGTCCCACCGGTTCCCGGTGGTGCCGCATCCTCAAGGGCCGGGTTTGCTCCTACGGCCTACGGTGCCAGGGGTGTGGCCGCCGGCTACAACAATGCATACAGCGGATACACTGGATACGGATATGGGCCGTACGGTGGCGCTGCAGCTGGCTACGGCCGCGTTCCGTACTCAGGGTACGGCTACGCTCCAGGAGGCGGCGCACTTGGTGGCTACGGGTACGGAGCGTACTCTCCTTACGGCTACGGTGGAGCTGGATATCCATCAGGCCGCTATGGCCCCGCGGCACATGGCGGAGCCACCGGATGGGCTTCCGGTCATCAGGGTTTCCGCCGGCGCTAGTGGAAGAACTGGTTTCTGGAAGACCACATATTGAGGCATGGAGATATTGTGGTCTAGCCAAGAAGACTGTTCCGGCTATATCCATGAATGTGTGTTGGAGGAAATAAATTTATGACTGTCCTTTTTAATTTGCCTTGAGCCTGCTACACAATTTCTTTGGAACGCACAATACCGCAAATGGTTCTTCTCAATGTTACCAAAGAGTTCTTTTCAATGTGCAAGCCGGACTTCGTTATTTATTTTTTTTTGCTAAGTTGCACTTCAAAAGGAAGGGCATCACTGTACATTCTGAGCCGATTTCGTAGTCTTCATCTCGTTTTAGCAAATAGTCACATTGTAAAGTGTCGTTTAGGAATAAAGTCGTGTTATACGAAGCCTGCGCATTCAAACAAATTAGTATTGATATCGAAAAACGCCAAACAAAAAATCTGGGGGACTGAACGGACAACAAACAAAATGCACACCTCTTTTGCATGAAAGCAAACAAAATGTGCGGTACTGAACGGACGACATAAATAAAATACATACCTACTTTGCGTGGCAGTGGCACCTTGTCCAGTGTTGATAACGAAATGACCGTGAAATGGCATCAGTCGGAATTAAAGAAGCCACCTGGGAATGTACTTCGGTTCTTTTCTGCGCACTACAAATAGCTAGCCGACGCCTTTTAGCATCAATGCTTCTCCTACCAAATTTTGTGGTATACGCAGCGCTGGTAACATGTAGTTGGCTTTTAATGGCTGTATAAAAGTTCTCGGCTTCTTATCATCAGCCACTAGCGCTGCCTCATCATCTAATCTGGCCTGCTGTAGGCTTTGCTTGGACGTACCTGGGCAACTCACCCGACTTTATTATTAGAGAGGGCTTACTAAACGCCATCGACTGCCAATTTATTGCTGTGTTCTTGACGAAAAGCTGCTTTTCATGAGCTTTCCTATTGGCCTAATCGGGATGTGTGCGCCTCCGTGCTCTAAACGGAGGAATGGTTACAGGAGACGGTCAAAGTTTACGTATTGGATCTTGTCTTCTTGTCATCTGGTTTACAGGAGTTTTTGCAGAGTTGTGATGTGGAAGAAGGTTTGTCTGACCATAAGATGGTGGTTGCGTCCCTCAATATGATTCCTAATATCCGTCATAAACCTTGTAGAAGAGTTGTTTTGAATTTTGCTGCTGCTGACGGTGTCGGAGTATTAGACTACCTTGAAAACTCGTTCGAGGAATTCATGAGCTTCTATGAAGACGGAGCTGGAACCGATGAGTTGTGGGAGTTTTTTGCAAATATGATAGCGCATGGAATCAATATGTTTATTCCTAAAACCATGAAAACAATAAGAAAAAGGAATCCTTGGATTAATAGGGATATCATCCACAAAAAAAGACAGCTAAAACGTAAGCGTAAAAGACGCTCAGACCATCCAAGTCTTGTATTGAAAAACTCCATACATCTAATCAGCCAAGAATTAAAACGCCTCATCAAAGAAAGATAAAGACAAATTCTACAGTCAGACTCTCACATGATTTCTAACCGAGGCACCTAGCAAGTTTTGGAGGTATGTAAATCGCTCAGGTAAAAATAAGTAGGCAAATGATGAAGGGAGCGTAGAGTTGGCTGAGAGATTTAATTAATTTTTTACATCAGTTTTCACACGTGATGATGGCGAATCACCTTGTTTTCAGCCTGCGGATAGTCCTCCTATATTGAATGTAGAGATCAGTGAGGAAGGGGTCCTGAATTTGCTTTTGAATATAGACACCAAAAAGAGTCCAGGCCAAGATAGAATCCCGAATGAATTTTTATATAGATATGCAGAGTGGACCTCCAAATTTCTAGCTAAAATTTTTCAGTCGTCTGTCAACAGTGGTTGTGTTCCCATTGGTTGGAAAAATGCGAAAATAATGCCTGTGCTTAAAAGTGGTCCTACTTCGAACGTTGAGAATTACAGACCTATTTCCCTCATTTGTGCTTGCTCTAAGATACTTGAACATATCATCTACAAACATTTATTAACTTACCTTGACTGCAATAATTTGTTATTTGCTAATCAGCATGGCTTTCGCAAGGGACTTTCCACAAGCACAACTCACTGAAACTGTACACGACCTCTGCTTGTCAATTAATTCCCGCATGCAAACAGATATAGTATTTTTAGATTTCGCAAAAGCGTTTGATAAAGTCTCGCACCGGAAACTGTTACTTAAAATCAGATGTATATTTAAAAAGAAACAATAACTAAGTGGTTTACGTCCTATCTTTCCTGTCGAGCACAGTATGTTCAAGTTCATGCTCATAAATCCAGCATTAGTCCAGTAGACTCCGGCGTTCCGCAGGGCAGCGTCCTGGGCCCACTCCTGTTTTTGATTTTCATCAATGACTTGCCTAACGAACTGAACGTACCGGTCCGATTGTATGCAGAGGACTGCATCATTTATAAACAAATTGGTACACTGGAAGATCACGTTGAACTAAATCTAAATTTGCAAAAAATCAATGAATGGTGCAAAAGGTGGCAGATGGTATTAAATCCAAATAAAACAGTTTTTATTACCATTTCAAGAAAGAAAGCTATCTCCGATTATAATTATAGTATCAATGACAATAATAACCAGGGTCAATAAATACAAGTGCCATGGATTAACCCTTACTTCTGACTTACGTTGGAATTCACACATAGATTATACATGTTCCAAGGCCTCAAAAGCACTCTGGAGCCTCAGACGAAATATGGATAGTGCAACCCCTTCAATCAAATGTCTTGTTTCTAAGAACTTGATAAGGCCCATTCTCGAATATGGAAAAATTGTTTGGGACCCCCACACTGCATTCAATTGTTCTAAGCTGGAAAGAATTCAGCGTCTCCGTGCTAGGTTTATATTTAATAGATACCGACATTCTGATTCCAGAACGTCTTTGTATAAACGTGAAGATTTGGAAGCGCTCAATTTTAGAACCAAATGTGACAGGCTCAAATTTCTTTTTCAGATTATTAATCGTAACTTGAAAATAAACCATTCAAAGTACTTTGAAATTAAAACTGGAGAAATATTACGCCATCGTCACTGCTTGTACATACAAATGCCCACAGTCCGAAATGATTGCTTTAAATTTAGTTTTTTCCCAAGAACCATTAAGGAATGGAATATGCTACCAAACTCTGTTGTCACCTCACAATCACTTAGGGAATTTTTAGATAAGCTGCATGATGTTTTATTGTCTACATGAAATATATGCCAGTCTTTTATTTTTTGTATAAGTGGTGAACGCTTTAAGTAGTGAATTTTGTGCCCGTTTCAATTGCTTGTGTTCTTGCAATTTTTCATACCTCATTATCCACTTCTGTTCTAGCCCGTGATCTGGGCTGACAGTATAAATGAATGAATGAATGAATGAATGAATGAATGAATGAATGAATGAATGAATGAATGAATGAATGAATGAATGTATTGCGGCTCACAAAGTCATATCGGATACATTAACATTGCTTTCTTTGCATTCGAAGGCTGCTGTAACTATCTGCTTTAAGCCATACTTATGGGCACTTAGGCTTGAGTTATCATATCGAACAAGTGTATGATATGAGTGGAGCGTGTGCCTTTGTGATGTTCGCAACGCCACGGAAATTGTTCCCCATATAGGAAGTGATTAATATCTCTAGTGAAGAAAGTCCTTATGGAATTAGGAAGGCATATTTGCAGTCCAGTTGGTGAGACAGTATGTTGCTGAGACCGCCCTGTGTTTTCGCCTGCCTCTGTCCCGCCTATTTTTGCAGTTTTTCTTCTTAATAAAGTATTGTTTTTGTTCTTAATAAAGTAAAGTTAATAATAACGTAAAGTTACTTAAAAACGAAATGTTCAGTCAATGAAAATGGACTTATTATCGAACATTATTTGTGTTTTTTTTTAATTTTCGAAGACATTGAATTGTCTCAAAGCATTTGAGAAGGAATAAAAAGATGGTTGCATAGTAAAAAATCGGCAGTGGCTTAGCCCATACTATGCCATGATATACGTAGCGTGTGTTATTAGTATATCTTCGTTAAGCTTGTTCTTATTCACTTGGTTTCCCCTTGTTAAACCTTAAAGATCCGGGATGTGTAACTATGACTAAATTAAAGACGAGACAAGGTGCAGTATCATTTGTCATTGGCAATGAGATTGGTAGGTTGGTATCATTTTTGCTACGCTCAGCGGCTAACTGCCAAGCGACAACCTCAGGGTTCAATGAATTGAGGTTTTCAAATCTCTTGCGCCACTCAGCAGCAGCCCGACTCTCTTTTTCCCCCGTCGAACACGGCGCAGTAGCTGTGTATCCCTCCACATTTATACACGCGGCGCAATATGCTCGCGCATGCGCAGTAGCCCCCTGCGGCGAGCGGCGAGGTGTCCACATCTAGGTGGACACTTGAACCAGCGGTAAGCTGCATAACTGCCCTCTTGGAACAGTGGACACCTCAATTGTGCTTTAACCTAAGTGGCGGTAGTGAGAGGTGCGTGGTGCATGCGTCGCCATTGACAACTTTGTTCCAGAAAGGCGGCGCTGAAGCCATAGGCCGTCAGCGTTCGGTGTGTTTATTGGAGTTGGCGTTGAGAGCGTTTTACACTCCGATTATTTTAAGGAAAAGAAGTCTGTGCACCCAGCTTACAATACAACGGAGAGTTGAGCTATTTGGTACATACTGCTGGGAAAAAAAACAGCGCTGAGACTAGGGAAAAACAAACAAGAAGACAACAGGATTGGCGCTGACTATAAACTGAAAGTTTATTAGAAACAACACGCAACACGCGGTTGGTTGTCGATGGAGTACATATTGCGTGTTGTTTCTAATGAACTTTCAGTCGATAGTCAGCGCCCGTCCTGTTGTCTTCTTTCTTTGTCCCTCGTCTCAGCGCTATTTTTTTCCAGCACAGAACTTACAATATTTACGCCAAGGTGCGGAAAAAATAATACATGGATCTGGCTAGCTCTGCATAGCCGAAGATGTACACCTCAGGCCATAGCTCAGAACAAACGACTGGGCCCCCTGGCTCAGTTTTAAAGCCAAGCATAAAAAATCTCTGCCTCTCCCGTAAACGAGAGTAGAGTAAGCATGAAATGTTTACGGGCCTAATGCCATCTCGGTGGACACCCGAACCGCACCGTACAGGAAGGGAGGAACGCCACCACCCGTTCAGCGCAATGCCTTGCCATTTGAACGCAAGGTTTTTTGAGGAAAGGAAATGGCGCAGTAATTCTCTGCCATCTCGGTGGACACCCGAACCGCACCGTAAAGGAAGGGAGGAACGCCACCACCCGTTCGGCGCGATGCCTTGCCCTTTGAACGCAGTGCTTCTCCCCCGGATCACGTATGGCAACGAAGTATAACGTGGCATTTATGTGCTTTTTGCACGCGTTATTAGAAATCGGAAATTATAATTCCGTGCATTATAAAACCCACAGCTCCACTGATATCTTGATAAAATGAGAAGGCACTGGCAGCAGTTTTTTTTGTCTCATTTGGAGACCAACCGGCGCTTGCATGCCGGTCGCGTAGGAGGGCTTAGAGAGTCTCGTTAAATCTCGTTAAGTCTCGTACGGTGCCCGGATGTTCTCGTTTCAGAGCCCGGATGACTGGAATTCAGTGCCCGGATGAGTGGATTTCAGTGCCCGGATGAGTGGATTTCAGTGCCCGGATGAGTGGATTTCAGTGCCCGGATGAGTGGATTTCAGTGCCCGGATGACTGGAATTCAGTGCCCGGATGAGTGGATTTCAGTGCCCGGATGACTGGAATTCAGTGCCCGGATGAGTGGATTTCAGTGCCCGGATGATGGCTCTCGGTCTCGGCGTGACGTCACCACACTGCCGACAACGGGAGCTAAAAGCATTCATGCTTAATATGATTGGTCTCTTGCTGCATGCGACGCCCTGTTCAACTCTGCAAGCACTAAAACTCTCCACTAAGACATATATGGAAGCAAAAGAGCGTCAAGCTAATCCAGCCCCCAAACCTTCACAGCGAACGTAAACCCTCTCTTTGAACGAAAGTGAAATAAACAACAGGCTACAAAATCCCCATTACGCACTGTATCACCTACTCTCCGCCATCGCATAGGTCCTTCCGACTTCGGTCCTCCCGAAAACCCCCTGTCGGTGACCACTGCCTCAGCGGCACGACCTAGAAGAGGGCCCGAAGCTTGTCATTGTTGACAAAAAGGACCCATACCACGAACCCCGTCCCAGCGAGTACATCTCATTTTTCTTAACCTGGCCCAAGATGATTGAAAGTTTTAAAGAGCAGTCCACGAGGCTGGTTACCCCGCCGTCGTCCAAATACCTGTTGCCGAGAAACTTCTCATAAAACTGGCTTGGTTTAAGGGGTTTAATGTCCCAAACCGACTCAGGCTATGGAGGCACCGTTGTGAAGGGCTCCGGAAATTTCGACCACCTGGGTTTCGTTAACGTGCACTGACATCGCACAGTACACGGGCCGCTAGAATTTCGCCTCCATCGGAATTGGACCACCGCGGCCGAATCGAACCCACGTTTTTCGGGTCAGCAGCCGAGCAACACAATCACTCGGACTGCTTCTTTACCTTTCAATCATCTTGTGCGTACACGATTTCGAGAAAGGCTTCCGAAATCACATGCTGACGATTCCTCTCTTTAAGGGTTTGGAGTGTGCAGAATGATACAGCAATGCAGATTTGTTACAACGAGGCTGGTAGCCCAAGCAAATGCGGTCCAGACCCGATAGAATCATTAACGGCAATTCAATGGATGAATTAAGTGGGTCAAAGCAGCCTTCCATGATGGTTAAAACGTTTATGTTCTTTGACTAAAGTGAGCCAGAGTCACTGATAACAAGGATTAAGAAGTCATCAACAAGTCTAAAGATTTTCAATATGTATTCACTCTCAAGGCGATTGATAACAGTCTTGTCAAGCTTAGATAAAAAGAAGTTACTTAAAACCGGGGCTAAGCATGACCCAATATATAAACCTTCCTTTTGAAGGTACGGTTTTCCTTTCCTCTTTAAAACGCTGATTTCAAGAAAAAAGCTAAAAGGTGTAAAAAACTGCCCACTGATATACCCGCAGTGTTTTGAAAGGCGACACATCCGAAATTTTCAGGCTACTATTCTGTACAAAACATAGTACCGTTTAAATTGGCAACGATTAATAAATCTTTAATATCTACTCAGAGCGCATTAATATTAACGCCAGACAAATCCCGAACAAATTCTACAATTTCATTACAATTCTTCACAGCAAAAAGATCGTAATTCTGTAAAAGATTTAACTTCCTTGAAAATACATGGAAACAGTTTTATGCCATATGCCAGTTTCTGAAACGATAACCCAGAACAGTTGTTATCGTTTATGAGTTTTGACGCTGAATAACGCGTCTAAGAAATCTTTCGTTGACTCCTCTATTGCTTTGGCAAGCTTCCAGCGGTTAAGCTAGCTACACAGCTTCTTTGCCTTGGCTTTTACTTTCGGCATAGCTCTATCATCAATTAAGTCGAAAACGGGAAACACCGCTTCGGCAGCCTTAGATGAGTGCAGTTCAAAAGAGGAAATGGCAAAACCACCTTTTGTCCGTTGGAAGCACGGAAAGTTCTTTTTCACGTATGTAGTTCTCGGTGCGCTTGATAGGTAGACTAGAGCGGCCTGGCTTGAATCTTAATGAACGATTAATGGAGCACGCACGTAACGTCAAGAATGGCAAAGGGAATTCACTCGTCGACCGCATTCTTCCACGCGAATCAAAAAGGTGCAAACCATTTCTTGAGAAGACAGTTCTGATAGGTAAAAAAGCGAAGTCATGACCACGCGATTAATAATTGAAGCCGAAAGGATAAATGCTTGACGTGCGACTTGGGTAGCACTCCATATATACCATTATGTGATAAATAACTATCGTTTCTAAGGCATGAATACTGTTAGCACAAGTGATAGCATGTCTCTGGCGTATAAATGAGATCCATGTGTTAAATAAAACTGGTTGGATGTTAGCTCTCGTGTGGTTCCTTTGTTCTTCTTGTGTCCTCGTCCACTGCTGCGCTACAGTCACGCTATAAATTGTATTGCAGTGGTCAAGCAATATTCTAAAGCTGTCTTCACTCGTTGCTTGAAGTCCTCCTCACTTAGCAACGAAGAATTAAGCTTCCACAGTGCCCACTGTGGAAGGTTAATTCTTCGTTGCTAAGTGAGGAGGACTTCAAGCAGCGAGTGAAGACAGCTTTAGCCTTAGCAACGAAGAATTAAGCTTCCACAGTGCCCACTGTGGCTTAAATTTGGGGTGGACGCATCCTCCAGTCCGCGGAATGACCATGGCATGATCAGCGAAAGAAACAGGGCTGACTTCACGCGAAATGCGTTTTTTAATATCTGCGGAAACGTAAACCCGATCCAGACGCGAATTCGAGGCTCCTCTAATGAATGTGAAGGCGGATGACAATCCGGCATCAATTAATCCTGCATTTTCTTTGACGGCTGGTAAAATTCCAGTGCTCTTATCGGCGTTTTCACTTGGACCTCTGCGGTCGCGTGGGTCGCACACGCAGTTAAAATCACCCATGAGTCCGGCATACCGGTCGCAGTCTAGAAGAGTTGCCGTACCCTAAAAAAAAAACTGCTCACTGCACCCGGTTATTTAAAGCATGCACGTTCATGACCTTACATAATGGCATTACCCCCCTCTCAAAGAAGCATCGCCTCGATGCTTCTTTGAGAATAAACACTCGAGAATGTAATCTTCGAGTCCTTTAGCGTTCATAATAGGGCTTAAGGCGTACTACATGTACGACTTCCGGGCGTGTGCGTCTTCGCTGAGATGCTGTCGTGCCCTCGGGGATGACTTCATAGTCTAGGTCACCAATGCGGAGGAGAACCCTATACGGGCCAAATTAGCGTCGCAGCAACTTTTCGCTCAATCCACGGCAGCGAATTGGTGTCCATATCCTAACACAATCACCTGGCTTGTAATGCGTGTCTCGTCGGCGCAGATTGTAGCGTCGGGCGTCGGTGTTCTGCTGGTCTTTAATGCGAAGCCGCGCAAGTCTTCGGGCTTCCTCGGCGCGATGAAGGTAGGCGGCGACGTCGAGGTTGTCTTCGTCTAAAACATGCGGCAGCATTGCGTCGAGTGTTGTCGTGGGCTTCCTGCCGTATACGAGCTCGAATGGGCAGACCTGGTTGTCTCCTGGACGGCAGTGTTATAGGCGGAGATCACGTAGGGCAGAATGGTGTCCCACGTCTTGTGTTTGGCGTCGATGTACATGGAGAGCATGTTTGCGATGGTTTTGTTCAGACGCTCTGTGAGTCCGTTGGTTTGCGGATGATAGGCAGTTGTCCTCCGATGGCTTGACTGATTGTAGTGTAAGATGGCTTGTGTCAGCTCCGCTGTCAACGCCATTCCTCTGTCTGTGAAGAGCACTTCGGGGGTGCCGTGTCGCAAGAGAATTCGTTCGACGAAAAATTTTGCGAGTTCTTTTGCGGTATCGTTAGGCAATGGTTTTTCTTCGGCGTAGCTTGTCATGTTGTCGGTGGCCACGATGATCCACTTGTTACCTGATGATGAAGTCGGAAAGGGGCCGAGGAGGTCCATCCCTATTTGCTGGAAGGGCTTAGATGGAGGTGGTATGGGGTTCAGGAGTCCGGCTGGTCTAATCGGAGGCGTTTTGCGTCGCTGACACTCACGGCACGTTTTCACGTAATGGGAAACGTCGGCAGCTAGCCGCGGCCAATAGTACTTCTCCTGGATGCGGTGCAACGTGCGAGCAATGCCGAGATGCCCTGCAGTCGGCTCATCATGACATGCCTGCATAATTTCTTGCCTGAGATTTTTGGGCACGACAAAAAGATGCACTGTCCTGTTGGGCGCAAAGTTCTTCTTCAGCAGGACATTATTCTGAAAGGCGAAGGACGACAGTTGGCGCATGAACCCTCGGGGAGGTGATGCGGTCTTGCCTATCAAATAATCAACTAGGCTTTGCAACTCAGGATCCGAGCGCTGCTGCTGCGCGAAACTGCTGGCCCTTACCGGTCCTAAGAAAGCGTCGTCGTCTTCCTCTTCCGGTGCTGCGTCTACGGGGGCTCGCGATAAGCAGTCTGCATCGGAATGCTTGCGGCCAGATTAGTAGACTGCAGTTATGTCGTATTCTTGAAGACGCAGGCTCCAACGAGCAAGACGGCCGGAGGGATCTTTCAAGTTGGCAAGCCAGCATAGAGCATGGTGATCGCTCACAACCTTGAATGGCCGTCTGTAGAGGTAATGTCAAAATTTTCACTTGGCCCAAATAATGGCGAAACATTCTTTCTCGGTCGTCGAACAGTTGGCCTCGGCTTTCGACAGTGAACGGCTAGCGTACGCGATAACTTTCTCCTGTTCACCATTTTTCTGAACGAGGACCACTCCTAAGCCCACACTGCTTGCATCTGTATGAATTTCGGTTTCGGCGTTTTCATCAAAGTGTCTGAGCAGAGGAGGGGACTGTAAGCGGCGCTTCAGATCTCTGAAAGCTTCTTCTTGCGGCGTTTCCCATTTAAAAGGCAGGTCAGCTTTGGTAAGTTGGGTCAAAGGTTCAACGATGCGCGAAAAGTTCTTGACGAATCGCCGGTAATAAGCGCACAATCCAAGGAATCTGCGTATAGATTTCTTGTCATTAGGCTGTGGAAACTCTGCGATCGTAGTCGTCTCCTGAGGGTCTGAGCGAACTCCACCCTTGTTTACGACGTGACCAAGGAACAGTAGCTCCTCGTAGGCGTAGTGGCACTTCTCTGGTTTCAGTGTTAGGCCTGAAGACTTGATTGTTTCTAGCACTATCCGAAGCCTTCTGAGGTGGTCCTCAAAGTTTGAGGAGAAGACAACAACGTCATCTAAGTAGGCTAGACAAATTTGCCACTTCAAGCCTGCGAGCACTGTATCCATAACTAGCTGGAACGTCGATGGGGCAGAGCAGAGGCCGAGTGGCATCACCTTCAACTCGAATAGTCCGTCTGGCGTGATGGACGCAGTCTTCTCGCGATCTCTTTCGTTGACTTTAATTCGCCAGTAGCCGCTCTTCAGGTCCATCGATGAGAAGTACTTAGCGTTGCACAGCCGATCCAATGTGTCATCGATGCGAGGGAGGGGGAGATATTCTTCTTCGTAATGCTGTTCAGACGGCGGTAATCGACGCAGAAGCGAAGGGTGGCGTCTTTCTTTTTCACTAGGACGACTGGTGCTGCCCAGGGGCTCCTCGATGGCTCGTTGACGTCATCCCGTAGCATTTACTCTATTCCAGCGGCGTTCCAGCGGCGATACGCGGTAGGGGCTGTACCGCAGTAGTCGGGCGTGTTCGTCTGTGACAATGCGGTGCTTGGCAAGCCGGGTTCGTCGCACATTCGATGCCGATTAGAAGCAATCGCTGTATCTTTGAAGAAGACTGCGTATTTGGTCTTGTCTGCTCCGGAGTAATGCTGGGTTGATATCAAACCTGGGTTGCTGGCCTTGGTCAGATGCTTCTACGGGTTCGTCGGGGAGGGGAAATATGTCTCTCATGTCTTCCAGCTCGCCGAGAAAAGCAATCGTCGTACCTTATTTAGATGCCGGTATTCTTCGGTGAAGTTCGTTAGTAGCACTTGGGTTTGGCCATTCCGGATTTGGGTGACTCCCCTTGCGACGCCCAGTCCTCGATCCAGGAGTAACTATGTGTTCCCCTCGACGACACCTTCGGCAGTTTCGATGTCTCCAGTACCTATGCAGGCGACGACACTTGATCGGGGCGGCACGCTCAATGTTTCGTCGAGGACGTTTAAGGCAACGTGATGAGTTACTGTCGTCGCTGCAGATATGGCTTTGTCCGTGGAAAGCTTGATCATCTTAGCTCGAAGGTCGATGATCGCCCGATGTTCACTCAGGAAGTCCATTCCCAAAATCAAATCTTGCGAGCATTTCTGTAGGACCAGGAAGGTTGTAGCATAGGTTCGCCCATTTACTGTAACTCTCGCGGTGCAGCGTCCTGACGGCGTAATAAGGTTACTACCTGCGGTGGGGATCAGCGGGCCATCCCAAGTTGTTGTCACTTTCCTGAGTCGGACAGCGAGTGGCCCGCTCATGACGGAGTAGTCAGCTCCCGTGTCGACCAAGGCAGTAACCTTGTGACCGTCGACCGTAACTTCAAGGTCACTTGTTCGCGTTTTCGTATTACACGTGGTCTTCGGTGTACGATCTCAGCTTCGTCGAGCAGTGAGGCTGCGGTGGGCGTACTCCGACGTTATTTCTCGGGGCAGTGGTAAAAGCTTCGACTCTGGCCGCGTAGTCGTCCTCGTCGTCGGTGTTGTCGTAGTTGAGGCATGGTCTTGCGTTTTCGTCGATGGAGGATATTTCTCCTTGCGCTCAGAAGCAACCTCACCTCCAGAGGCTCCTTTATTTAGTTTAACCTTCGGGGGCTGGGCGAGCGTCAACGCCCTGCGTAGCTTCAGCTAGGAGATGCATAGCGCGGTGACGATGGCGACGGAGAACGCGATAGGCGGCTCGGCGAGGAGTGTTCTTCCCGACGCAAAAACTCCTCGATTTCGGCTGGTCGCTGGCCGGATCGGGGTCTTGGGGCGTCGTAAGAAAACCCTCGGATGCCCATTCTCCAGTATGGGCAGTACCGGAGAACGTGACCAGCTTCGCCGCAATGGAAACATAGTGGGCGTCGCTGGTCGAGTGTTCTCCACTCGTCGCATTTCCTCGGCCGTGTGCGACTCTCGTAGGACGTTCGGGTTGGGGCTAGAGGGCGGCGGCCCAGCGCAGCTGGCTGAGGGTGATAGGGGCTTGGGTCCCGTCGTCGAGGTGCAGGACGGCGCACTGCTGCGGTGTAAGTCATGGCTGAAGGCTCCAGAGGCTGCGTGGTGGTCGGTGTCACACCCAAGGCCTGTTGCACCTCGTCCCGGATGACGTCGGTAAGCGAAGTGAGCTGCGGCTGCGTTCCTGTTGGCATCAATCGTCGGAGCTCTTCTCGCGCAATTTCACGTATAACCTCCCGCAGGTTATCGCTGTTAGCGGTGTCCATGCAGCTTGCTGACAAAAAGCGCTGCTGGCGTTCATACTGGCGGCCTCTGGCATCAAGAGTTCTTTCCATGGTGGATGCCTCTCAACGAATTCCGCGATGGTTTTCGGTGGGTTCCGTACGAGGCACGCAAAGAGCTGCTCTTTAACTTCTCGCATAAGCAGCTTGACCTTTTCATCTTACTTTATGCTCGAGTCGGCACGCCGGAAGAGACGCTTCATCTCCTCAGTGTACATTGCAACGGTCTCGTTTGGATGTTGTATGCGAGACTGTAGCAGCTGCTGGGTTCTCTCTTTTCGCACGACGTTCGTGAAGATCTTCAGAAGCTGCTCCTTGAAGGTTTCCCAGTTCCTGAGGCTACCTTCCTCATTCTCAAACGAGATTCTTGCTGGTCCCTCCAAGGTGAAGAAGACGTACCTAAGTTTCGTCCCAGTTGTTGAAGACAGCCACACGGTCGAACTGTTCCAGCCATTCTTCGGGGTCGGTGCCAGGCGAAGCGTCGAAAGTTGGTGGCACCCGGGGCTGGTGAAGAATAATTGGAGTCGTCGTCTGGGGCAAGCTCATGGTGGACGTTGCTACTGGCTTTCGCTTACGGGCAGGGTCCGGCAAAATCCCGAACTCAGGTGTGTCTCCTAGCAGACGTCGGCTTGCGCGGTGGACTGGGGTCAGGTCCTGCGGTAAGTGACTCAGAGGGCTAGCGTCACGACTTGTAGGGGTTGTCCGGAACATGGGAGGCTACCCAGCACCTGCACCAAATGTCACGTTGTAGTGACGGCAGTCCAGCGGTCAGTAGGACACCAAGAAGATTTGGAAACGAAGCTCTGGAAGATTTGGAAACGAAGAAACGAAGCAACAAACCTGCTTGTCAGTCGTCGAACTACGAATGCCCGCCGCTCGCGGCATCGCTCAATTTAAAGCCAGCAAGGAAACCTTGAGATAATCGGTCAAGATCATCTACAGTAATCTAGAAAAACGTAGATGCAGCTCTTCATAGCTGTGATCAATCGAGATTAGTCCGGTCGCTTCTCGCATCACAAACAAAAATGATAACACCCTTTTCCTGTGGCCTTCAGCGCGAACGAACGGACATTACAATGATACGTGGCTATATCACGCGCCCTTTTGTGTCAACCTGGTAAATAAAGTCAAAAACAGAGAGACTTCTGTGAAGAAGAGGAAGCAGTATACGAAAAGGTCTACCGAGTGCGACCCACAGACACTGTAACCTGTGCAGTAAGGCCACAGGGGCACCTGTGTATCTAATTCACTTTCGATCTTAGTCTCTTGAACATCAACAATGTCTAGCCGAGTGCTCGTAAACAGTCGGCTCAACTGTACCTGTTTCTGCCATGACCAGAGCCCTCAGATGTTCAGCGTTGTGATGATCAACTGCTGGACATTCGCCATGGTGACCAACGTGCACATAAGTCAACCATCCGCGATGTCGGGCGCCACTGCGGAAGGTGGGACCTTCCTAGAGCTGGCAGCCTTTCTCCTCGATCTGGAGCGTCAATGCGATTTCTTGTCTTTCACTTTCGATGGCGGGACTTTTGCTTTGATGAAGTGGCGGCGTTGCCCTGAGAGCAGGCAGAACTCTGCGACACGCCACACTTCGAGGACACGGTTGCTTTGCACATCCGCCACACATTTGCCATCAGGGAGTGAGCTGACACGCTCGAAATCAGCCACCTCTATGGCACACCCGACAGAGGCATCAGGAATCCAATCAATGCAGGTTCTCGGCGCCGCAGCTACGCCACGAGCCTTTTATTTTCTCCGACTCACCACAAGATATGAACGCGCACCATGAGTTCCATCATTGACGCTGTGTATTTCCAGTGTGCGTTCGGCCCCGTGAAGGCGTAGGAGGCTCACGCTGCAGATCAGGACCAGCATCAGACACCATGCGATCAGTTGGTGATTCAACAGGTGTAACGGCTGACGTGCCATCAGCAGCATCCAAAACTTCTGTCGCATCTATCAAACGCTCCTGCAGAGTCTCGTCCACGGCACGGGTGCCACTGTGGTGCTTATCGGAATACGACCCAACACACCTCCTCTGAAGTGTGGCCAAATCAGTGACAAACATTGCAATGGGCAGTACGGCTGTGACGGCGTATATACCCAGCCATGTGGCGACGGATACACAAGGGAGGCCTCCTGGAATTAAAACCAGGCTCTGTAAATCGGAAACTGTCAGGCGACGAGGAAAGTCGTTGACAGTGACGCCATCAGCAAGAGTCAGTGCAATGTCTCTATTCAAAGTACGCTCCCCCTCGATTCCCGAAATTCTCCAGTGCTTCGCTTTGATGGAAGTAACTTTGCGGCAAGGTCAAAGGGCGTCACAAATGTAGACATCTTATAGATGCTCTGGGAGACAAAACTGCTTTATCTTGACGGTCTTCGGTTCTGGGTGAATGATCAAATTACGGCGGTTTTCCACTTGTAACTCTCCGCAGCTCACAAGCTTAGCTTTGGATTACGCTGTGTTGCAAGTTACCGTTCACACATGCGACATCTGCAAGTGCCCGACGGAGCTGATTTCTCTTAAAATGGCGGCACCGCGTATGCCATCTCTAAGTCCTGGGCGTGATAGAGAAGGACAGCAAGATCCGCATGCAGAAAAACGGAGTTGAAAACCAGCTTAAAAGCAGGCAGACGGGGCAGAACTATACAATAAGTAGTATTACTGGCGGCAGACGCCGCAGCAGTTCCTCGGTCTGGGGCCGGTTTATCCATTTCAGTAGAGAACATCAAAAACACGACCGTTTTTCTTTTTCTTCCTCTTAAAACAAGGCATTTACCGACATGGGGGGATTGACCAAGGTGTAGTGCCATAAACAGGGAAATTTTTATAGGCGAGTACGACAAAATATTAGCGCCAAGCGTGAATTGTGAAAAATGTATCGTTGAAGAACGGCAGAAGAATGTTTAAAGTGAAATAATAATCAGCATTTTAATGAAAAAAGAGCAGCTTGTAGAATTTTAAAAGAGTTAGCAAAACAAACTGCCAGCTGACATTGCGTAATCATGCAGAACGCTACAAATTGACCCCAATGCAAATCCTTTGGCGCTCGCACCGAATGATAATAACACTGGCAGAGATAACGGGTGCCCTAACATAGAGAGAGGGACCTTCAGGTAAATCTCTCTCTGAAGTGTGAACTTTGGACAGTAGCGGATAACATGGCCCACAGATTCAACGTCCCCGCATGAGACTCATAGGTTTGTCGGTTATCTACCACATCTGCATAGATATAAATTTAAACTAGGAATCCTGCACCGTAACCGCATCATTGATACCTCAGATAGCTTTATTTTATACGAATGTCCGTTCCAAATATATGCTCAGTGCTGATAATCAGTGGTATTTAGTAAGGTATCGCGTAACCTGGCTGATATGTGTTGGAACCGCTGAAACCTAGAAATCGCCAGCAGATTGAAATTTGGGACGCTATGTGTCACTGACCCATCAAGAGCTTAACTCACTTAGTAATCAGCCACCTGATTTGAATGAATAACTGCATGGTCAGGAGCCCAGACAAAATGGGCCTCCTTTAAAGTGGATAGGGCAAAGAATCACAGAAAACGGCTGAAAAAATCTTTTTGGGAAGTTTCAGAGGAGACTAAAACCGACAAACAACCAGCGAGGATGATGACGTGTGACATATGACATGAAATTTTGTGCAAGGCCAATTTGAGACCCAATAATTGAGCAAAGATTATTATCTGGGATGCAGACATAATTGTTCCATGCCAAATCCTGCGAAAAGATGCCAACTGCAGCTTTTTGGCAGCTGACGGGGCATCGGTAGAAAGCACCGTATGACGGGGGTATTGCTTTATGTGACCAGAAAGAAGACCGTTTAAATTGTATGCGGGCATGTGTTTCGTATGAGATGGGAAGATGTGGTCAAAATGGAATTCTACTGCTGCCAGCGTGCTATCAACCCACTGCAAAGCACTGAGATAAACTCCAATCGGCGTTAAATGGTTCTGCTATACAGGGCCTTCCGATTACGGCGACCGTTCGGAACGCCGTCTTCGTCTTTTTCCAGTGACCCACCAACGCGGCTGCTCAGAATGGAAAGATAAGAACACTCCCCACCCACATTCACACTTGAATATATCCCAGCCATTACCTAGGAACAATCACCCCCACCGCGACCAAGGTCGGAAAAAGGTGCGCGCAGTAGCGCTGCACAAATGGCACGGCGATGAGATTGATGCTGTTTGTTGGATGCCGCCTGCGATGAGCACAGAGCCACTGCGGTTGTCCACAATACAAACATAACACCCCTAACCTTCTAGCTTCCTTCAGTTACCACCTCTGAGGAAGCCGGGCAGACCTCTGTAGCCATTGCTATGGTATACACAGACGCCTGTTACATTATTAGTGACTCGAAAACCGCCATTCTAAATTTTACCAGGGCCATGGTTCATCGCTCAGCACAATGCCTGCTGCAAATGCCGACCACCCCGACGCGCTTAGCTCATCTGGATGCCTGTGCACTCGGGAAAACCTGGCGACGAGGCCGCCGACTCCTTAGCCCGAGGGTCTACCAGGCAGAGGCGGATCTCGTGGTGGATTTCTTGAAGAAGAGCATGCACTCTTTTGCGGAGCTCACCGCAAACTCCCGCGCTGAGCGCCTAATCTACCTACCACCACACCCATCTCTCACTACAAGAGAACAGTCAATTCGGCGCCACCTGCAAACGCGAACGCTGCCTACCCCAGCCAATCTTTCTAAATTTATGCCGGTACCCTTCATAACCATTTTGCGCTTTCATCCCAAGGCCATGCCAATCCATGACCACCCTTACCCACATCCTCCTGTCATGCTGGCGTCCCCTCCCCCAGCCGGCGGGTGCCTCTTCGAATCTAGGAGGACTGCGAGACCTTACTATGGTCAGCGGACCTGGCCAGGTAGAAGATCACCGTCAGCCGGGCCGCCTACGTCAAGGACCAACACCACATGAGCGTTTAGACCGTGAATGGGTCGTGCGGAGACCCAGGAGGCCTGCGGGACTCGAATTCTTTTGCTAAATAGTTTTTTCATCCACCCTTCCATGCTAAAAAAGACACACGTAGAGACATGTACACAGCAACAGAGAGGGGCTACGCTAAAACATTTTAAGTGAACGTTTGTGTCCCCGCTTTATCATCCCCGTTTTCGGCTGTGGTTTTATGCTTTCTTAAGTGCCACCAAAAAAATATGCTTAAAGCACTTAAACTCGCTGACGCTGGAGTTTTTTTTTGTATGCAGAGGACGATGTCTGATCATATGGTAAAGCATAGTAGGGTGTGGCAAGCTGTTTTTAAAGAAATGTAGCACTTTTGCTCATAGCTCCCATGAAAGGCCGCACGTCAGCGATGAATGATTCATTCTTTCCAGATGCAATAGCCCGATGGAATGTCCTGCCTGATAATATTGCTTCTTGCACAGATCGAGCAATTTTCCGCAATAAATTAGCGAGTCATCTGTGTCTTACGTGATGTATTCGGCTTTACCAAATAATCTGATCCTGTGTTACTGTCTCCTTTCATGATTTTTTTTTGCTTTGTTTCGTTCCTTTGCTTTTTTTTGTTGAGCTGGTATCATCATATGTTACACACTGTTCTTGCCCCCGCCTTCTGTAATGCCCACGGGCCCTTAAGGCTTCAATAAATGAAATGAAATGAAACTCCAGTACTCCTGAAATGACAAACTTAGAATGCTGTGAAGTCTGCTCAAATGAATAAGGTTACGGAGGGAACTTAAGGTCCTTGCGTGTTGTGAATGCCAAAGCGTACTTTTGAACTTAAAGCATTTACCTTAGATACCCAGCACCTAGGCGCAGTAAGGAACTCCACCCTAAAGGCCTTTTACCTCAGTGCGTTTACCATAAAGTCCTACAACCTGAAGACCTTCATCAATGTGATTCTGATTCATGATCTCGAAATATTTTAGTGACGTCCTTCATTATTACAAAGCTACCACTCGAGATATTGCTACCACTAACTAGTACTGCCTCGTCTAATGTCTTCGTCTCATTGCCTATGATCACTCATTACTGCTAGTATCATGCAAGGAAATGGTGACGTCACTGAAATTTTCGAACCACTGCTAATGATTGACAACGCCGGGTTTCGTTGCCGATGAGCAGTGTTGTAGGTGTTACCGAGAAAAAGTAACTAAATACATTACTCGTTACGCTAAGAAAAAAAGAACGAGTTACCGCCCTACATTACTTGCAAAAAAGGTAACGCGTTACCGTTACCAAAAAAAAAGTCTCGCACGTTACTTTGCCGTTACTCCTTGGCTATAAATTTTAATCAGTGCGTCTTCGCTGTAACTGTAACCTGTAACTCGTCTTACCTGCGAGGCATGTTTCCCAACCACAAGATCTCAAACCCTGACGACACGCTCATATTCTTCAAGCGAATGGAAACTCCGGATGGTCGCACTCTGCTTGCAACAGAGTCTAGGCAGGAAAACGAGGGGGGCCGTCCTTTGTCACAGTGCTGTGGGGAGTGGGTTGTTCCTTGTTCTGGCTAGGGGAGAAGGGGTGTGGTATGACTATGAAGGGAGAAAGTTGGAGCGGCAGTGTTGTTGAGCAAAAAAATTTAAGAAAGTTTAGTATCACTACGGCGGGCACAGGAACAAAGACCCATTTCCTTTTTCCTCTACTTCGGTGCTACAGCCGGTTGACTGCAATCCCCCTTTCTGTGCTGTACCATTGTACTCTTTCGACGGCTCTCTTGGGGACATCGTGAAGTAAACTGGCGACATTCCTGAGTTTACTCAGAAGAGGGAACTGCTTCCACAAAGAATGCGAGAATGTCGCCTAGGAAGGAATCCTTTTGGTTGGAAAACAAGCTTACGGAGAAACTGAGTCAGATATTTCTGGAAATGATCCATTGGTGGCTCGGCATGCGTCCACTCTTTACAGAGTTGTGTGTTTGAGTGGTTTGGGGGTGAAGACAAGTGTGTGAATGCGTGTTCGTGCTTTTTTTTTTAGTCGAATGCGTCGTCAAGGGCAGGTGTTTTCTGGCATGCATGCGAGCCGCAACAAGGGTCGTCGAGAGCACCTGTAGATTTTGTTTATTTGCAACATCATTTTCGGCGTTTTTTCTGAAAAAGAGGCGGAGGGGGACAACTGAAATAAAAAGTAACTAGCAACGTGACCCCTCACGTTACTGGAAAATGTTAACGTAAGTACGTTACCCGTTGCAGTTCCCAATTGGTAACGAGTACGTTACTAAGTTACCGAAAAAAGTTACGCGTTACCGGCAACGCCGTTACTTGTAACGCTTTACCGACAACACTGCCGATGAGTCAACAATACTTTCGCATTAAAATCAGTGCACATTACAATCCGAGCACCTGGGACTTCTACAACACCCATAATACCCATATCGACCTCCTTTGGGGAATATGTGGCCATACCCAAATGGTTCTAGTCCCTGAAAAACTCGTATCTTTCCCATTCGGCAATAGAGGTAGCCCCGAAAATGCCCACATAGGCCCCATGTGGGTAGTCTGCAGGCAGGCTTAAATTGCGCTTGCCCCTACAGAACCCACACAAATTCCTCTCGACAAGGCGGTCGAATGGTGGCAGCCGCAGTTAGGCTGCCAGCATGTGTCCGAAATGGAACCCATCGGGTTGACCTCCGGGCAGCCCACAAGTCACCCAATTGGGCAGCAGCTGCAGGTCCTACATGTTTCCCAAATCGGCTGCTCATATGGGACACGCAGGGTCATCCACCTTATAGCCAATTTGGTGCTACATGGAATAGTCTAACACTGCGCTTCACTGCACCTGGGGATTGCGAGCTTTCCAGGGCACTTTGCAGAAATTTATTTGAAGGCCTGGTCGTAGTGGTATCGAGGAAGAAAGAACGACTTCATTGCTACACATTTCAGCCTCGTTATTTAGCTCTTGTTAGGAGGTGTACGTGCAGAATTAGTATACTTATTTTCCTAATTTTTAACTTTGCTTAGGGCTTCGAGCGCACTGACTCTGCTTCCCACCTGTCGGACTAGTTGAGCACAATCCTCAGGGACCTGCTCATGAGGGTACTCAGCGCCTTGTAGCACAGCTACCAATGACTGAATCTCCACCTTCCTTTAATGAAAGCGTGATTTTGTCGGGCTGGACCTAGAGAGAAGGAAATTCTGCGTTTCTGCATATTTGGGGCTTCGAAAGGGTTGCAATGACTTCGGGCTAGAAGACAAACAAGCGTGAGGCAGGTCAAAACTGAAGCTTACAATTTAACTCTTTGAATTACCGCCTTTAGCATTTTGAGCCACAGCAGTGAACCACATTTTGAAAACATCCTGAATATGCAGGTCACTTTATTCTTATAGCGAACGCTGTCTCTAACCATAAAATAAACATACAAAAACCGAAATGTATTTTAACTCATGCCGGTGTTGCTAAACTGCCGTACAGCTTCCTAACAGCAAACTTCCATTTGACTCGCAACATGCACAACATTCAAACCAATCCAAAACTTGCACTTTCGCACATAGTTATAGTTTTATTTTCTGGTGATTAAAGTACACTTAAGAAGCATAACCACTCTAAATGAATTGTAAAACCATGTAATGGGCCTGACCATAAGCATTGTTCCGTTGTACTTTTTAAGACCGGTCTTTACACTTCCTCAACCGAATGCATTAAAGTCAATAATAAAGATCACTATTATCCACACTGAAGGCCAAATAAATGGCATGGAGTAAACGTTTTCAGCAAAACAACAAGGTCTTCAGAATTGGCCTAGACGAAGTCTCAGCTGTTTAATGTTGCCAGGTATAAATAAAAGTATTTGGAGACAGTATGTAGCCACATAATTTTGAGGACCGCCAAATTTTAGGTTTCATGCCCAAAAAGAACTTCTTAGAGGTGGCGTTAATTTCGGAACGAGTGCGTCTGCGAAGTAACGCTGCGGTAGGGAGGTAAAGAGGGAGAGGGATGATGCAGAGGTAACAGCAAAAAAAAAAAACATGAAAAGCCGCCACGCAATCTCACGAAACTAACGTGCTTCGACATATCTGTGGTCGCGTCACGACAACAGTGAAAATGTGAAATTCCTTCACGCATGTTTCATACGTGCAGACGCAACAAGTGTGCTGAAGGGGTTGCGCTTGAGGTCAGCCCACTGCTAATCTGCCTGTGGCCTTTCACGCAATCGCTCGAGTCGAGAAGCGCCTTCCTAAAAAGTGAAAAGTGAAATACACGCATTCCAACAAGAAAAGAAAGCACGATGTGGTTTTCTTTCTTCTGATTTTCCTCACGACGCCCAGTCACATTGCGTAGCTGAGATGTATAAAAGCTCGCTGCTGGAGACTAGGCTCCAGAACAGGACACCTCTATCCGCCTCGGCTTCACTCCCTCGGACACTGTCAGGTACCACTTGTGAAGACACAAAAACATGTCCGGCATGTTTCCAAAGGTGAGAAGAGAGAACACTACAGTGTTCAACCGACAGATCAGTTTTTGTGAAGGAAAGAGTATGTGTCTCGCGATTCCGACCTTCGTATTTTATTTCCAGTCTTAAACCCTGCTCAAGTTGAAACAAATCACGAAAGCGGCGGGAAACTTATTCAGTTTCCTGTGAGGAGCACTTGCTTCAAAAACGGATGCTGTAAATGCCGCCCGGTACATTTGGCTGCTTCATTGCTTTTTCTCGTAATATTAATGGGCATCCTTCATTTCTTATTTGCTGTTATGATGTCACGTAAATTTTTGAGAATAGGATAGAACTTTAATGAATGTGTATGTATAAATCTATTCCGCAAATCACATTGCAGGAGAATTTATGGTCCCTTGAGAATTACATGCGCATCGTGAGCTAGGCCGGAACTGCGAATCTTCAGTCTCGTACGCGGTAGCAATGCTGTGAGGAGGAAGACAGCTTCCGTGCAGAGAGATTCGCCAGTGTTAGCATAGGTCATGTTGGGATCCACTTCGAACGCATTGCTAACAATGCAGAAAGCAACAGACAAAGAGTAATTGCAGAGAAAATTTTAATCCGCAGCTTCATCTGCAAGGATTCGACAGCGAAGTCAATGCAGAACTAAATATTTTTGCTTTTTCGCCTATGCTTCTCTTGTGTGTGTTTTTAGTCTTGGTATTTCCGTACTTCTGTTTTTTTTGAAATTGTAATACACTGCTGTTTAGGTCACTAGTCTTAGGGTAGTAAAAAGATCTGTAGCCCAGCGTTTTTTTTTAGGTATAAATTCAAAAGTCCATGTCGACTGGATTAATGGTTTCTTACCCAGAGAGCAAAATAACCAATTGGCATGCAATTCTCACAAGTGCATTAAAAGAGGCGAAGGGTTGCAGGGCACTTCGGAAGGAAAGGCATAAAGTTTGAAAATTACGGATGAAAATGCGCTGTGCTTAACACATGTATTTGCGCATGTTTCGTCTCCTTCCTTGAGTGCTGAGTTTTTGCGCTTTGCTTTTTTTTTCGAAACCATGCACAAACTAGTCCCTTGCGTGTATAACAAAGATACATAATAGAGTTCCATGAAAGTATTTGAAAGCATCCTTGGCGCATCATCACATCGAAAGTTGTTATCGAAATCTCTTCTCCGTGTCACTCGCTCCAGGGTGTGCATTGGGCTCATCTATAAAGCTGTATGGTTGTTTCCGGAGCCGCGGTGGCTCAGTGGTTGTGGTGCTCGGCTGCTGACCCAAAAGACGCGGGTTCGATTGCGGCCGCGGCGGCTGGAATTTCTTTGGAGGAGAAATTCTAGAGGCCCGTGTACTGTGCGATGTCAGTGCACGTTAAAGAACCCCAGGTGGTCGAAATTTCCGGAGCCCTCCACTACGGCGTCTCTCATAGCCTTAGTCGCTTTGGGACGTTAAACCCCATAAACCAACCAACCCTATTTTTATCCCGCCGATGTAGAGATAGCATTGCTCGTCTAGTGCCCTGGCATTCCAATCTTTTCTTGTGATGAACCACATTTTGATTTTTTTATTTGATTTGATTCAATTTTATTTCTCATCATTCCTACAAGGCATGCTTATGAAAACATCTGGCTCCCTAGCTAAAAGCTAGTTGGGATCAGTGCAATTCAGTTTAAAAGTAGAAAATTGCAGGCATAACAACAATTAATTACATATATATAAAAGCTCATGAAATTAGAAAGACATAAATGGATACATAGAGCAACAATATTCAGAGCACCAAGCGTCTTTTACAAACACATACAAGTACACAAAAATACATGGAAAGAAAAATACGCTGGCTTCACTCATTGTTTATAATATTTCTTCAATGACACAGGAAAAGTTTTACAATGTTTGAGTTCACTTGGAAGCTTGTTCCACAGCTTAATACCAACATGGGCCATCCTTCTTTCTCCATACACATTTTTCATTTTCGGAAGAAGGAAGTTTCTATGAATGGCGTTGCGAGTGCATGGTGGTGGGATACAGAATAGCGATGAGTGTATCGGGTAATTGTCTTTAAGGCATGTGTGTATTGTCAAGACAGTCCTGTATTCAAGTAATGATTGTAGTGGCAGTATATCCATCTGTTCAAAAAGAGGAACAGTATGGGCGTTATATCTTGAATGTGAAATGAATCGAATTGCCCTTTTCTGCAAGACCCTAAGTGTTTGCAAATAAGATCGATAGGTGTGGTCCCATGATTCAATGCAATATGATAAATGGCTTTCAAAAATTGAAAAATAAATAATTCTGAGTGTGTGATTATCAAAATAATCTCGGCATTTGTGCAGTGCAAAGTATGTTGCAGTTAACATTTTACAAAGCGCCTGAATGTAGGGCTTCCAGTGTAGGTTCTCATCTAGAATTATTCCAAGATAAGTGATGTTATTGACAAGTGCAATAGGTTTTCCCAGCCATTTCACGGAAGGCAGGTTTTCATGTATTGTTTTTCTGGAGCTGCGAAATATTATGCATTTTGTCTTATTAACATTTACACCAAGTTTACTGGAAATAAACCAGCTACACAAAGTTTCCAATTCTCGGTTTGCGGTAATAATAAGTTCCGTTGTAGATTCATGAGCACATAGAAGAGCAGTGTCGTCACAATACATAAAAACAGAGAAGTGTTGTACCGACGAAGTGACCGTTATGGAGTTTCACCAAGCTTTAAGTCCTGCACCTCATTGTATTTCCAGCGCACAATTTTTTTACTGTTAAGACAATCGATTGTTTCATAGGCACAACTGCTGCTGGCCTTCCTCCTTGTGAAAGTGAACGGCGTGCAACATCAGCAACCACCAGCGGGCTTCGCTGTTCCTGGATACGGAGGCTATGCAGCTCCTCCGTTGGCCGCCACTGCTTACCAAGGATACGCCGGCTTTGCTCCTGTAGGTAGCATCCAGCATGCAGAAAACAAATCCCAACTGCATCTACCAGTGCAACACTTACACGACATAAAGGGGAAGAATACTCAGACGTCAAATAAATAGCGGCCATTTTCTGGGCACTCACAGGACTTGAACAAAGCATCCAGACGTCATAATTACCGAATGCAAAATGCGCAACGGGGCGAAATAGGATAGCTCGCTTTTTCCCACTTCGAAACGCAGCTTTGAGTGCCTAACGAATTTGTGAAAGTCGCGCCCAAAATGCACAGTCAATCCAGTGACTGGCCCCACAGAATGGATTTCCTCCCGTGGTTATGCGACGCAGTGATAAGCTGCCTATGGCTTTGAGAAATTGTCCTAATTTGTACGTGGTTCTTCGCGTCCTGACGAGCATCAACTACATTTTCTTATTGTCGAAGGGTTCCATGATCAGAGACGCGAGGCTAGAATTTCTTCAAAAAGTTACTGTTTAGTGCCAGTTGTTTCTTCGTTACAGAAAGAGACAGCACAAACACAGGGCTGTGTTTGCGCTGTTCCTTTCAATTGTGTAGTTTTTCTTGTGATATATGCAAAAAACAAATATAAATAGAGCCGAAAATGCAATCCGATTCAGAAAAAGTGAATTTGAGTGTAGCAGCATATTGTGGACATTGTATTAGGTTACCGAGTTCCAAGATTCACGTAATGTGAGAGACGCGCGGCGAGAAAAGGCATAGCCCTTCTATTTGCAGCCAAAGAAAAGTTAATGAAATCACGAGATTAGCATTTAACATAGCATTGTTCGTGCGTTAGTGCTTTCTGGACATTATCCTCGGAGAGCTTCGTGAGCCCCTCTCAAATTTGTAACCGGTCTTTGCAGCCACCTCAGCCGTACGGGTACGGCTATGACATGGTGGACGGGTACGGCCAGGGCCAATTCCGTATTGAGCAAGGAGACTACAACAACTTAAGGACCAGCTCATACGGCAACCAGGACGCGTATGGCCTCTACGGGCGGATGAACTACGCCGTCGGCGATAACAGCTTCCGGCCGACTGCAGCCGCCAGCCAGCCCGGAACCACACCGGGTGCCAGCGCACACGCTGCCTACAGCGCCGGCCCAGCCGTGCCACCGGTTCCTGCAGCGACAAGAGCTTCAAAGGCAGGGCTTGCTACCAATGGCTACGGCGCCGGTGGTGTGGCCACAACCTATGACAGTGCATACCGCCGACACAATGAATACGGATACAAACCATATGGCGGTGCTGGCTACGGCGACGTTCCGTACGCAGGCTACGGCTACGCTCCGACTTCCGCTTACCTCGGTGGCCACCCATACGGGATGCCCTCTCCCTATGGCTACGGTGCTGCGGGCTATGCTGGTGGCCAGTATAACCCAATTGCATACAGTGGAGCGTACAGTGGTATTGAAGGTTACCGCCGCCGCTAATGGAAGCCTACGTCGTCCAAAAGAAGCGTTTCTTTCGAGAGCAAGTGCGGTGTCAGCGATATTCCTTTAACTTTCTAAAAAAAACGCTTGATATCTCGTCCACCATTTCGCTTTTAAAACAAACAATAAATGTCGGTTTTTATGTGCGCCATTTTTGTGCCTTTTTTTTTCTTGACGTGCAATAATGCCATAGCCTTGGCCGTAGCCTTGGAGGACCTACACCCTATTTCGGTCTTGAGCTTGATCGGAAAAAATAGACTTGTGCAATGTGATTTCTAGTGGTAAAGAAAACAACACAGATTACTGTAGACGGCTTAATTTTCGCGAGGACGTAATTTTCATGGTTTCACTAATTGTTTGCAACTTACGAAGAACTGTTGCCGGGAATACTTTAGGAAAAATGTCGACTTATATTTCAGCAAAAATAAATTCACCTGGAAAAGTATTTTCTTTCCATTTTTGTTATTTATTTCATACAAATAAACGTTAAAAATCGGAGTACGTTTTGACTCAAATACTTCAATTTCAGAATACCCCCCACAGCGCATGCCTTCCGCACAGAGTCTGCGCCCTTATTTAGTTGTTCCTCCAATGCATGTAATACACACCCCGCGTACTACTACCAGAAACTGCCATATGGTTGACGGAAGCATTCAGGCGCCTGTCCCTTCTGCTTCGCGAGCATTAGTGCCCGCGAAATATTCTTAAACTGCGATTCTAACCCCATTACCGAAATACTGAGCTCCCAAAGATTAAGTTGCTTAAAGTACACAAGAACTCCGCCGTTACAACATGACATGTTTTCTACCAGTCGTCGACCAGTACGTTTTTCACAAGCTTAATTAGAGGTGATAGAGTTAGCATTAGCTTCGCGCCAGATTTTTTTGAACTTACAGCTGCAGGAACAGTTATATTGAGGGAACCCTTGTTGCTGAAATACACCGCAGGGATACACCAATGCTCATAGAGCATCTAGGTGGGAGATGTAGAAGAGTGCGCTAAGGGGCTAGTCCGTATGTCATTATAAAAAATGGCTGAGGCTTAACTTGGTTAAGCCTGGAGAATGCGAAGCATCATCGTGTCGCGTAATTTGGAGGCGCACAACCACAGCGACGGCGCGAGGTGGGCCCCCGTTTCTCCACTATCGTGACGTCATCGTGTCACGTGGTGTGACGTCATGTATCACGTGATTTGGAGGCGCACAACCACAGCGACGGCGCGAGGTGGGCCCCGTTTCTGCAATGTCGTGACGTCATCGTGTCACGTGATGTGACGTCATGTATCGCGTGATTTGGAGGCGCACAACCACAGCGACGGCGCGAGGTGGGCCCCCGTTTCTGCACTGTCGTGACGTCATCGTGTCACGTGGTGTGACGTCATGTATCACGTGATTTGGGGGCGCATAACAACGGTGAAGGGCTGAAGTGGTAGCTAAAGTAGTATGCTTCGCATAAAAACAAGAGCTGGGCGAAAAGGACGGGCCAAGAGAGAAGAAGCACTGCGCTCATCCCGTGTGCTATTTCGCTCTTGTCGAAATCTTTCTCACGCTCTTCTTGTTTTTCATGGGCGGGAGAGTTTGAATGAACTTATTTCTTGAACCAGAATGCTAGAGAATGCACATGACGCACCGGACACAAAGAAGGAAGCGTTGTTTCGCAACGTACCATTTTTCTCGCGAAACCCTGGTTATACACGAGGATCAAGTAAAAGAGCATTAAAGTAATCTGCACAAGAAAATCTAGGACTGCGATACTCGTTTATATGAATGGACAACGCAGTTGAGTAGTGTATTACTCGTCCAAAGCGGTGGTTTATTGCCTTTGGTCACCTACTGGAAACACCACGCCACAGACACAATTCCCTTACGTCAGCTCCCGCGAATGCCTCTTGCAGGGCACCATCGTCGAATTGGAGCCACTCTATTTCGGCTACATCGTTCCCACTCCCTCTCTCGCTTTCTCATTGGCTTTTCTCCTCATCCTCAAAGAGTGTTCAACGACGGGCGCTATTCAAACCATGCGATATAAAAGCGAGAGCGGCTAAAAAGTTACTAAGTCCCGAGTGCAGTCGGGTTAGCGCAGTTCGCGAGGCAGTGCGTTTCTTATTTGTGACGAAGTTGTTGCAGTTTTCACCGTATTTCGGGAGCTTCTCGTTTTACGGATCGAAGGACCTGTAATCATTGATCAATATCTGCCTACAGCAAAGTGCACAGTCAACTTCTGTCGCCGTGGTTTCTGTTTTACTCCGCAGCGGTCAAGCCGATGCTGCGACAATAGCAAACAATATGCCTATAAGCTCTATCCCAGTAAATCGTGTGTGTTAGGTACAATTGCATCCGCTCACGCTTTCACGCCATCCTTATCCCAAGGCTCTTCTTGCCTTTCTCTTTTTTCTTCGCTCCAAATGCGATCACACTGCCTGAAACCAGTCAATTCCTTCTTCAATTTCAATTTCAATTACTTCTTGTTGTAAGTTAATAGAACACATAGTCTCTGGGTACCATAATTCGTTTCTAGCTCAAAATAACATTTTATCCCCTTTGCAACACGGCTTCATAAAGGGTATGTCCACCGTAACGCAGTTGGTTTCTACGGTTAATGAATTCCAAGTTGTTCTTGATAAATCCGGGCAAGTTGATGTTCTTTTTTTAGACTTCCGCAAAGCTTTTGACACTGTTTCTCATGGCAAACTCATTTCTAAATTAGATGGTATTGGCGTCCCTACTTATCTTGTCAACTGGATTCAAGCTTATCTTAAACATAGCAAACAATACGTAGACGTTAATGGCTGCAGATCTAACGATCTTCCAATTACTTCAGGTGTTCCTCAAGGCAGCGTCTTAGGGCCACTACTTTTCCTAATCTATATAAACGATCTGTCTGCTTCCATGCCCGGAAATGTCTCTTTAAAGCTTTTTGCAGATGATTGCATACTTTTTAAGACCATAAATAACCAGAACGATCACTATATCTTGCAAAATGCGCTTCTAGCTTTTCATCAGTGGTGCGTAAAATGGGATATGCAACTAAACCTTGATAAAACTGTTCTCTTACGCATTTCGCGCCAAAAACATTTTAGTTCTTTCTCTTGCACCTTGCAAAATCATGTAATCCACGAGGTTACACAATATAAATATTTAGGGGTAACGTTAAATCATGACTTAACATGGACTTCACACATTGCAGACATTTGCTCCTCGTCTTTTTCTAAGCTTTGCAACTTAAGGCGGAAGCTTAAAGATGCCCCAAGTAAAGTTAAACTCCTTGCATACTGAACATTCATTAGGTCCAAATTAGATTACGTTTCGGTATTATGGGATGCATTCATAAAGAAAGACATATACAAGATAGAGATGGTGCAAAGGAAAGCGGTTAGGTTTATTTTTAACAAATACAGGAGGTTACACTCACCTGCAACACTAATGAAAACCAACCATATTTCATTACTTCAAGTACGCAGAAAAATTTCCCGTCTGTTGTTTATGCATAACCTTTTAACACATAAATTAAACATACCCCGCCCTGTAATTCTCAAACAATTGTCGCGCCGAACACACCATTCACGAATTCATTTGCTGGAACCCATTTTTGCAAATACTGACTCATTCAAGCAGTTTTTTTCCACGGACTGTTTCCGACTGGAACTCTCTTCCCGAGGCCATTTTCCAGTCCTCAAATTTTAGTAAAGCTCTAGAGAAGCATTTTCTCGAGTGAATGAGCGTTGTATTTTGTTATTCTGCCCATTGTTTGCAACCTCATGTATTTTCTTAGTATTTGTCCTTTTCAATGGCTGTATAGCCCCTCCTGCATGGGCCAATCTATTGGCCTGCAGTATTTTGAAATAAATAAATAAATAAACAAATAGATGGAGCGGCGTTTCAACGCTTGGCTTGAAGAGCGCCCGCCCGTGTAGCGCATAAAAAGAGGAGGACACTTAAGCTTTGCCTTTAAGAGTGGAACGGGAAACCCTGTAGCAGGTGGAAGTGGAGTCAATGAAAGCATTTTTATTTTTATTCTCAATTGTTACACTTATTTAAATGATAAATTGGGAATTCTACATTTTCTTAATTACCATCATCAAGCATTGGCTTTTCATTCCGAGCATTTTTAGACGTTTGAAATCCCTTGCTCCAATTTTTCATTTTTTTCATTCCTTTAATTAATCCGTTACCTGTAAGGATTTCATTACGTTCTCATCGCCTATCACACAACAATCACTCATCAATCACTAGAACCACAAATTACCGTGATACGATTCTGTTCACGCAGCCCTCTATTATTTCTGGCACGCTGTGCCGACTACTACTACGCCGACGGCTTTTCGACCGAACGAGCTGCATACGCTGCCGGGTAATAGCAGACGGTTTAGCACAGCTAAGCGCGGAATGCCATGCAGAGGGCACTTAAGGTCCTTACGTGGTGAAGGCATTTGACCTAATGGCCTTTAAAACGAAAACATTTACCTTAAAACGGTGGGATAACTAGTGCCTCCAGGTACCTACAGGCGATGCAATGGGTACAAGCTTTCCCCTGGTTTGGTGCTCGGCTTATTTAGCGCGAAATGCTTGGGAATTGGTTCTTTAACCCCACATTGAGAAAAAAAAAATGCCTTGTACCATGGCGCTCTTTGGCCACAGATGCCCTCGCGCCAGAAAAATGCTGCATCTTCATCGTAATAACAATAATTTGCCTTGAAGGCCTTCACCAGGTGTACCCATAAGCAAGGTGAAGGACAACTAGGTGTAGACACCTGACAGGCTGCCTGCAACCCGGCAGGCAGGTTGCGCTCTAGCCACAAAGCAGGCTTCAGAAACGTGCTACCGGGAACAAAACTCTCCAGGACGTGTCATAGGGAAGCAAAGCTGTTAGCTCTGTGATTAGCCGCTGTCTGGAGACCGCACTTGTCGAGATAAGAGTCGGACGCCCGTGCGGTTGTGTTGTAGTGGTAGCAACTGATGGTTAACAAATATGGCAGCTATCAGCCGAAATCACTTTTTGCTATTTTTTGCAATGAGAAAGGCTCTGACGAGTTTTCTGGTATTCTTTGTCTTTATGCCTAACACGACATCTGTTGCGTCGAACATTTGTAGCCATTGGGAGGTACTGCAGGCAGGCTATGTGGGACTACGGTTGCCCTTTAAGAAAATTTTTGGGCTCTCCGAGCCGCCCACCAATACATATCACTGTTTACCGTATGTGAACAAGATAGTGAAAAGCGATAGACCACCGCTCTTTTACATGTGGTATGTACAAACCGCCCGAAATGTAACATAATTACATTATTAACATAATTTTCGCCCGGGGGCCCTTTAGTTTCCCATGAGCAGAAAACACGATTCCTTTACCGAAATATCTGCCCAGGCTTTTTCATCATCATCAGCCCGATTACGCTCACTGCCCGGTGAAGGCATCTTCCAAATCCCCTCAAATTAAACCGGCCCTCTGCTAGCTGCAGCCGCTTTGTTCACACGAACTACCCGATCTCCTCCCCCACCCAACTTTCTGTCGCCGCCTGCTACGCTTGCCTTCTCTAGAATCCAGTCCGTTGCCCTTAACGACCATCGGTTATCTTGCCTTCGCATTACATGCCCTTCCCAAGCCCATTTCTTACTCTTGATTCTGACTAGGACGTCGTTAACCCGCGTTTGTTCCCCTACCTACTATGCTATCTTCCTGTGGCTTAACGTTGCACCTATCATTTTTTTTGCTCAGCTCGTTGCGTTGCACAAAGTTTAGGTTGAACGCTTTTAATTACCCCTTCCACTCCATCCCCCCCCCCCTTCATCGTTTTTGCCCTATAGGTGAGTGGGTGAGTGCCGGTACGATACAGCCTTTATATACTTTTCTCTTGAAAGATGCTGCTGAACTGCCATTCATAATCTGAGACTATGTGCAAAAAGCGCTTCAACCCATTCATATTTTTCTAGTTTGACTCTCATGGTCAGAATCCTCGGTCACTACCTGGCCTAAGGAGACGTATTCCCTTACCACCGCCAGGGCCCCGTTATCAATTGAAATCTGGTATTCCTGTCCAGGCTTCTGAGCATTGGTTAGAGTTTCTGCATTTTCAATTTCTAAGAACCAACACATGTGCACACGCAATATCATTACGATAGGTTTAAAAATTTTCATCTCAAGACCCGCGTCTCCCCTTAAGAGTATAGAACCAGGTTACGCTATCGGGCCTCAGCCTCTTATCGGTAGCCGCGGTCGGGGGAGGAAGGGGGCGGGGTATGCTGGCTTTGTGCGTTGATCGAGCAGCTGCGGAAGGGCTCTGCCGCTGGTGGTCCTGGGAGTTTTCAGGCACGAACGACGCGATGGAGCCACGGGAGCCTACAAAACTGTGTTGACGCCAGCGATGCCGACACCGGCTTTTCCGCTTCACAAGCTCGTTAACGCTCTTCAGTTAAAAACCTTGGGGGGGGAGAAGATCTAGCTCGGTGTTTCCACTGCATTTCAACATTGTTGCAGCAAATTCACGCAATACCAGCTATGGCGCGTTAATGGTTCGAAACGTTAAACGGAAAATTACGACCGCGTGAGAGATTGGAGATGGACACCACTTCGTGACAGTCTTTTCCATTAGCGAATGTTACAAAGCGCGCGGGCAGTCTTTCAAGCCAACCACGAAGTTCTGAGCAGCATTCGCCTAGGTCAAGGTCCATTGAAGACTCCCCATTCGGCTCCCCAGCAACGGCCGCCGTCCATGAGGTCAACCTGGATAAAACACGGGACACTAATTGTATTAATAACGCTGCATATATAGTTCTTGTTGCGATAAAAGTGATTCTGGCGTGACTCCAGAACGTCATGAAAGCGAAAGCGCGGTTAATCGCCAGAAATTTTTATTGGTGTGTGAATAGTACATTTTACAAACTGAGTCGAATAAGAATAGTGTACTTTAAAACCGAATCGAATACAAATTGAATAGCGACGAAAACGTTTCGAATACGAACTGAATATTTTTGGAATGTTCCTGACTCTTCCGAATATCCGTACAAAAGGAGTGATTGTAAGAAACAGCGAATCGCTAGAGGCGGCAGCACAGCGCGGCGTTATAACTGATGGAGTCATAGCTCTAGCTCTAAAAAGACGCAACACTTGTCTCATATAGGGCTAACGGATCACTACATTATTATAAAGCACTGAACTGCATGACTGTTGTGTCATGCATGTCGGAAAATTACCACTGATGAAAAATGCGAGCAAACTAGCTCCACATGGCAGTATTTGAGAGTTGTGGGATTTATGGCCTCTGAAATAAGCATCAGTGCGTGGTTTATTAAGCCTACTGCAGCACTGCCGCGTCAACAATATTGCATGATGTGTATGCAAGCAGACGAAATACAAAAACTACTGGTTCCAGTCTCGGGGCTGAGCGTCCCGTCCCGTATGGACCAATTCCGGCAGCAAGTTGTTCATCGTTGAAGTAGACCAAGATTATTTTAACAGTACTTGAAGGAAACTACGGTGTGCCTTATTCGAACTTCGCGCCCATTATTCGAAAATTGTTCCAGAAAATGCGAGCGAATCGAAATGGTCCTGAATAATTTTGAGCGTGCACTATTTGATTGGTGTAGCGAATCGAATGTGAGGATTTTCAATTCGCTATTAAAAAATACCTAAAGGTTTGCTTCTGTGCCAAAAAAGACATCTGTCATCACTTCGGACCGGGATCAGCGTTATCTGTTCTTCTTTTAACCCTTCATTGCAGTCACTGCGACCTGGGCACAACATTAGGTTACGAAATAGTGAGCTTTTAAACGCCCGTCGCAAACTCAAATGCGGAAAAGTCAACGCCCTCCCCGCATTCCGCCGTAGGAATGTGAAAATAAAAATCCAAGATTGCACCAGGCTTGACAGCGATCTATTTCTTTTGAAATAGTAAAGCTTAAGAACAGTAGCATATGCTTTGACTGATGGTTTAGCCATAGTCTATGGCATGCGTGGCTTTCCGTCTTGATGGAGTAAAAAGCGTAGGCTGCCAATCATTCCATACTGCCTTCGTTTTCTAAGTGATAACGTGTCCTCTCAGAACACTGCTACAGCACCGTCATAGCTGGCATGATCTGCAGATAATGTTCGTTTTTGGCTAAACGATACTTATTGCGTCAAGCACTCATCTTGCTACATTAGGCAAACTTGGATTCAGTGTTTCTTTATCCAAAATAATCCCTAGGTTCCCCCTGGCTAGTGCTTTAAACAAGCAATTGCTTCGTTCATTTATTCACTCCGTCACATGTTAAAAGAAGGCGTGGCGGTGCATTGCTAATGCTGCTCACCCTAACGAACTACCAACGAGCGACGATTAAGCAGGCACGAGAAATAAATTTTTCAGAGTTAGCCATTATTGCTTGGCCTCGTCCCTTCTCTTTGGGACACTGAGGAATCGGCAAGCCGCGCTTTCTTTCGGCGGGAACACTGCTTCAGCTGCTGACCCTCTTTATCCGTTCCCTCTGCGCAGCGTCATAGAGTGTTTCGCACAGCTAAAAGCCCATGCAACGGCATCCAACCACTTGTGTGCCGAGCGACTATTCTCGTTAAAGCCTCGCTCCTGTGCCTCTGGCCTAAACACTCTCTCGCATGCTTAACGAAGGCGTTCCAAACAACGCCAACACCGCCTTTTGCTCTCCACCGGGTGCCAGACTACACCGAAACGCTGAGCCCAGGCAACAGGCGCCGGCGTCCGCGTTTCGATGGAGGCGAAACCCGAAATGTGCCCATGTGTCCGATGTCAGTGCACGCCAAAGATCCGCAGGTGTTCGAAATGCCTCATGCTTCCCGGCAGGGCAAGGCTACTGCGGCTTTCCATTTCTCCAAACTAATGTTTTTCATGTAATGAAGAAACCATCGGTTCTTATACGCCGCCAAAGGCGACTTGTCCCCCCCCCCCCCCCTTCCCCACGACTGGTTTCTCTGGATTTTCTCACCATCTCATGTGCGACGCTGCTTGCTGCCACCACAACTCGACAATAGGCGCTGTGCCACTGTGTTTGTCACCTTCTAGCTCACCACTACAGGTCTCATTCCGCGGCCTACTCTTATTCAACTGCGGATTCCCTCACGCACAAATCACCATGCAGTTAATAACTTTTCGTCTTCCTCAACCACCATTATTGCTATGTCGCATTCCGTGCCTCGCTGTGTTTCTCCTTTCGACGCCTCTTATATCCACATGTCTGTAACATACCTTACATGGCGCTTCCTGCCTATACCTGCCCCTTTGTAGCGCTTCATGCGACGACCCGTGTTGGCGACACACAGCAGGTCGTGACGAAAGAGTGGAGCTTGTTTACGCCGGCTGGGCGTACGAAAATGCATGATTCTCCCACTGTCACCGCTATCACTTGATCGCGCTCTTTTTTCTTTGCTACAAAGGCTTAAGCGGAAGGGTCAAGTCTTGCTAATTCGTCCTTTTTTTCTACGGGCTCAGTTTGAGAGTTGGTTCTCGCACATTCTTGCTTCTGACCACGAAATGAGTTGTGAGCGATGTTCTCTGGCACCAAGCAGCTTGCTTTCTTTTTGTAAAAATAAAGCGCAGGCTTCAGAGGAAATGCTATTTACCAGAACAATAGTAACCATTTCAGAAGTACACACACAGATTGCTTACGGCAGCAAGATATGTTGCTAGAGGATAGCCTAGATTTTGATTTCTACGAAGGCGCTTTGCACACAGCTGTCGCCGTGCACAAAATCCGAGGAGAGGTGATTATATACAGCTCTCTGCTTATCGCTATTATTTCTTGAATAGGCAAGGTAAAGATTGCCAATCAAATTTTTCGCAGGCTGCCCTTGGCATCGTAATTTTAGCACCAAATGACGTAATAAGTCTTCATGGCTAAGTGAAATACGCGTGGCAGCCAAATGAGCTCGCCACATGACGTAAAATAGACGTAACTAAAATATGAATGTTCCGAAATAATTATGCAAAAAAGAAATCGATAATAAGTGTACTGCGCATTCACAAAAAGCTGCCACTTCACATTGAATACAACTGCGTACGTAGCGCCTAATTGTTTAGAAGTGCATGTTGAAAACAGCGCGGAAGTGCAAACAGGCATACTGGAGTGTAGTGCGACGTTTTAAATGAAACGTGGCTTTGGCGAAAATAAAATTTCGAGAGGAAATTCTATTGCATCATGACCATGACTGGGCTCCGAAATCTTCTTAATAGCAAAAGCTGTATATGTGGCTTTCACCGGGATAAGTGTTTTGCCGCCGGTATCAGTATTATCATCCTCATGAGCTTAGCTAAAACCACAGCATTACTAAGGTGTTACCCACTGACATCCTGCTAACACTGGGCTGTGCCAACTCCGGCCACATTTACAACGCAAACTGTCTAATCTGCTAAGCCATTCTGGTGTGTGGGCATATTGTTGTGGCAAACTCGGTTCCTTGTGTTGCTTGATATGAAAGCTATGCAGGTTTCCATGACAATTACCGTTATATAATATTCTACAAATATTACAAACATAATCGTTAATGTCCTATGCTCATTTATCAAACTGACACTTTTTTGGCCAGGCAGATGAAGCCTGAAACTATGAGTTTTTTTTTTATGAGTGCACCAATAAAAGCAAGGTAATGCGGCACAGGATAAAATAAAGCAAAAAAAAGGTAGAATACGGCTATAAAGCTAACAAAGCCAGAGCATCTATCCGAAAGTAAATCTCACATGCAACTCTCACTTCCATAGACTCCGTAATCTGTTATGTGAGGAGGCTGACATGGCTCTGTGAATATACGACCACTAAATTAGCGCCAAACCTTATTTTTGTGCGTGAGAAGCTACGAACTACAAACGGCATTTTCATGGGCGTGGCATAAGGACTCCAGAAGACCGCAAGGACAACATGTAGGTGAAAGGCATAACATCACTGAACATTGCTAGATCATTTCCAACGGCTGCTACAGCGCAGGCCGACACATATTAAGGTTAAAAAGTTTTGTGACAGGTAAACCTAAATCATATAACGACTATGAACGATTCAATTTTTTATAAGGAAAGCTGTACTTCAATACCAAGGCTGCAAAAAGCTGTGCCATTGCTGAAACCTTTACCTGGACCTTGAATAAATAAATAAATGTTGCCGCGACTTGGATTCGAACCCGCGATGGCGCGAAAAAGATCAGTTACGCTAGAACTGCACGAAATCTCTAAGCTATCGCCGCAGACGACAGCGCCTAGTTTTTAACTGCAGCGCACTCGCGCACCTCACCGCACATAGTCATCGTCATTATCTTTAATCTGCGGCATGAAGGAGTCAAATCAGGTTAATCTTGATTAGAGCTTAAACTCAGTCGATGATTGTCGCCAGGTGGGCCGACGACACAGCAAAGCAAAATCATGATCCAATCAGGCTAAACACATGCTCTCGCAGGTCTCTTCAGCTTAAGCACGTTAAAATCCTGCCATTTTTTTTATCGGTGTCTCTATTAACTGTTCCCGTCTACGAAGCTTGCGTAAGCAATGTCGATATAAAAACGAGCAGAGAAAATTTTTACTCGGCAGCTCCGATCTCTACATTTAAAATTAGCGTAAGCTGCTGTAAGGCGCTCTAAAATTTTCTTGAACTTACCCTTGTCCGAGGCCCTTTAACACGCCTTATGGCACTCGAGGAACACTCTGGAGCATGTCAAAGTTGTTATCGTCATAATCATCAGGCACGAGCACCGCACCCTTGGTTGCGACCTTGGAGGTGGTGGCTGCTGGTGGCTTGGCTGCCTGTGATGAGCTGCTCGCATCCAAGGAGGCATGGAGGCCTCTAAGGAGCTCTGAAGGCTTGGAGGCCTCTGATATGGTGGGCTCTGAGGAGGAGGCGGCCTCTGGCGAGCTGCTCGCATCCGAAAAGGCAGTGTCTTCTGAAGGCACAGAGGCTTCTGACAAGGTTGGCTCTGAGGAGGGGGCAGCCTCTGGTGAGCTGCTCGCATCCGAAGAGGCAGTGTCTTCTGAAGGCATGGAGGCCTCCGATAAATTAGTGCCCCCTGACGGGGAGTTGGTCTCTGAAGAGTCCGTTCCCGAGGAGCTCGGTTCTGGCTCAGTCAAGGCGGAAGCAGTGGAGAGCGAAGATGGGGACATCGAGTCGGATTTCTCGGTTTCCTGCTCAACTTCGGTCGTTGAGTTGTCGGGACTGCCGCTTGCTAACGAAGCGTCACCGGTTTCGCCAGACGACACAGTTTCATTTTCAGCTGGCGCGAAAGACGTCTGTTCTTCCGGCGGTTCTGGTACAGTCTCCGGTTCTGGTAGCGGGGAGACATATTCGTCGTCGGTGCTGTTTTGTGGCGGCATCGTGTCGGTCTCGGGGAATGGTGGTATTGTGTTAACGCCGTCGCCGGTGTTGCTTAACGTTTCCATATCTCCAGAAGGACTGGATGGTTCCTCGTCGACGGAGGGTGTCGTCAATCGGGGCCTCATTGTGACTGAGAAGAACGGGGGTTTTCTCCAGCCCCCCGTGTTATTTCTTAAGCGCGGAGTGAATCTGAGTACCACTCCAATATCTTCAGGAAGCTTCGTTTGGGTTCTGAACTGCAGAGAGAGCTCTTCCTTGTAGTCGGGCCCGTCATCCGTGAACGCGGCCTTGGCGGATGCCGCCCGGTTCAACAGCGTGGCGGTCAGAGCAACGCTGGATGAGAGGGCGACAATGCCAAGTGCCATGACCCAGAACCCTGTTGGGTTTGTAATTAAGCCGCGTCGTGGTGAAGTGGTCGCCATTTCGGTTCCGTCGAACTGGGACAGACCACTGCTTCCGACTTGTTCGCTACTGCTGCCGCGGCGGCTTTGCCTGTTGTAAGAAAAGAAGGTGATTGAAGCGTGTGAGCGGAAAATTATTTGTATTAAGGTGAAAGCCTTTAATGCCTTTAACGCTACCACTCCGCCACGAAGGCTCGGGGTTTGAGCATGAATAAAGGCGCATCTAGTGAATGCATGAATTTCATACATAAAACAAAAGCAATAAAAAATCTGAAAATAAGATAAGTAAAAAGTAAGAAAAACAAAAATTATAAAAAAAACAAAATTTAAAAAGTAAATATGAAAAAAAAAACAAAGAGTGTGCCAGAAAACACTTTCGCCTTGCAGCAGTTTAGAGAGCCAAAGTGCCCCCAGAAATTTTTCCGTGGTGAAGGTGACTGATCTTTTACCTTCAACATGCTCGCCATGTTTGTTCGAAGTAAGAGCTGTGTCCGTAATGAACGTTATGCGGTATGATAAAAAATAGCCGACGGCTTAGCATCGTTATGCGTGCAATATCGTACGGTAGCACTAGTTAGGGTGGGAACTCAAGGCCCTTACGTGTTAAAGGCATTTGACATGAATGCCTTCACCACGAACACCCTCTACATGAAGGCCGTTACTTGGAAGGTATTTGCCATGAAGGCCTGCTCCTAAAGACCTTTGCCGTAAGGCCTTTAAACTAAACACCATGGGGTGAAGACCTGGGTGAAGGCCGAAAGGCTTTCACGAAGGTGAAAGTTGCCCACAGCCCACAGAAACGAGCAAGTGTCTGCGTGACTTGAAGGCTCCTTCATACTTGACGTCCGAAAAGCAGGCATCCCACCGTGCTTATCACACATTCTTCGCCAGTACAGCACTTTGATTTCAGGATTCCACGGCAGTATACCTTGGACACACATAAGTCGGCAAGACTTACCAGCGTAACGTAGCGTTGTTTTTTGTGCCATAAGCAAAATTACAACGGGTTTCGGCACCGGAGAGTGAAAAAAATTAGAAGAAGAGATGAATGTGCTTCCACTGTTTAACATGCACTGTACGCTATTGTACTTTTAAAATGACACAAGAATACGTTGTTAAGCCTTTGATCATGTATATAAGACCAATACGTGGAGAAACAGGTTGCGATCTTGATACAGAAAGTATGGTACGAAGTTCAAAGAAAGTCCGTGTACTTTTCGGTCGCCACTTTCAATGCGCACCCGTTGTTTATAGAAGCATGCTTGAATAAGGACTGCCATGGGCTATTTGCTGCTCCATGTAATTGAAATGCCTGAAAAGTTTCCGTTTGTAAAGACGCTATTTAAACGTGGGATGCATCAAAGATGCACAAAATCTGTTGCAAAGTGTCTGCTTAAATGTTGCCCCAAGATGGGAAGCAGGGATATTACCGCAAGTTTATGCATGGGCTCAGTGAAAGCACACCTCATTTTTACACTTGCCAACACAAGACAATGATTGTGGTAGGCATGTTTCGCGTAAAAAGGTAGTGCTTGTGGTGGCCGGCTACCGGACGGAAGGAACGAACAGGCGCAGACGGCTTTTCGTGTATTTGAGACTGTTTATTTTGAGCTGAGATTTTGTGTTGCAGAAAATAAAGAGGTAATGATGATAAAGTGGTGATAATGATACACAGCCAAGGGAAAATGAAACTGAAACTTAGGCGGTATGCAGCATCACCTACCGCTTAAAAAAAAACAGACAAAACCTACCAACAGCACAGTATGCACAGGAATCGACGCAGTAGGTCAGCACTGCATTCTGTCGTGTGGGCGCTTGTCATGTTTCGTTGCTATGAGGAGGAGTGTAGGTGCTTGCTTCAACCACTGGTGCTGGAAAATGTGGCTGGGATGTCAGTGTGGTTCCGGCTACGGCTTGTTCGGGGCGATCTCGAGGATGCGTTGGATCCTCGTTCAGAGGCAGTGTGCCTAGGGCAGCGCAGTTACGCACCTATTCTCTAATATCCGATCTAGTTCAGGACCGATTCCAGCATAGGCTATCGCTTAAAGGAGCCCGGCCTCTCTTCGCGGCTGTTTTGAATGGACATATGCACGAAAGCTATGCCTTGAATCCTGCTGTGGGAATTCTCACCAGAACGAGGCCATCTTCTAGAAAGGTTGGGGACGTAGCACCGCGTCTTTTGTTCATGTACGGCTTGGTGTCTGACTGCTCCCAAGCATAGGAGCGGAGCGTACGTCAAGGCGGCATTTCAGGAATACTGAGTCTGTTCAGGATCGACGAAAATGCAGCAGCCTTACAAAGGACACACCCTTCGTCACGTGCTGCGTCTACTTATACTTGGCGAGGTAATCGACCACACCCATCTGCAAAGTGCGTTTTTTCAATCGTGCCATCTGTATGAAATCCCTTAGTAGCCTGCTTAATCTTTCGCTTGCACCATTTCCATAGGGGTAGTATACTGTAGAGGAATGATTTGTAACGCTCCTCTCGCGCAAGAATTCTGCGTAACATTTGGGTCTTCAACTGCGATATTTTGTTCTTAATAATTCAATCCGGGAAACCCTCGAGCCAGAGTGCATTTTGTAGGAAATCGACAACAGCATATGCGACGTGGTTGTTGACAGAAATTCAACTTTGGGTCAGCTACATTGGCAGCCGATCAGTGTTCTAATGGATCGGCCGATTCAAGTTTCCGCCACAAGCGGTCCTACGACGTATACCGAAAACTTCTGTTATGGTCTTACAGAACATGTCATGGTTTGCAAAGGCGCGAACGATGCCTTAGCGAACTTATCAGTGCCTGACAAATGTGAGATTGATAGCATCTGCAACTTGTCTGACACCAGCTTGCACCTTCGGTGAACCTTGACAAAACACCTTTCTGCTGACGGCGCGCCCCAAGAAGTGTAGCTCTGGAACACAGAAAACGAACTTTTCATTTAGCTTCAAGCCGAAATCACTGCCCTATCTTTGGACCTGTTCTAAAGTTTCGTTTTGCTTCTCGCGTGTCTTTTCCCAGGCGATTATGCCGTCAGTTTTTTTTACTTCTCTCACTTCGTCTTTCTTTTAAAAGTGCCGCAGGAGGAGAGACCACATCAGAATGCACCCTTTGAATCGAACGAAGACGTCATGCGTAATAAAGGCTGAGAAGCCACGGCTCTCCGGTGTCAATGCCACAAGTACACGGGAAATCAATATTTCAAAAACACGTCCCGCCTGCCAGCTGATGTAGGACTTGTTCCATTTTGGGGGAGATGAGACACGTTGGCGATGACAGCTTTGTTAGCCACGCAGAGCTCCACATAAAAAACTAGCGAGCCATCGGTATTTTGTCCGACGAGTCAGGTTGATACCCTTTCCAACATCATCACGGATTCTGTTACCTCCTGAGACTGCAGGCGTTTATCGTAGTTTATCAAAAGCGGCGTCATGAACAAGTTCTGGGAGTGGCGCACGAAATTTTTTGCGAGCCCCAGCTCTGTTGTCAAGAGGCGCCAAACAGGAGCCTTAAGCTCGGCGGTGAGCGAGAGGGGCTATTCTTTGTGCGTGAACTTGCGGGAGCTAAACGTTGACCCGACGATGTTTATGCCAAAGCTGCCGATGGCCTCGAGCCCGAGGAAAGAAGTACATTTTGTCACGATGTGGAACAGCGCACTGGAGGTGGTTCACTGTGGGTTACTTCCGTATTAAAATGTCCGACGCTGTTTATCATTGACCCTAATAGTTTTGATGGGCTGCATCAGGCGCGCATAGCGAGGAAAGAACCGCGAAATATCTCTGGTAGTGTTCTTCGCTCGGCAAAGGGACGTAGCCCAGCGTCTCCAGTGAGAGAGAAGGGACTTTGCACTATGGTAAAAGTGGCATGAATTTCATTTAGTGGACCGTCCTGATCGCTGACATGAAGGATTTTGACTTGACAGATTTTTGGCGTGCCGCTTTTCTATTTGCAATTTTTGTTCTTCCAAGATGTCCAGACTTTAGAAAATGTCCGGTATTCCCACATGTGTTCAAGTGCCTGTCATTCTCTGGACAGTCACATAAATTAGCGAGCAGTGAACCTATACCACAGCGGTAGCAGGTCCCGCACAAGGGGCTCAATGACGCCGCTTTCATTAGTTTAACGCGGTTTAGTGAGCAGTTGGCAGCGAATTATTCCAACTGGTGTTGCCTATGGTTGATCTGCTTTCCAATGTCTGTCTATTGCATGTTGAAGATTGAGGGACGATTTCTTGTAAAGTAGGTGACCTCGTTTCTTCTGTAAAGTTGTTCTCTCACGTAGCTGGTCACGGATGATGCTCTAAACTGCCTTCCGAAATTGCATGTAGGCGAAAGCTTTCGCAATCTGTTTACGTAACTGGTCGTTTGCGAAGAGGGAACAGCTGACGTCCAACGATATAGTTTATCGCTATTACAAGTCAGCATCCAATTCGGCGGCAGCGGCATTCAAGGTCTTCATCAGCACTTTTCTGGACGCTTGCCCAAAGATCGGCGGTGCTCCTTGATATGAAAAGGCTGTGAAAGAGAATTTAGCCTCAGACGCCTAGAGAGCTCAGAAGTATTGCCTTGAAACCCTAGGGCTGCAGCTCGTCGGCTCCAACCGCATCGAGAAAGCGCATGAAGACGGGCTTGCACTAGTGCCAAGGTAATGCTGGTTCACCTCGCGTAGGCAGGAACGGTGGCGGCGGAGGCAACGCTCCGAGAGACATTATTCTGACAGCACTGTTCTCAGAACGCTAAATTACTCAGCATTCCTCGTCGCCATTCTGTGGTGTCCGGTACCCAGAGAGAGGTATAACGAACACGCGCAGACGGCAGCCCACGGTAGACTCTAAAAGTCGACCAGAATGTGTAGGTTGGATAGAAGAGAGAAATGCTCTGATGATGATAGTACAAGGCGTAGGATAACGAGAAGGATACTTGAGCGGTGTACAAAAATAGCACTTGTCATGAAATGCCGATTTGGGGTTCGATAGGTTTTACAAAATTAGGAGTGGCATGCGTGGCAAGTCACTCCACGCCACGCAGTTGTGGCATGGAGTGATGTGACGCCTGATCCCCAAGGGACCCCAATGATTGAAGTCTGAAGCGTAGATCAGCCATCAACGATTAGAAAGAGCTGGCCGACACAGTTGAATAAACATTTGTCATCACAATTAAATTAGAAGTTGATACTACAACAAAGATTTCTTCCTTCAGGGAGAGTAAATGCTTTCGTAGTTGATGCACATGCTGTGGCTGTGATGACCACTCTCTGGAAGTGATTATTTTGAGGTCTCAGTTTCTCTCCAAGAGGTTTTTTTCCTCTTTCTTCGGTTTGCGTTTCAGTTCCCCGTGAAAGCACAGAGCTGTAAACGGCATTGCCCTGGAGTGAAGACTGCGCCATTATCCTCCGTAATTATTGCGTTGGCTTGATAGTGTAGTGGAGACCAAACTGTAAGGTATTCTCAGCAGCGAATTGCGTTCACTTCACAGTGATTTCTAAGATGCGTGCCTGGTGTTCCCGCTAAATACAGCCAAACTTCCCAAAAATATGGAGTGTCCTGTCTCAGCGCAAGCAAATGAGGGTTGTTCGGAGTTGTGTGGCATAGCCTGCAGTGTTTTTATTGCGAAGCAATACTGCCTTCGCTACCACCTCAGCCCGTGCCGGGCCGCGGCCGCATAGCCACGCTTGACCTTTCGCGTGACCTCGCTGCGTGACGTCATACCATCTGTGTAAAAATGGGGCCCCATCTCACGCCGTCGCCTTGCGCGGTGCATAGCCACGGCCTGACTCCCGCTCCTCTCACCAGGGGCGCTGCGCGCTATGTGACGTCATACCATCTGTGTAAAAACGGGGTCCCATCTCACGCCATCGCCTTGCGCGGCGCATAGCCACTGCCTGACTCCCGCTCCTGTCACCAGGGGCGCTGCGCGCTATGTGACGTCATACCATCTGCTTAAAAACGGGGCCCCATCTCACGCCGTTGCCTTGCGCGGCGCGTAGCCACGGCCGCGGCCTGACTGCGCTCTTCTCGTCAAGCCCATGAGATGCCGCCTCCAGCCTATATGCTTCGGCAGGTTGCAAAGAGAAAGCATCAGCGAGCTACGGAGACAGAAGAAGAACGAGAAGAACGGCAGCAGAACTACGTATTGCTTCGCAATTACCAGGCTTCACCAAGCTAAGCCACAGCCAATTTTTTTCGTACATATCATCTCGACAAACAGCTGGCAGTGCTGCTTCTATCAAGATAGTATTTAAGGAGCTTTATTTATTGGCTTGTAAAGTGAGCGAAAATGTGACAAGCTGGTGGCTCATGCAAAGCCTCATTGGGAGGGGGAGAGCACAGCACAAAAAATAGAAAGAGGCTTAAGCTTCGCCTTAAGAATTGACACGATGAAGCCTTCTCCTCCATTTCTCTCTTTTTACTCCTTTTCGTTCTGATTTCACACCGAATACCAATCCAGAGTCCCATTACCCATCATGGTTATCGATTACAATCCCATTTACCGATTATCTATCAGCGGTCGCAATCATAGATTACTAATCACCAGTCACTATCTGTGATACACTGTGCGACGTACGACGCCACTTTATGATCTTCCACACCATTTGTTTCAGTGCTATGAAGCGCCCTAACACCGCCTTTTCATTCCGCGCAATTTCTGTCACCTCATTGGCATATTAATATTTGTTGTTTTTTTTACTATAAGATCAGTAGACATCCGAAACAAACGTTATTTATCATATACACAATGACGCATTGAAAAGGTGCGCCTCTAACACGCTTGAACCAACGAATCTTCGTGGACTATTCGTTGCCTGCCCTCCTGGCAGGCAGAGGGCCTGGCTTCGAACCCCTATTCTGACTATTTTTTTATATATTCTGTTTTTAGGGATTTTGGGATTTTCCCCGACATACACCGGGTCCTCAGCACAACGAGCTCCTTACGCTAGCGCGTAAAAACGGACTTCTCCGAGACGCGCCTAGAGACGTTGAAAAGGCACCGTTCTCAAGTGGAAGCGTCTTCTTTATTGTGCGAGTTACGGTTTAAGACCGGCAAAAAAACTATTTTACTATGTTAGAGATCCCCAAAAAAAAGAAAGCGGGAGCGAGTAAGAACACCCGACGCACACAAAAATTATTGAGAGCAAACAACGGCTATATTAGTTACAACTCAGTCCTTGTTCGCGCACTTCAATAGGGTTCGCACTGTTCCACGCATGTCCGCTCGCCTCGCTCGCGCACCACACACCGCGCCTCCCTCCGTCCACGCTGATGAGTCGACGTGCCGCACTCGCGAAAAACAAACATCACAGACATCACGAGGATAGGCAGGCGATGCAGTAGGCACTCCTAGGGCAAGTGCATCGAGCCAGACGTCAAGTGTGCGCCCCCTAGAAGACGACTGCCGCCGTCTGGGAGGGAGTAGGCGCCTATGTGGAATTCCGTTATCCGATCACTTCCACGTACAGTCTTTGTCAAAAGTAACCAGGCTCCATGGTTTGCTTCTCTTTCGGATAACAGAGCCCGCACGGCTTCCCTAAAGATAAAAAAGTTCTTTGAAGGTGAGAACAGGGGGTTTTCTTACCATACAGAGATTTAGAGCTTGAGGGCTGGCAAAATAGCTTTAATATACGACTGAGAAGAAAAACGTGCAGCCTGGTTTCTTTTGACAAAGACTGTACATGTTTGTTTGGTGCAAATACTTCAGTCTGCTGTTTTTAAGATGGTGTACAGCTTCTTCGTTTCTGAAGCCAGTAATTAAAAATGGACCTGTTATACCATAATAATTTTGTATACTTTCGAGAACAAGACACTCCCGGCAACTCTCAACAAATTTTAGTTGCTTTCACGGGGCTAGGGCACCCATCGTTTTTTGAAAGCATGGTTACATTTAGTGGGGACACCTGGTATGCAGTGACCTCATATCTGAAGTTGAAAGACCTGCAGGACACATCTTGCGAGTTCTTGCGGTAAGCCTTGTAGAGCCGTTACAAGTAATATATGTAATTTACAGTGCGCACCTCTATTTGATTTTTGGTCATTGGTAATATCGCCAAAATCGAGAGTCACAGTTCCTTTTACTAGAAATCTCATGCCAGCCGCGTCGCGTTTAAAAAAAGGCATGGCGCCGAAGCCTGGTGAGGGATGACTTCAAGAGCACACTGCCTGCAATGTTGGGCTGCTGCACCAGCGTTAACTTTTCATGCATGCACATTGTTAACACTCCTGCGTGTTCGTCTTTTCTTGTTCAATGTGGTGAGCGTATAATCCCTGGAAATACACAATACCCGAGTACGAACAACGCTCGATGCCCAGAGCGCAGAATCATGCCTAATACCCCACTCCGAAACAAAACTGTGCATGTTAAGATCGCTCCTCTCTATGAGGACAAGGCTCTGTGCGTGCTTATCGGATATTCGAAATACGACAGAACATGCACGTACCGTGAAGACGTCGACGGCGAATGCACCGCCGGGGTCAGGGAGTTGGCGCGGTATCTGTTGGGAGATAACCACGGTCTGCCAGGCGACGATGCACGCCGGACGAACCCATGTTCGGAAGGGGCTGGCGACGGTCCTGTGTGTTTGAAGAGCGGGACGAGCTCGCCCTTTGAATACAAGGGCGGAGGCGAGTTAGTGGGTGACATTTCGTAGACGGATCCTCTTCGAGGAGGGGGCTTGGTCGTCGCTGGCAAGTACCTAGCAGGCGAAGATGCAGCTGGCGAGAACGCCACGCTTTGACGGCGCGATGAGCCGGCATATTGGGGTCCTCTCGGCGACGCGTAACCAGGGTACATGATGACAGAACTGTGTGCCCGATTGGGGTTGTTGTTGCTGATGCGCGGATTATTGCGCCTTCGTTTTCTTTGTCACTGCCGCTACCGTGCACGCTCCCACGAGGAGGCAGGTAGAGAGCAAGTCCATTTTCCACGCCTTGTCCCACGATCTAGCTGCATTTCTACACTGAAAGGAAATTTGAACGCTTAAGGGTGCGTTTTCATATTTTTACAGTGTGTCTCATGAGTATTAAATTAAGGGCTTAAGAAAGGTAGCGTACAACAGAGGGGTAAAACCAACAGAATATTGTTTCACGTACTGTGGAACCACTGAGAGTATTTTATGAATTAGTGTTTAAATAGCTGGAATAATTTTGTAGAGTTTATACTAGCAGTACAAGACCTTTATCCGGCCGTAATTTACAGGCCGAGCATGTCGACCGCCTGGGCGAGCAGAAGTCGCTGTTCTTCCTCCCCTTCAGCGCCAAGCCAGTCGAGCCATAGAATTTATAATATTTACATTATGGTAGCGTGCATTTCGTTGAACCAATCTAGTTTTTAAGGTACGTACCTCCTACGTGGTACTTTTCATAGGAATTTAACGAAAGGCCGCGAAATAGAAAAAATGGCTGAGGCTTAACTTGGTTAAGCCTGGAGAATGCGAAGCATCATCGTGTCGCGTAATTTGGAGGCGCACAACCACAGCGACGGCTCGAGGTGGGCCCCCGTTTCTCCACTGTCGTGACGCCATCGTGTCACGTGGTGTGACGTCATGTCTCACGTGATTTGGAGGCGCACAACCACAGCGACGGCGCGAGGTGGGCCCCCGTTTCTCCACTGTCGTGACGTCATCGTGTCACGTGGTGTGACGTCATGTATCACGTGGTTTGGAGGCGCACAAGCACAAGCGACGGCGCGAGGTGGGCCCCGTTTCTCCACTGCCGTGACGTCATCGTGTCACGTGGTGTGGCATCATCGTGTCACGTGATTTGGAGGCGCACAACCACAGCGACGGCGCGAGGTGGGCCCCCGTTTCTCCACTGTCGTGACGCCATCGTGTCACGTGGTGTGACCTCATGTATCACGTGATTTGGAGGCGCACAACCACAGCGACGGCGCGAGGTGGGCCCCCGTTTCTCCACTGTCGTGACGTCATCGTGTCACGTGGTGTGACGTCATGTATCACGTGATTTGGAGGCGCACAAGCACAAGCGACGGCGCGAGGTGGGCCCCGTTTCTCCACTGCCGTGACGTCATCGTGTCACGTGGTGTGGCATCATCGTGTCACGTGATTTGGAGGCCACAACCACAGCGACGGCGCGAGGTGGGCCCCCGTTTCTCCACTATCGTGATGTCATCGTGTCACGTGGTGTGACGTCGTGTATCACGTGATTTGGAGGCGCACAACCACAGCGACGGCGCGAGGTGGGCCCCCGTTTCTCCACAGTCGTGACGTAATCGTGTCACGTGGCGTGACGTCATGTATCACGTGATTTGGATGCGCACAACCACAGCGACGGCGCGAGGTGGGCCCCCGTTTCTCTGCTGTCGTGACGTCATCGTGTCACGTGGTGTGACGTCATGTATCACGTGATTTGGAGGCGCATAACCACGATGAAGGGCTGAAGTGGTAGCTAAAGTAGTATGCTTCGCATAAAAAAAAGAACCACGAGACTGCGCTTGTGCGCTACATCAACCCAGCGCTCCCAACAACGTTTTCAACGAACCAAACGTGCGCGCTAACCGTGCCCATGTGAGTGGTCACAGCTCAGTTCGAGGAGGTGCAAAATGATAAAAATGAAAAAAAACGAAGGCTGCGATAAAATACTCTTATACACTGCTTTCCCTTCCTTTTTTGTTTGATCTTTGCTGTGGCTGAATAAAACGCCTGTCTGAATGCAACAGACAGACAGACAGACAGACAGACAGACAGACAGACAGACAGACATACAGACAGACAGACAGACAGACAGACAGACAGACAGACAGACAGACAGACAGACAGACAGACAGACAGACAGACAGACAGACAGACAGGCAGACAGACAGACAGACAGACAGACGGACAGACAGACAGGCAGGCAGGCAGGCAGGCAGACAGACAGAATGGTTGTGACTCGAGAGTTTGAGTGGAAGTCAGTGTGAGTTGCTGTGAGCGCGAGTGGTCATGAGTGGGACCGTGAGTGAGTGGTATTTTGTATGAGTGGATATGAGTGTGAGTGAGTGGATGTGAGTGCGAGCGATCGTGAGCGTGAGTGTGATTGAGCCACCTCTCATGATGCCGAGGAATGTACTCAAGACGCTAAGAGTGACGTCGGCCGCTAACTTTGAGACAGTGAGCGCGCACGCTTCGTTTATTCACAACGAGCTCGACAGCGCTGTAATACGGTAGAGCAAGGGCGCACTCGAGGGTTTTTTTTTCTCGTATTTCGCGTGCTTTTTTGAAAGGCTGGAAAAAAAAGGCCTACGTAGGAGATGCACTGCTACAAAAAACTGGATCGGTTCTTTCCTAACCCCCTCTAAAATAAAAAAACGCAGTTGTCTCCAAATAGAATAATAAGAATTTTGCATAATTAAACGCGGGTAGTCAACTAATTAGGTGGAATTTAAAAGTTACTCTGAGGAGCGTCGCACGAAAGGAAACAATATGCCTATTAGTTCACCCAGCTGCAGTGCGCTACTTTTTTAAATCCTTGGTTCAGTTTACATAAAACACCCAGTAGTTACCATCCTTGCTCAGCCCAAAATGGGTATAAAGAATGACTTCACCACAGATCCAATGGAAGACAGACCCGATGAAACACCTCGCGGCTGTGTCATTGTCGTAGCTAATCTCTGGTTGTTCTGCACCCAAGCATGCTTACCTTCGACAGCCGATATAACCTGGCTGCGGTGCTACGCTTCATTTAGGTGTGTGTTCATTGTCATTGCCTGTGAACCTTGCAAACAGTCATCATTCCTCTAGTCCCCAGTCGGAAAACCCCCCATCAGAATTCTATCGTCACAACGCACTTCTTTAATGTTTTGAACAAAAGCTTGCAGTAGTAACACTATTTTGAGTAGTTACCACAGAAAAGTAGTAAATAACTATAGACCACAGTGACGTACTACAGAAAAAAGTACAGTATTACTAAAAAAGGCCAAAAGCAACGAAAAATCTGCCGTTATGATGCAACTAGAAAATATTTTGCCGTATTTTTTACATAGTTCGGTCCTATTTTTTTTTTACTGGGCCATATGTTTCATGGCTGTCTGTCGACACAAGAACTACATAACAAAAGCGCCCTTTATCGTATTGGGCGAGTAAAGTTTTCTTCAATAGCTTGGCCTAACTCAGCATTCACGTAGTCCAGAAATAAGAGAAATCGCATTCGTAGCGGTCTGTCTTCGTTCTGTCCTGTTCGTAAAAGAAGTTTAACGTCTTGCTTCAACTATGAACAACCAGCTAGGTCCAATTCGTGCACATTTCACGCTTTCTGTAAAAGTGAATTTGTGGGCACAGAGTTGGCACGGGAACGTTGCAAGAAGCATGGCTCCTGATTTCCGCTTTATTCCGATGTAGGTTACGCTGACGCTCTTCTTCACCAGGCTGATACCGGAATCGCTATCTCCCTCATGCCCTTCAGCTCAGATGCTACCTACGCCACTGCCTGACAGTGGCCCCGTCAACATATCTTTCATCCCTGCGCACCCGGTGGAATCACTCGCCTTCGGCCGTTCAACCCCATCGACAACTGCATCATTGCCCGCAAGGAATTTAAGCTGCGGCCTCTCCGTCCTCGGATTCAGTGGGCACGGGAACGTTGCAAGAAGCATGACTCCTGATTTCCGCTTTATTCCGATGCAGGTTACGCTGACGCTCTTCTTCACCTGGCTGATACCGGAATCGCTATCTCCCTCATGCCCTTCAGCTCAGATGCTACCTACGCCACTGCCTGACAGTGGCCCCGTCAACATATCTTTCATCCCTTCGCACCCGGTGGAATCACTCGCCTTCGGCCGTTCAACCCCATCGACAACTGCATCATTGCCCGCAAGGAATTTAAGCTGCGGCCTCTCCGTCCTCGGATTCAGTGGGCACGGGAACGTTGCAAGAAGCATGACTCCTGATTTCCGCTTTATTCCGATGCAGGTTACGCTGACGCTCTTCTTCACCTGGCTGATACCGGAATCGCTATCTCCCTCATGCCCTTCAGCTCAGATGCTACCTACGCCACTGCCTGACAGTGGCCCCGTCAACATATCTTTCATCCCTTCGCACCCGGTGGAATCACTCGCCTTCGGCCGTTCAACCCCATCGACAACTGCATCATTGCCCGCAAGGAATTTAAGCTGCGGCCTCTCCGTCCTCGGATTCAGTGGGCACGGGAACGTTGCAAGAAGCATGACTCCTGATTTCCGCTTTATTCCGATGCAGGTTACGCTGACGCTCTTCTTCACCTGGCTGATACCGGAATCGCTATCTCCCTCATGCCCTTCAGCTCAGATGCTACCTACGCCACTGCCTGACAGTGGCCCCGTCAACATATCTTTCATCCCTTCGCACCCGGTGGAATCACTCGCCTTCGGCCGTTCAACCCCATCGACAACTGCATCATTGCCCGCAAGGAATTTAAGCTGCGGCCTCTCCGTCCTCGGATTCAGTGGGCACGGGAACGTTGCAAGAAGCATGACTCCTGATTTCCGCTTTATTCCGATGCAGGTTACGCTGACGCTCTTCTTCACCTGGCTGATACCGGAATCGCTATCTCCCTCATGCCCTTCAGCTCAGATGCTACCTACGCCACTGCCTGACAGTGGCCCCGTCAACATATCTTTCATCCCTTCGCACCCGGTGGAATCACTCGCCTTCGGCCGTTCAACCCCATCGACAACTGCATCATTGCCCGCAAGGAATTTAAGCTGCGGCCTCTCCGTCCTCGGATTCAGTGGGCACGGGAACGTTGCAAGAAGCATGACTCCTGATTTCCGCTTTATTCCGATGCAGGTTACGCTGACGCTCTTCTTCACCTGGCTGATACCGGAATCGCTATCTCCCTCATGCCCTTCAGCTCAGATGCTACCTACGCCACTGCCTGACAGTGGCCCCGTCAACATCTTTCATCCCTTCGCACCCGGTGGAATCACTCGCCTTCGGCCGTTCAACCCCATCGACAACTGCATCATCGCCCGCAAGGAATTTAAGCTGCGGCCTCTAGCTGCGGCCTCTCCTTCCTCGGATTCAAGTGGGATCTGATCTCGCTTCGGCGAGCGCGGCTTCGGCCGCTTATCTGATGTTTTCAGCAGCGTCCGCTCCGGCGGACGCAGTTGTTGCTGCGACGCGCGTCTTTTCTTGCCTTTTTATCTTTCCTCTGATCTCTTACCTCTCCTCTATCTGCACGTTGGCAGCGGTGGTGGCTTGGCTAGAGCCAGTAGCAGGCCCGTGCAATTTCCTTTTCATCCTTCTCTCAGTCACAACAGTCAGTCCTCGGATTCAATGGGCACGGGAACGTTGCAAGAAGCATGGCTCCTGATTTCCGCTTTGCTCCAATGCAGGTGTGTACATTTTCCTTGTACGCTAAAAAGAGCGACGACATATGCTTGCTGCTGTTCCCGTGCCGAGAGATGCTGTGTGAAAGTGTGTGAGTGCTTTTCTATGGCTTTTCTACTCTTGTGTTCCGGCGACATAGAAACGAAACCCGGCCCCACCACACGATCTGAATCCCTATCCGAAATTGAATCGCTCCCTGAAGACCCTGCAAAACAGATGAGCGTAATTTTTCAGCTGCTCAAAGATGTTCACGCCCGCTCATTACAAAGTTCAAAGGCACAAACTGAGCTTACCGCAGATATTAAATCCATTAAGGCTGGGCGGGAAAGCATCGAAACAAAAATAACTAATGTTCAGAAGCGTTCAGATTAACTGGAAGAGAAAGGGAAAGTTCTTGACACCTTCAGCCATGAGTTTGCAGGCATGCAAGAATCTATCGAAAGCTTAACTTCACAAAATCGCTTCTTACAACAACGCCTAGATGATATGGAGGAAAGATCACGCCGAGATAATATGATTTTTCATGGACTGACAGATTCATCGGAAACTTGGCAAGAAACAGAAAGCACACTGACCAATGCACTAACGAAGGTACTTGACTCGTTACCAAAAGACCCATTCCAGCGTGTTCATCGTTTAGGCATCTTTTCCGCTAACAAATGCAGACCCATCATTGCCAAATTTACCAACTACAAAGTGAAAGAGTTAATCCTATCTCATCGTAATGGTTTCAAGGAACACAAAATATCAATAAGCGAAGAGTTTTCACCTTCTACTCGAACTGCGAGACGGAAACTAACCGAATTTGGAATTGGCTATCCGGGATCACCCAAATTTCGCCTTCGCTACAATAAGCTACTCATACGCGGCAAATGCTTCATGTACAATCCATCCAACGACACAATTGATGAAATGGAGCTGTCATCCGAACACGTGCCCCAAGGATCAGACGCTTCGCCACTTGTTCCGTCCTAGGGGTGCGAGAGGGGCAGTGGTCATTCATCACTAGAGACCGGATTTTAAGCAAATGCCAATTTTTTTTCAACGATTCGTAGGCGCACCATTTTTACATATGAGCACGAATTAGGTGTTAACAATATGTATAATACTCTTTTTATAGTGCCTATAAATGCCTATTTTAGGTGTCAGTGCCTATAAATGCCTATTTCCGACGCCGGTGCCTAAAAATGCCCTATTTTACAGAAAAGATGCCTGAAATACGCTGTGGTTTTGCTTTCAGATTCTGTTTACTTTCGAATCCATTTCGGTTTTGAGTAGAACACACGTGTTAACATTAGATGACCTCGTCAGTTGGCTGTGGTGAACACTGCACCTACTCCGGCTGCGTACACGATACCAACCTCGTCAGCCGAAAATATCGAAGCAACCTTTTTCCCATTTTCTGCCATTTTATCGTGGCAGCTTGTTGATGACTTTAGCTGTTAAAGTGGTACTTCCCATCAAGCCAATAACCTCTGAGACGTCTAGCTAGACGTCTCTGAGAGGTTTTTGGTTTGCTGCGTTGACCAGATGGCACCACATTTCGGAAAGTATAAGGAGTAAGTTATAGGTTCGTCCAAATAATTCCGAGTTGGTTCTAATTGAAACCAACTGCACAATGTTCCATAAACCTGTTGAAACAGTTTAACTGATTAAAATTTCCACCTGGGTAACCTGCCTTATTTTCGTTCCTTGTGCCCCAGCCGCATGCCATCTTCATCAAATAGCATTTGGTGGTAATCTTGTTGGAGCAGGCCACACTAGACAGCTGGCAGTCGTGCGTGCATATGAAAACGCATTCATGCACGCACGCATTCGTGCTTGTCTGCTACTGCTTCCATAGCTTTAATAGTGATTTCTAGATGGAGGATGTTTATTTTACCATGGATCCTCGTGGATATACGTAGGCCCGTGCAGAACTATGATTCGTTTGGGCATATTACGCATCAAGCAGCACTGTGTGTAACATTTTCTAATATCTTCTATTTATGAGAAGAAGCTCCTTCTATTTATGGTTTCCCGACCCTTCTAATGGCAAGCACCATTTGATAGTTGCGTGGCTCCAGACACGTGAAGCCACAAACTATAAAACGCTGTTTACACAAATGACAACATGTTTATTAATGTTGAAGCATCGTGTATGCCTGCAATAAATAAGTTCAATTCCTGTGTGAGCGAAGACTGAACCCATTTGTCAGATGTGCCCCGCCGCGGTGGCTCAGTGGTTACGGCGCTCGGCTGCTGACCCGGAAGACGCGGGTTCGATCCCAACCTCGGCGGCTGAATTTCTTGAAGGCGAAATTCTAGAGGCCCGTCTGCTATGCGATGTCAGTGCACATTAAAGAACGCCAGGTGGTAGAAATTTCCGGAGCCCTCCACTACGGCGTCTTTCATAGCCTTAATCGCTTTGGGACGTTAAACCCCAATAAACCAAACCAAACCATTTGTCAGATGCTTTGAATTGACAATGTTTCTATCAATTTCTAAATACATGGCCTCCTGTTAAGGTGTTCATTGCTTCTGCTTTTGTACACGACAAGCGAATTGTTTGTTCCGAGGTATAATAAAGTGTTTTAAAAGGGTTGGTAACCGTCCATTTTGCTCTGCTTTAGCATGTGTATTGTACGTAAAGTAGCGCGACAGCCTTAAAAAAAAACGGCTTCTAATGTTCGCACCTTGCTTAAGGTCCCAAATCATTCCATCTGTGTCTGTTTTATTTTGCGGCAGATATTGCGCGCTGAAGTTCGGAACTGTGTGCACTTTTGATAAAGTTTATAGTGCCTATTTTTCTCTGTTTGGTGCCTAAAATGCAATTTTAGCCGCCTATTTATGGCGCCTAAAACGTGCTTTTAGTGCCTAAAAATCCGGCCTCTATTCATCACCATCTGATGTTACGATTCTGCACACTAACATCAGAAGTATCTTGAACAAGAAAACACCTCTTTCATCGGCGATCGACACCTGTTCTGCGCATATCATCGCACTTACTGAAACTTGGCTATCACATCAAATCCACGATAACTAAAGCCTTCACAACGCACACCGCTTCACAATATATCGCAATGACCGAACTATTCAGCGGGGAGGCGGCGTACTCCTTGCTATTTCGAAAGACATACCGTCATCATGTATCTACACTAATAGCGTCTTGGAAACTGTATGGGCATCAGTTACTCTACACCATCAGAAAATAATATTCAGCGTATGCTATCGCCCTCCTTCTTCTTTGCTTTTGTCTACTAACGAGCTTCACGACGAACTTAACATAATACACACCAGATTTCTATCGGCTTCCTTGTTTTTACTAGGTGATTTTAACTTTCCCAATATCTCTTGGGATACCCAGCCTCCCACCCTTTCTCAATTTTCATCCGATGCCAGTGATTTTCTAGAGTTATGCTCCGTTTTTTCATTTACCCAATTACGAGGGGGTACCCAAAAGAAACCGGACTAAATTTTTTGGTCGGCAAAGCTTCTGTGGTACCGCGTTTTGCCACTAGGAGCGCATAGAACGAACATTCCAGAGTCAGTAAGCCGAGTGCCATCGTTGAACGAGGTCAGACTAGTTTAGGCAGAGTTTTGGAGTGACGACTGTTTTGTGTGAATGTCGTTTTTGCAATGGCTGATTTTCGTGAACAGCGTGCGCCGGTGAAATTTTGATTTTTGCCTGGAAAAAGTTGAATGGAAACTCTTGAAATATTAAGAAAGACGTACAAGGACGATGCTATGGGGACAACTCAAGTGTTCCTGAATCGAATCCTGAATCAAAGCAACAATCATGTCAATGGAAAACTTCAAATTCACCTCGCCTCAAGAAAGCTCGTCAGGTGAAACCAAACCTCAAAACAATGCTGATTTGTTTTTTCGACGACGTGAGAGGAGTCGTCCATTGAGAATTTGTTCCGCACGGTCAGACAGTAAGCCAGGCTTTCTACTTGGATGTTTTGAAAAGATTGGGCAACAGTGTGCGGTGGAAGCGGCCAGATTTGTGGCGGTCGGGTGACTGGTTTTTCCATCATGGCAATGCCGCTGCTCACACAGTTCTGTCTCTACGACAATTTTGGACCAAAAATGGCATGACCCCTATTTCTCAACCCTCATACTCTCCCGACCTTGCCCCGTGCTACTTTCTTTCTTTCCTAGAATGAAAAAATAGGTGAATGGTAAGCGTTTCACTGATGTTACTGAGGTGAAGAAAAAAACGACGGAGACACTGTCAAGCTTCACAAAAGATGAATTTAAACAGTGTTTTGAAAAATGGAATGAAAGATTCGACAAGCGTATCATTGCAAGTGGGGAATACTTCGAAGGAGATTGAAGGTCTGTGCTTAAAATGTGAACAAATAAGTTCAAACAAAAATAAGTCCATTTCTTTTGGGTACCCCCTCGTAGTCACTAATGCTACCATAATGTCTGTCAACACCGCCAACACTTTAGATTTGATCCTAACCAATCGAGCCGACTTTGCTTCCGCCATCACCTATTTACCTAATATAAGCGATCACTCTTTGCTTGTTTTCAGCATTAACGCTGCCTGTCCTAGACATGCAAGAAAGAAAAAGATCATACTAGATTATATTAGAGCAGACTTCGATGCCATTAACAATGAATTATCAGTGTTTTCTGAAAACTTCCTGAAAAACTTTGACGATCGCTCTGTGCAAGCTAACTGGAATATGTTCACGGTCAAAGTTCATCAACTAACTCAGAAATATATTCCAAGACGCACCATCACTTCTAATCCTCAAGCCCCATGGTACACCGCCCATATGAGACGCCTATCTAACAGAAAAAAGCGCCGATATCGTATAGCTAGGCTATCACCGTGTAACACACACTGGGACGCATACAAGACTGCCGCTGATGCCTATACAACTGCACTTAAGCAAGCAAAAGATAACTTCCTTTCCAACACGTTGCCATCCATGCTATCTACTAACATTAAAAAATTTTGGCGCGTCATCAACCCACATACCGAAGAATCTATTAACTTAACTGACGTGTCAGGGGACCCTATTCCGGCTCATTTATGCGCATCAGAACTTAACGAAACCTTCATTCAGAACTTCTCGCGCACAACAAACAGCACACATCCCGTTCCACTCCGGTATAATTACCCTTCTATGCCTCAAATTTTCATCGATACATCTGGCGTTGCTAAACTTATTGATGCCCTAAAACTTCATTCATCGCCCGGTTTTGTCTGCATTCATGCTAAACTTTAAAAAATGCAATTGCCTCTAGCTCGTCAATACTAACAAAGATTTTTCAGCAGAATCTCGATAATTCCATTCTGCCAACACAATAGAAAGTCGGGAAGGTGGTTCCATTATTCAAATCAGGAAATCGAACCTCCCCTACAAATTAACGCCTCATCTCGCTTACTAGTACTTGTTGCAAACTATTAGAACACGTCATTTTCACTAACCTTGTGAACTTTGTCGAGTCTAATTCCTTTTTTACACCCGCACAGCACGGCTTTCGGAAGTCATTTTCTTGCGAAACCGAACTTGCTAGCTTCACTATCAAACTTCATCATATTTTAGATAGCGCATCAGAAGCTGACTGCATTTTCCTTGATTATTCTAAGGCATTCGACAAGGTATGTCACCGCTTATTATTTTTAAAGCTAACCCAACTGAATATCGACTACAGCGTTCTGAAATGGATTGAATACTTTCTTCTTAACCGATCGCAGTTCGTTTGCGCTAATAATTTTAACTCACCTTTCAGCGAAGTTTACTCGGGCGTGCCACAAGGCTCCGTGCTCGGACCCCTTTTATTTCTTATTTACATCAACGACCTCCCTTCCATTGTATCATCTAACATTCTTTTGTTTGCTGACGACTGTGTTGTTTTCCGCGAAATAAAATCCCCCGACGATGCTAACCTTCTTCAGCGTGATCTCTCTAACATTTCTCTTTGGTGTACTGAATGGCTTATGGAACTTAACACTAATAAGTGCAAAATTATGCGAATATCAAGAAGTGCCAACGCTCCGCCTGTGTACAACCTAAATAGTGTTCCCTTAGAAGCGGTTACTTCATATAAATACCTGGGTGTTCATATTTCTGCTGACCTTAACTGGAAGCGCCATATTGAGTACATTGCTAACAAAGCTAACCGCATGTTGGGCTATGTGCGCCGTAACTTTTCCAAAACTCCGTCTTCCTTAAAATTATTGCTTTATAAAACACTAATACGTCCTAATCTGGAATACGCCGCCGCCATATGGGATCCCCATCATGATAAACTGATAACTTTGCTTGAGCTAGTTCAAAATAACGCTGCTCGTTTTATCCTGTCCAACTTTAACCGTACCGCAAGTATAACAAGCATGAAAGCTAATCTTTCTTTGCCTCTTTTAGCATCCCGCCGCCAGACAATTCGTTTGAGCCTCTTTCATAAACTATACCATCATCCCATGCTACATGATGCCCTCATTTCTTCCCCCAGATACGTGTCAAACCGCATTGGTCATCGTCACAAATTTGGCATTGAAACGTGTAACACTGTAACTGCATTTCAGTCTTTCTTGCCTCGTACATCACGCGAATGAAACCGCCTTCCCGCAGATATCGTCGACATAAGTGATAACCAGCATTTTCGTTCTGCACTAGCTTACATTGTATAACAGGAATATAATCTTTGTTTTGTATCATGCCTTGCATCTGTTTATGTATCTTCATGTTTTGTAACCACTCCCCTCTTTAATGCCTTTGGCCTTGAGGGTTCAATAAATGAAATAAATGAAATGAAATGTCATGCATTCGGATTATCGCAACTGGTCAGCCAGCCAACACGCACTACTGACCATTTATCTAAAATCCTAGATGTTGCCTTCACAACACACGCCGATATGTTCACTCGGTTAACTTTTCTGTGTGGCTTTAGTGGCTCATGTTATACCGGAAAGGAGTTTATTGAGGCATTTTTCATGAATAAAAATACTCTGCTGAAATTTTGGCTCTACGAATACGCGACGTCGGGGTGTATTAGACTCGTTTGAAAATGTAAATTAAACGTTTAAAACTATTGTTTTCATACGACCTAAGTGTAACGCACACACAGTCACCACAAAGTCACCTTGGTATAACACGTTTGTAACCAGACCTTTTTCGTTCAGCTTACGAGTAAAACACAAGGAACACGTGGAATTTATGCTTCGAGATCGCTAAGAAATACCACAATTAGCCAAAGAAGTAAAAAGAACTTTTTTGGCCACCACCTACGTTCCATGTTCTGCACTAGCCTCAAGCGTTTTTGGAAAATCATTAACCCCACAAACTCTAATGTCGTTTCCAAGTGGGGTATCAACGGCTGTACTATACCGGGATGTGAGGGTGCAAGAGTCTTAAATGCCACATATTCTACCGTATTGACTAATGATCCTGTCGATAACTTCCCTGACCAACGCGACTTGGTTCTACTGAAAATATAGCAATGTAGTAGCTAGTAATGTCACCCTATTTACAATATTAGTTTATTTAAGCAACTACAGATAATTCTCGACGTGGATCGCCGTCATAAACGGCAAAGAGCTTGAGAACAGAAAACATATCAGTAGCCGCTTGCAACTCTAACATTTCACCAGTTTCTGGCGACAGAAACACAGCAGTTCGGCTAGATTGGCATGCGGGAAAGATCCTTCAAATCGTCAAAAAAGGTGGCCACTACTGCTCAGATACCTCCCACCGCATTTCCATGAAAAAAAGTATGTTCGAAAATCACGGAGCACGTCATTCATTCCCAAGATGGCAAATTTTTATCTTCTGCGAACTTCTTTCATCCTAACCGGCATAGATTTCAGAAAGGTCTTTACTGTGAGACGCAACTTGCCCTATCACTTCACGATTTGTATTCTAACATCGGCCTCAATAGTTCCTTCCATGCCCTTGTTCTGCGTTTCCAAGAAAGCTTTTCATATTGTCCCTCACAATCTCCCCTTACTGAAAATCTCGTGCATCAACCTACACCCTCCTGTATTAAACTGAATCCGTTCGTTGCTAACTGATAGTCAACAATTTGTCTTATTCAGGTCTCATTCATGTACCCACTCCAGGGTGGTTTCAGTTGTCCCACAGGGCACCGCGCTTGGGCCACATCCTTTTATTGTCAATATAAAAGAGGTGTGAGTTAACGCCGCTTGTAAATTCTACTTATGGCTCTTGATTGTGGGCTGCGTTATGTCACTTAATTTTAGCAATGGTACTCTCATCTCTGTTCATTATCACCGCAACTCTATCACGCTGAATTTTTACTTATGCAACAGCACAAGAAATATCCGTAACAAGTTTAAATATCTGGTGCCGTATTTCTCCCGACATAGGATACACCGTGTATTTATATAAAATTTAAAACTCGGCTAATCTTGCGGCAGCCTCTCTGCGGCGCAACGTTTCCCTCGTGCCTTCTTTTATTAAGCTGCTCACCTATACGAGTTCGCCTCACCGACATTTGTATATGTTTTGGCGTTTATGATCCGCACCTGTGTGAATTAGCCAACGTTCTTGAATCAGCCCAAACCCGTACCTGTAGAATTATTCTTATAATGAAAGTATCAGAGCTCTAGTACCACGCCTTCACTTCCCGCACTTGCCTCGCGCCGTAACTACCACGCTTTTATCTTTATTATACATATTTTCATAGCGTTTCATCACGCAGCCAACTCTTCCGACAGCACATCGATTTTCCCGACGCAGCCACTCAAGCGCCGTTCATCGTCAGGACTCGCATATTGGCAGAGTTTGGCAGCCGTTTTGCAGAGACCCTCGCGGCCTAACAGCAACTATAAGAGATCCTGTTTTAAATAATCCATCGAGGGTGAGCATGACCATTCATAATCATCTCTGCTAGCTTATCGCCACCGTTATGTAATTGTCACTGGCGGGGCTCTTGTGTTACATTAAATTAACAATCAAATAATTAATGCAGTGTGGTGTGCAAGGTGCAGTTGAATCCTTGGCAGGCTTCTTTTCAATTTAATATGCCTCGATTGTACTGCAGTTGCATTAATAACGATTGGTTTCTTTGGAAGACTCTGGTCATTTCTGCCCTGTGTGCACTTTTAGCGGGAACCTGAACAGTCCAATCAAATAGCTGCCAAAGACGCTTAAAAAGTGCCATATAGATGCGCTATCCTTCAATATATTTATGGTCTTTCCCGGATCTCTGTACCTGTTAGCGGTGGGGTCGCATTTCTGATATCCGCATGATGTTCAAGGTGCTTAGTCCAAGAACGTTCTCGAAAAATAAAAAAGGCTCGGTAAAGCCGGCTAGCCATCTCCGCATTTACTCGCTTAGCAAAAGAATTCCAGCCACGTAAGCCGAATGAGCACAACTAGGCTGAAGCGTAATTAGAATAAGTCGCACAACACTGCTGAGGTGGAAAGTTCTGTACCGAAGCAACATACAGCTGCGCAACCTGCACCTGCATGCGACACTTTCTGCGAGTTTATATAATTTATTTAGACGGGCCTCCTTATGAAGTCCATGGCGGCTAGCGCTTCAGCTGAGATAATTCAGTTGATTTTCAAAATGTGGCGGCGGAAATCGTAGCGATAGCTGTACGCAGTAAACCAGCAGCAATTTTGAAATGTAAACCTGAATAGCTCCCATTACATCAGATGCACGCTTGATAAAATGCAAAATAGCTGAAAAATTGTAACAACACTCGTAAAGTCTGACGCACCCCTCGACCCCACGGACCAGCAAAAACACTTGCACCTGTGTAACACTTGCTGATGAGCTAGTTGTGCTCTATGTACGTTGAAGATAAAGCGGAAAAGGACAAAGCACCAGTAGAAGAAGGACGACGAGTACGGAAGCGTTGAACTAAAACGTTTATTTCAGAAGAAAGGAGCACAACGTGTTATGCAATTTCTAGTCCAGATCCATGACGCAGAAAACTAGATAAGAGCCACTTTAATCTCGAAAACGTGTGAGGAGATAGTAAAAAATCAGAAAGCGGCGTGACAGGCAGGTTCTTTTTCTTTTTCTTTCCATGCCAAAAACAAGTAGAGGTATTATCTTTACCTAGGCTCTTGCCTAGTTTCGAAAAAGAGCTGCTCAGCTGTTCCGAACTCAGAATATATTAAACGAATCAACCGTTTCTTCCCTTCATCAAAAATATCTGCAAGCGCTGAAAGAAGCAGGAAGGAAACTTCAGTGACAGAAAAACGTTCATGATTGATGACTGGTGTTTTTTTTTTGCCACCGCATCCGCGGAAAGAAAAACAGAAGCCAGCTACGTCCTGGAGCCGTGGTAGGGTCTGTGCACCTGTGTCGAGATTCTGCTGCCAGTAACCAAGAGCACGCAAAGTTTGAAAAGCGATTGGTAGAAAAGAACCAAACATCATGCATTTTGCTTTTTTGTTAGCAGTAACGTTGCTTTCTGCATTGAAAGAGGCATCGTGCGGAAAATTGGAAGTATGCGGCAAGAGTCCGGGTGAGTGCAGATACTCTACGTCTCCTTTTTTCTGAAAAACCAATTTACGTAGGCCAACAGCTCATACGATGTGTGGGGTTTGAAATCCAGGTACTTCCCGTTGGCTTTGCGAAACATGGCCGTGGTGGATGGCGGATTAATATCGGCAACCTGGTGTTTCAGAGTTTATTAAAAATTATATTGAAAATTTTTTTAGAAAAAGAATACAGCAAGGGGTCCCAAAGTTAACCGCTGCAGTGGGACCTCTTACAATAAAACGCAAAAAACAATGAAATGAGGCAGCTTATCAATCGATACAAAAATTTTAATAGGCAATATATAAGAAGAGACCCAGAACAATTACAAAAGTACACTAAATTAACCTTAAGTGACCTCACACATCATTCGGATGCTTTTTTATTTCGCCTGCAATGAAATGGAGCTGCTTCAGCTGGTTTCGATGCCACGACGTCAAGCTGAGCAGGCCTACGCCACAGCCATCAGGCTAAATTGGCGGGTAGAGTGAATGTTGTTGAGTATACGGTTTCGGTAATATAGTGTTTGACTTTAACAAACTTTGGTCAAAAAATATCAGAAATGGTAGATAAAAAAAAAGAAAGTTTACAAAGCAAGAAGCAAACATCGATCAGAAGCTTCATGCTTACTGCTGGAGTCACAGTCAGAATTGGTTTTACACTCGGCTATAGTCGGACATGGTAGCCTTGCAAAAACTTCGTCTGCTTCTCGCATACGGCAACCGATTGCAAATACGAAAACCCCCGGGCTCTTCGCTTTATCCTGATGCATAAGTCAAGTTTGGGTAGCGGGCTCTAAGCTTGGTGCATCTATTGTGCCAACTTTGCTCCAGATCTAGACAACATTACCAGTGATTCTGATCTTAAGGCGTCAGTTGCGGCCTGCTGCACCGTTTGCTACGAAATAAATGCTCTCTTCAGCTCTCCCATTCTAATGGCGGGCAACATGGAACTGCTTTGTCAAGGCTTAGACGCTGCGACATTGCAGATGGAGCTATTGAGACCGAAAAGAAAAGAGTACAGCTGAAGAGCCGGAAGGAGAGTAAACAGAGCATGACTCTTGAGGCCCCAGTGGTTACGTCGCTATGCGACACAGGGTTTGCTACTCGGAATAAAAGTCGAATCCAACGCAAAAGAAATGATCTCTGCATCTCTAACGACGTTTTATAATCATGCCCGCTTTGAGGCCTCCAGGAAGAGCACGTTTCATTGAAATTATAGGTGGACAGTAGCATGACAATAGTACAATAGTAAAACTTGAGGGTTAGAGAAAAAAAGAATTCAGATGTAGGTATAAACACATGGTCATAAGAGACAGACTGCCTTCGGCATTCGCGACCTTAATCGTAGTTTTCTAGGCCGTAATATTAAGGGGGGCAGAGGGCTGTAGTCCTAGTAATGGTCTTATATAAGCTTTGTATCGCATGTAGATTCTTCTGCTTGGTTCTATTATCTTCATTCTAAGAGGTTCAGTTTCTAGCGGCTTATTTGTTTTGGGAAGCCTCTTTTTCAATCCCTTCGTACTGGCGGATTTTAAAGTATTTATTAGGCAAACGAAAATATGCTTCTTGGCGCATTACCCCATAGAGGAGGATTCCACTGCCGCTATGGGATTCGGAAACTATATTGCTGCAGAACATATGCCGACAGACATTCTTCATAGAACGATACCAGCTAGCCGCACTGTCTGAACGCTTTGTACATAGTCTGCTTCATGGTGCATGATATTAATCACTGTCACTGAAGTAGAGCTCAGTGCTTTGTTTACTATTTTGCCTAGATAATTTTTCAAACCTGGGAGGGTAACGGAAGAATCTTTCAGCTCTGCTTCAACACCTTTTATTTTTTCCTCTACTTATTCGTCCTTTAAATATAGAAGGCAGGAATTGTGACTATATAAAAAAGGGCAGGCGATTGGACCAAGTGCAGGGATTCGTAATCACGAGCGCTAGGTAGAAAATGACAACAACAACATTTTTTTTTTCTTGGGAGTGTTAATAAAAGTACAGAACATCAAAAGGCTCTTACAGGTACTAAAATAACCTTGAGCTTGAGCTTTTCTTTCATTCTAGGATAGAAGAGGGAACTAGGACAAAAGGTGGTGAAACTTGAAGAGTTCAGATTTGCCAAATAGTGAATACAGTAGTCCACAACGCAGAAATTCCAAGCAATTAGAAAGCATAAATAATAAGCAAAATAGTTAGATCAAACATCAGTACAAAAGCATAAATACCACATGTATACACAGGACACACACGAAAAGTCATGGCAGTCTATAGGCAGAGCACGAAATAACTAAATAAAAGACTCCCACAACGTACTTGACATGAAAACAAAAGACTTCACGGGAAGAAAGAAAAGACAAATGTACTTATTCTATGTCAGCATGAATTAGTTGATTTTTACAATAATTTTTCAATTTGTTTTCTGAAAAGACAAACATGACACTTAAAGATGTGTTACTGAGAACAACCAGAAACTAGTAATTGAGCCTTTATTTTAAGTAATTAGTTTCTGGAGTAGGGACTAGGTTTGTTGGCGGAGGAGATATTTATTAGGAGGTGGTTAGAACCGATGTGCGGGTTACAAACGACCGTTATGGAAATACTGAAGCAAGCGAAAAATGTAGGCATGGTTTGCTTTGAGTAGACTATGCTTATGATACATTGGTGATGTTGACCAGTTTTCTGGTCTGTCATAGTGTTAACCCTCAATTACTCGCAGTGTATTTTCTGCAAAAGCAACAACTTCTTCTGCAAATTACTGAAAGTTATGCTGCCGCAGACGAGTGCACAATATGATAATTTGGTAAAAAAATAGTACATCGTACGTAGTGACTTTAAACGAAATGAGTAGATGGCTGCTGACTTGGTAAGACAACCAAGAGATTTAACAAGATCAGCAGCAAATTTTGAAATGAGTGTGTTCCAAGATAAACGCTCCCTCAACCAGACACCAAGAAACCTCAGAGTTATCACCTAATGTAGTTTTGTTTCGGCGTATTCTGTGTAATGCCATCATCATCATCGGCCTGACTACGCTCACTGCAGGGTAAAGGCCTCTCCCATGTCTCTCCAATTAACCCTGTCCTTCGCCAGTTATGGGCACTGTATTCTCGCAAATTTCTTAATCTCATCCGCCCACCTAACTTTCTGCCACCCCCTGCTACTCTTGCCTTCTCTTGGAATCCACTCCGTTACCCTTAAGGACCAGCGGTTATCTCGCTATCGCATTACGTGCCCTGCCCAAGCCCACTTATTCCTCTTGATTTCGACTAGGATGTCATTAACTTGCGTTTGTTCTCTCACCTTCTCCGCCCGCTTCCGATCTCTTAACGTTATATCGAACATTTTTCTTTCCATAGCTCACTGCGTTGTCCTTAACTTAAGCTGAACCCTCTTTGTTCTGTGTTTAACGTGTAAGTGCGTAAAAAACTTCGCCATTAAAAGGTCTGAAATAATATGCCCAGGTTTCAGCAAACTAAAAAAAAAATGAATTTATTTATTTATTTATTTATTACAATACCTTCAGGGCCCCAGTGGGGCGTTACAGAAGGGAGTGGTTAAAAAAAGTATAGACAATGCAGCAAAATGAAAACAAAAAGAAAATGCAAAATGTAGTGTAATACAGCAAAGCAAGAAAAAACGTAAGCTTGAACAAAATACATATCAGATTAGGTAACAAAACAGCCTAGTCAAACACATAGTTTTCCGCGGCATTTTTAAATAAACATGTGTCAGAAATATCGGCAACCAAGGTGGGCAGGTGGTTCCAATCGCTCGCCGTCTTGGGTATAAATGAGTTGAAGTATGGATTGCTTCGGCAGTATGGAATGCGTACCTTGTGGCGATGATCTGTGCGAGGTGATATGAATGATGGTTCAGATAAAAGATCCCGTTTTAGCTGATGATTGTGGTAGTAAATCTTGTGAAAAGTTAGCATTCGCGCGAGTTTTCTACGAAAGGAAAGGCTAGGAAGGTTCAAAGTATTTTTCATTGCAGTTACACTAGCAGTGCGGGAAAAGTTAGACAAAATAAATCTGGCGCTACGATTCTGTACTGACTCTAACTGATTAGTAAGAGTTTCATGTCCCGGGTCCCACACAGAGCACGCGTATTCTAATTTTGATCTAACTAAGGTTTTATAGAGTAGTAGCTTTAAAGAAAATGGAGCCATGGAAAAATTACGACGCAAGTAGCCAAGCATGCGGTTAGCATTGTTAACAACATAATCAACATGTGCCTGCCATGAAAGGTTAGAAGTTATATGAACCCCTAAATATTTATATGCGGTAACTTGCTCAAGGAGAGTACCTGAAATATTGTAGGGAATAAGACTTTCGTTAGCAGATCGGTGTGAAATACGCATGACCTTACACTTGTTAGTATTCAGTCTCATGAGCCAACTATTACACCAATTAGATACCTTATTTAGGTCACTTTGAAGTATGGATGAGTCTGAAGCGGATTTGATTACTTGATAAATAACGCAATCATCTGCGAAAAGCCTAATTGTGGAGTTAATAGAAATTGGCAGGTCGTTAATGTATATTAGAAACAATAGCGGCCCGAGTACGGAACCTTGAGGCACGCCGGAGGTAACAGAGCATGGTGAGGAATCAGCGTTATTTGCAGTGACGAATTGAGTTCTGTTACGCAAAAAACTTTCGATCCATGAAAGAATGTTAGGGTCGATGTTCAGTTTACCGAGCTTAAAACAAAGTAGTTGGTGATTAACAAGATCAAATGCTTTCTGAAAATCTAAAAATACGCAGTCAATGAAAAGTCCCTTGTCTAATGCGTCAAATAAATCATGGGTGAAGGAAATGAGTTGCGTTTCACCAGAAAATGATTGACGAAAGCCATGCTGATGAGGGAAAAAGAACGAATGATTTTCTAGAAATTTAACCAGATTAGAAAAAATGACATGTTCAAACAGTTTACACGGGACACTTGTTAATGATATGGGTCTGTAATTAAGGGCACAATGAGCATCACCAGACTTAAATATTGGTACCACCTTACCCACCTTCCAGTCCCCGGGCAGCTGTCCTGAATTCAAAGATTGCGAAAACAGTGAACACAAGTAAATGGAAGAATAAACACTTGTATTCTTTAAAAATTTAGAATTTATGTCGTCGATTCCCGAAGATGAAGAAATTTTGAGATTATTAATTAGACTTTCTATACCAATACTGTCAAACACAATTGGGTCCATTAGTGGATTCTGCACAGACTGAAAAGAGGGCAGAGAAACAGATGATTGCTGTAAAAAAGCATTAGAGAAGGCGTCGTTCAGCACTTGAGGGCACTCTGATGAAGGAATGGCTGCGCCGCTGCTATCGTTTAGAGCTATTGCTTTATGCTTAGGACCAGAAATGATGTTCCAAAATTTTGTGGCATTATCAACCAACAAAGACGGAAGCGTACTCTGGAAAAAAACCTGCTTGGCGTTTTTTAAGGCTTTTCGATAATCAGATGTTATGGCACGATACAAATCCCAGTGATCAGAGCAACCGGTGGTTTTCGCCCTGCGGTAAACTCGTTTTTTTTTACTTAAAAGGCGTTTTAATGCGGTAGTGAACCACGGGGAACGTTGCTTGCCTGATATGACGCGTAAAGGTATGTATTTTTGGACGAGAAAATCAACCTTTTCTTTAAAAAGATGCCAGTTCGTTTCCACAGAACGGTTATAAAAGTTTGGCATGCACTCACCTAAGAAGATTTCGAGTTCTGCGTTAATCGACGGAAAATTTGCCTTTGAATAATCTCTGATATATTTGGGATTGGGTCGCACACGTGTGTTAGTGTCTTTAAGCTCAAACTGGATGAAGGAGTGGTCACTGAGGCCTGGTAGAATTGCCAATGAATGAACTAGTTCAGGAAGCGTAGTTAGAACAAGATCAAGAATATTCGCGCTAGTAGTGGTGGTACGGGTTGGCTGGGTAATGAGCTGGGAGAAATTGAAGTCATTGCACAGATTTGTGAAGCCAATCGTGTCAGGCGACGAATCTAGAGTGGAAGGAAACGCGCCAGACCAATTTATTTTTGGCATGTTGAAATCCCCAAGTAAAAAGATTGGCGAAGAAGGAAACCTAACTAAAATTCGATTGAGCACATCATGAAGTTCACTACAAAAAGATGATGGAGCATTTGGAGGGCGATAGCATGCGCAGAAGATTACGTCTCGATGATTAATGCGTATAGAGGCACATACAAATTCTAGTGAAGAAACAAGTGACACGTGTGAAGAATGCAGATGATCAGCGACCGCTATCAGAACACCGCCTCCTATTCTGTCTCCACGGTCACATCGATAAGTAATGAAATCCTTTTCGCAGTTTAGTATTTCATCATTCGAAATCTTTGAATTCAGCCAGGTTTCGGTGAGTACCAAAATGTCTGCATCGCATGTGTCGATGAGAGTACACAGTTCATCACGTTTGTTAAGAACACTACGAATATTAGAGAACAAAACGCATATGTCATTTGGAAGGTCATGACCACGAGCAGGTAGCTACGCGGTAGAAAGATCGGCTGGCAAGGCACTACTATCAGGGCTGCGTGGGGTTGCTTCGTTATTGATATGATATTCACAGATGCTATCTGATGCCGAAATGTAGATGTAACACTTATTCTTTATGAACAATTTGTTCTGACGAATAGCGTACTTCTCTCCACTTGCCTGTCCAAAGTCGAAAAGTTTTTTACGTGCGTTGCGAGTTGACAAGCAGAAATCTTCCGTAACCTTTACCCCAGCATTTTTCATTTTGGTTCGGTCAGTAAACACAGCTTCTCGGATCTTAAAATTCGTAAACTTGACTATGACAGGACGGCATTTGTCATACGAAAATTTACCCAGCCGATGCGCACGTGCTATAGCCTCGCTCGGTAGCTCAAGGTCCATTTCAGAAAGAAGCTTTTCACGCACGAGCTTTTCAGATTCATCCCATGATTCGTTTTGCGCGTCAGGGAGGCCGTGAAAAAGTAGATTATCGCGTCTTGACCTGTCTTCGAGGTCATCCAGTCGTTTATGAAACGCCGCTGCTTCATTCTGTACAGCCTCAGACACTTCCCGGGTAATGTCAAAGGCGCTGGAGGCTTGCGAGGCAGCTACTTTTTCTTCGACGGCAACAAGCCTATCGTTCATACTGGCCATTTGACGCTCAAGCTTTGATTGTGTTTGCCGAACTTCATTGAGCTGGGAGAGTATTTCGCCATGGTTCTTATCAATTTTTTCGTTTAAAGATTTTAACAGAGTGACTACGTCATCATTGGACTGGCTAGCATCTTTTTTAGGGGGCCCTGGGTTCTGTTCAATATCACCACCTAAGAGCAATAATTTCAGCCCATATACACATTCGCACACTATGCACATGAATACACTTGGGCATGGTACGAGCAGCAGGTTGACATTACTTGTGCGTTTACAGTGCAAAGAAGGACATGGACTGACCTGCACCAAGAAATAGAAGAACATTGGTCGTTGCTGCATTGCTGCTGCTGTTCCATGCCCACTGAAGGCGCTCGGTGATTGCCAGTGCTTAAAAGGGCGCGATAAGCTTGATGACTGTGACGATGGGGCTTGCGCGGCCAAAGGTGCAGACCACTTGAAGGCGATGGCTTCTTCCGGTGGCGTCGGGCAACATTCGCTCATTCGTAGCGAGTCTGACTTGAACTGTTCAGGCAGCCGAAGAGCTGATACGGCGTGCTCAGTCGATGTCAGGCAGGGAATGTGCTGCCGGTCGCTCGAAACATGACAAAGGCCGCTCCAAGATAGCATCTGCACCAAGAAATAGAAGAACATTGGTCGTTGCTGCATTGCTGCTGCTGTTCCATGCCCACTGAAGGCGCTCGGTGATTGCCAGTGCTTAAAAGGGCGCGATAAGCTTGATGACTGTGACGATGGGGCTTGCGCGGCCAAAGGTGCAGACCACTTGAAGGCGATGGCTTCTTCCGGTGGCGTCGGGCAACATTCGCTCATTCGTAGCGAGTCTGACTTGAACTGTTCAGGCAGCCGAAGAGCTGATACGGCGTGCTCAGTCGATGTCAGGCAGGGAATGTGCTGCCGGTCGCTCGAAAAATGACAAAGGCCGCTCCAAGATAGCATCTGCACCAAGAAATAGAAGAACATTGGTCGTTGCTGCATTGCTGCTGCTGTTCCATGCCCATTTCCTGCATCTAAGCACATAATTTTTCTCAGCAAGCTCTGAAAATGGTTTCTAACTTAGGCAAAATACGGCATGTAAAGGAAATGTTCGCGTCAGCTGCGTACATAATCGAATATGGTGAAAAAGGTGTGTTAGAGATACATCCTTTAAATTCGCATGACCTAAATAAGAGGAAGGCTGTGGTGACGTGGCTGCATAAAGTTTGACACTAAGAATAATAAACACCTTTTTTGAACAGGTGTACTGACGACTACTCGAAGCGGAGCTTTCGGAGCGAAGCTTCTTCAGAAGTGTGGCCAAAAAATTGCTCGGATGCACGTGTCGAACACAAAACTCATTCCGAAGGCAAGTATAAACGATGCTTCCTTTTCCATTAGGACTAAGTACTCCGGTTACTTATCTAGAGGTGGGCCAAGAGTTGCTTTGGACACTTGGATTTATCATGTGAAGCACTAGCGGCGGCTTTTAGACGCATACTGTAATCTCCTTTATCAATTTCTGGGAGTACCTCGGGCGTTCTGCATTTCCACGTCCGACGGAGAATCTGTTGAACGTCCTCGAACTTTACAACGCTTGAGGTGGTGCCTGTTGGTGATATTCGCATCAAGCATATAATTTGTTGCCGCACACTGAGCCACACTGGAACAATTGTGCCATTATTTGCAACCTAGTTTTATAATCTCCCTGCCCAGTAGCTAGGAAGCAATCAATTGAGCATCAATTGACCATTAAAGCAATCTTCAAAAGTGCTAAAGGATTGAAAACTGGGCTAGTGTGTAAATACTAGAAGGAATTATGTGACAGTGACGAACGAAATGATCGGTGCGGGAGAGGTGCAAACATATATATTTTAATGCGTAAGTACAGTTCCGATGGTGTAAGGGATCGGTAGTATACGCGGGGCCTTGACCAGTAATTCTCCCTCAAAGCGAAGCGTCTCCTGTTTCGGAACGTGGCCGCTCGCGAAAGCGCCGGGAAGTACGGGTGTCCCCCCCGCCCCGCTGTACCGATTCACGCACGTGCTGGCACGAATGTATATTTGTGTTTCTTTTTATTTTATTTTGTGGCGGAGAGAATGTTCTACTCCGCACGTGCTGGCACGACCGTGCGTTTGTGTTTGTGGAAAGGGCGTTTTGCCCTACGGAAGCTGGAGGGCTGGCCAGGCTCTCGATAAACCAATCATGTGAACATTTTAACATGATTGGAAGCCACCAAATGTGGGCCGGGCCTTTAGGTCTTTAAAACCGGACCCAGGAGCCGGAATAAAGGTTCTGCGCTAAGGTGAGATGCTATGCTTCTTCGGCTATGCCGAGTAGGGCCCTCCCCTAGCGTTAGCCAGATCCACTTTTTTTGTTGTTTTGCATCTTTTTGCCGCTTAATATGTCTCTAGTGCCTGAACTTGTATGCAATGTAAATATCTGTACATAAAACTTCAAGTAATCCTTTTATCCGTGCATCGTAACTCATCGCGAGAGCGTCTCTGACCGGGCACCCCTGGTGCGAAGGAACGCTTCAGTCTTCGAGTTAAACCAACCGTCTCTGGCGGGGCACCTCTGGTGTGAGAAAGAAAGATAGAGAACCTGTGAAATTTACTGGCACAGTCGACCAGGATCCTGCGGCCATCGGAAGACGGCGCAGGAAGAAGACAGAAGGCAGAGAAAAAGGCGACGACAAGGCAACATGTCAGCGTTCGAGAACGGACCTGCAGGGAGAGACAGCGGCAAGGACCACGGCAGTAGTCCAGAGACGCGAGACTGCGTCCGGTGAAGGAAATCAGTGCGTCGAGAACTCAACGGTCACCTGCGGGTCGCAGCAAGTGACGACAACGTGCACAGGACCAGCGGCGTGCGACACCTCATCGCAGCGTGCGGTGAAAGTGGCGGTGGACTCCGACACCAGAGGGCTTCCAATAGGGATCGACGAATCGAAACTGTGAGTTTCCTTCGTCGCATTGTTAGTGTCCCTGTGCATGTGTTCGAGCCGGTAGGACAGTTGAGGGATACAGACGGCGGTATGGAGAGTTATCCATGCCGGCCCACACTCGACGTGAGGTACCGAGTAGAATTGGCGAAGGCGCGGTTAGCTTATTTTCAGGCTGAACTTGCAAAAGTGAATGGAGAGGCGCCGCTATGCGAGGAAAAACCTCCAGATTTGCAGGTGTTATAAGCAAGGCGCCAGCAGCTAGAGCTCGAGGTGGCTAAGCAGAAAGAGTCTAGGAGAGCTAGTCAACTAGCCAGGGAGAACTGCTCCGAGTCCCGAGAGGAGCGGCCGTCAATGCTGGAAGGCAAAGGCATATCGGAACCTATATGAGTGCCAATGAGCGCACCGGTTGCAAGTGTCTGTGTGCATGTGTGCCTGTCAAGCACAGGTCAAGAAAACAGCCAGGGAGAAGTAAAAAGTGAGCCAGATTTCTGCGAAGCTGGAATCGCAGTTGAAGAAAGTAGCGTGACGAAACGCAGCGTCGCGGTATTAGAGGCGGTGAACGGACACCAGGGACGCGGACGCGAGTTCAGGATTGTTGGAAGTCACTCTGACAATTCCAAAAACGCGGTCTCAAGCAAGCTGCGGAAAAGAGCATTTAGTTCAGCAGGGAACGGCCAGCGACGACAGATGTCAGATAGCGGAGTTAGTGACAGGAGAAAGTCTAGCGTTGCTGGAACGGCACACTGTGTCGGTCATAGGGCATGAAGGGCCTCGTAGCCTTATTGATAGCAATAGCCTTTCATCCGAGGCAGAGAGCGGAGGTGGGCCTGCTGGGCCGACCGGGCAGAGCGCCGCGCAATTGTCGAACGCACCCGATGTGTGTCCGGACAGGTCATTTGAGGATCCGGAAATGAGTGGCGACTTGCCACAAGGCAAATTAGGGTCAAGTGACTGCGAGAGATCTCATGCAGCCTCAGAGTTAGACGACACCGCGAAATCGGCAAGCGCCGATCAAGCAGGGGGCGGCAATTTCAAGGTTTGCCCGTGCAGGAACGGGACAAATGGCTCCAAGCGAGGCAGAGTAGCTGGAGGCAGGTGCGTGGCCTTCACTTTGAAAGTCAGCGCGTGAAGCAGTTCGTTCCGTGCTGCAGTACGCCAAATGCCGTGTGGCAAAAGCGGCCGCACTGATATGATTAGACTGGACAGGGGCTATGCTCCTTACGCAGCACGCGTTTCGTATTGGCGCGCCGAAGAGAGCGTGCCCTCAAGGGCGTCGCGTGATCAGGGATTTGGACCCATCGAGTACCACAACGTTTTCGATCCTGGAGGGCAGCAACTTTTTAGTTATCGCCCCATTGTGGCACCAGCCTAATGAGTGAGTGACCGTCAGGCGTTAATCGGGTTGATTAACAGCTAGCGGCTCGAACGCACACGGGGACGCTCGGTGCGACCAAGGAGGCTCACGTGGCCGCTTACGGACCCTATATAAGTGCCAATGAACGCACCGGTTGCAAGTGTCTGTGTGCATGTGTTCCCATTCGCGGGGACGAGTGTGTACTTGGAGGTGGTGAATTGGGTGCAACCCACCAACTTGGACGCCGTGTTACGGCGCACGGCAGGCATGCCACTGTGTGTATTTTAGTGTGCAATTTGCTTATGTTTTCTTGGTGCCTTAAGCATTTTGCGTAATGTTGTGTTGGTGCCCGAGTGCATTATTTTGCTTTTGGTTTGGTTGGTACCAGTGCTAGTGTAGCTCCGGCATGTCACCCACAGGGTGGTTTTGTGACCTGTACCGATCCCTTCTTTGTTTTAATTCTAAAAGTGGCATTTGAGCCCTTTGTATACTCTTGGGAAGGGCGTGTAAGGGATAGGTAGTGTACGCGGGGCCTTCGGGACCAGTAATTCTCCCTCAAAGCGAAGCGTCTCCTTTCTCGGAACGCGGCCGCTCGCGAAAGCTCCGGGAAGTACGGATGTCACCCCCCCCCCCCCCCCGCCCCCCGGTACCGATTCACGCACGTGCTAGCACGAATGTATATTTGTGTTTCTTTTTATTTTATTTTGTTGCGGAGAGAATGTTCTACTCCGCACGTGCTGGCACGACCGTGCGTTTGTGTTTGTGGAAAGGGCGTTTTGCCCTACGGAAGCTGGAGGGCTGGCCAGGCTCTCGATAAACCAATCATGTGAACATTGTAGCATGACTGGAAGCCACCAAATGTGGGCCGGGCGTTTAGGTCCTTAAAACCGGGCCCAGGAGCTGGAATAAGGGTTCTGCGCTAAGGTAAGATGCTACGCATCTTGGGCTATGCCAAGTAGGGGCCTCCCCTAGTGTTAGCCAGATCCACTTTTTGTTGTTTTGCATCTTTTTGCCGCTTAATATGTCTCTAGTGCCTGAACTTGTGTGCAATGTAAATATCTGTACATAAAACTTCAAGTGATCCTTTTATCCCTGCATCGTAACTCATCGCGAGAGCGTGTCTGACGGGGCACCCCTGGTGCGAAGGAACGCTTCAGTCTTCGAGTTAAACCAACCGTCTCTGGCAGGGCACCTCTGGTGCGAGGAAGAAAGATAAATAACCTGAAATGAACTGATGGGTAAGCACCGCATAAGGGCTTACGACCTTTATATGCTTGCGGTATTTCTATGCATGCAGTGCTTGTGGGTTTGCGTAAAATGAAATCAATGAATAAAATAAATCAAATATCCGCTGCCGAGACTAGAACCTACGGCGGCGCAAACAGATGAGCTTCGCTGGACACTGCGCGAGAGCACTAGGCTGCCGCCGCAGCCGAGCACGCCTCATGTTAAATTGCGCCGCACTCTTGCGCTGCCCCTTATTAGCTGGAGAATACCAGAAGCTTGGAAGAAATCTAAGATTATCTTAATTCACAAGAAATGAGGTGTCGAGGACTTGAAAAATTACAGACAGATCAACTTACTGTCTGTTGGCTGCAAGGTATTTACTAAGGTAGTCGCAGTTAGAATCAGGACAACCTTAGACTGCAGTCAGCCAAATGATCAGGCAAGGTTTCGTCATGGATACTCGAGAATAGACTCTATTCACACTACCAACCAGGTGACACAGAAATGCGCAGAACATAAACAACCCCTACATATGGCGTTCATTGATTATTTGAAAGCATTTGACTCAGTTTAAACCTCAGCCGTGACGCAGGAATTGCAGAATGAGAATGTACAAGTGTCTTATCGGAAAATACTGGAAGATATCTTAACGACTGCAGAGCTACTATACTGCTTCAGAATGCCAGCAATATAATTCCAATAAGGAAAGGTGTATACAGGGTGACACGATCTCGAAAATGCTATTTACCGCCTGTTTACAGTGGGTGTTCCGAGGCCTGGATTGGGGACAGCCGGGGATAAGAGTTAATGGGGTAAACCTAGGTAGTTTGCCATTCGCTGATGACGTTGCCTTGCTAAGTCACACACGACATGTAGAAAATAGAAATCAATGGAGATGAACATGTGGCAACGTAGCAAATGAAGGTGATCTTTCAGAAAACGGTTTCAGTTTCCTTTACGAATAAAAATAGCAATTGCAATTTCAGTGCGGCAAAGCGGAACACACATTAGAAAGCTTCACGAATTCAGGTACCTTAGCGTGATATTCTTCCCTATATCATTGCAAAATCATTGCGCAATATCACTGCAAAAAATAGTCTACCTAAAAAGAAATTTAGAAGGCGCAACGAAAGAATGCAAACTAACAGCTCATAGATCATTGGTGAGGCCTCTCTTTAAGTACGCGTCAGTAGTATTGTCACCTCATATAGAGGATGACAAAGATAAACTTGAGTCGGTAGAGAAAAAAGCAACCACATTCATTTATTATCAGTATCATCGCAACTTTTCCTCTTCAAATCTTTACCATGCGCTATCGCTGAATTATCTCGAGCATTGAAGGAAGTGTGACCAGCTTCTCATGCTACACGAAATTGTGCGCTAGTCAGTTTCCTTAGCAGCCCGAATTTTATTCACGAGTCATTCTGCACCTGTCACAGGCCGGGCCGATCCTATGAAAATTTCATCATTCAGGTCTTTGCTTGATTGCCATAAATTTTCTCCCCCCCCCCCCCCTTCCCGTTGAGATGTGGAATGAACTTTATGGTTGATTGCGACAGCTACCACCTGAGCAGTTTGTGAAACAAGTGTCTACCACTGATCTCCACTAGGTGGCTGGATGCCGCATTCCCGCTTTCCGAGACGGGCGCGAGTGAAGCCACCGGAAGTGTGACGGCTTGTCCCGGAAGTCGGGTGTGCGCTGTGTATTTCAATGCAAAACGTGGCGTCTTTCGCCCTTTCGTTCTCAGTTTTTTGCGTTGTTCTCGTGTAATAACTGCTGTTATATGAAAAGAACAAGCAAGCTGAACGCGAGAAATATGAGCATTGTGTTCAGAACCCTGTAATTTCTGAGAAACCGAAGAAAACAGGCATGCATGTTCCATATTCCGACATGTTCCATGTCACCATGGCCACACGGAATTGTGCACTCGTGCCTTTTTGCGGCACTCGTAGGATTTCGAAGAAATCACTTGCTTAGCGTTCGCTGCTACGCGGTATGACGCGGGACACTAGCGTTAAATAGACAGGCAAATACTGGAGGGGACGCTCAAGCTCCGCCTCAAGGCTATGCCGCGCTAGCGCTTTTGTTTTGATGCCCATATATGTGGAATAGGTGGTTGTTACGCTCGACGCCTGCCTCAAGGTCGCCTGAGGGTAAAAAATGAGCCGCACAATGAAAGAATGTTCCCCATCGGGTACAGCTGGCCAGCAGAGGAAATGGCGGCGAGATGCCCTCGTGCGAGCGAAGCTGCAGCAGCGTTCTGAGGCAGTCACAAGCCACCTGCACGTGGTGGTCGCAAGTGCACAGTGGCGAGTCGTTTCCGGAGTCTGAAGCGGCTAGCGCTGGTGTCGCTCAGTTCCGTAACCCCCTTCCCACTGCTTGTACAGGATGGGGGCGTGGATCGAGTGTTATGCGTGAAGTCCGAAGGCTTGGTGGCTTCCCTGCCAGATGGCGCCATGTGGCGGAAATTGCTGGTGACTCCAGCACCAACGTCCTTGCGCGCCTGCCATACGTGACGGTTCGCGTATCGCAGCGAGGGCCGGCGGTGGTGATGAAAGCAGCGACAGCAAGACGAACTCTTCCCAGAACCGACGAACGCGCAGATGGGGAGCAGCTGTGCGATGGTGTCACCTTAGTGGCGGGGGTGGGTGCCCGATTATTATTTAGCACCGTCTCCAATGAAAAGTACGAACGTTGTCGGAAGGTATGCGTCGCCTCCCTGGGGCTGAACCTCGGACCTTTCAGGTGGCTATTGTGTGAGACAATAATACTATCTAAAGAAGTTCTCGAATACTACATCTCCAAAGCAGAGTTGGGCTCTCGTAAACGATATCCTCGGGAAAAAACCAAACAGTGTCCTTTCTTCACTAAACATTAATGGGATAGAATACACGAGGATTGACTTGGCAAATAAATTTAACGAGCATTTCTTTACATCTGGTGTAATGGAAAATGTAGATCCTCTCCGTAAAGAGCCTACAAGTTACATAAAGAAGACATACACAAATTCAATTTTCCTGGAGCCATGCACTGATAATGAAATTGTAGACATAATTAACTCACTTCGAAACAATAGTGCTCCGGAAATAGATGACATCCTGACACGGCCAATCAAATTTGTTGCAGATATTTTAGATGCCCCACTAGCACATATCTGTAACATCATGCTTAACACTGGTAGGTTCCCAGACTCGATGAAAGTGGCTCATGTAGCTGTGATTCACAAGAGCGGTGATGCCAACAACCTCAACAACTACAGACCGATTTCCGTTCTCTCAATTTTTGCGAACGTTGCTGAACATGTAATAAATAATCGCCTGTATAATTATCTGGCACAACACAAAATTATTGCAAAAGAGCAATATGGTTTCCAAAAAAATAAAACAACAGAATCTGCTTTGCTTAAAATTAAGGAACAGCTAATAGACGATATGCGAAATTGCTTGGCGGTCTGGCAACACCGCCGCGCCCACAACTTCCGGTTTCCATCTTGGCACGGTCGAGCTCGTCGAGCTGGTGCATCGTTTGCTATGCGTACTTTCTTCTTGCGAGTAGATTTCAACAGGCAAGCTTCAGCTGCTGCGTTGTTTTCACAGCTGATCTTTGACCAAATGTAGGTGCTTTCAATAAGCGCCAGCTTACTCCTACCGCGTCCTCAGCTTCGCTTGAAGTCTGGCGCTAATGATCGCAATAATCGGCACTCGAAAGTGGGTTGGAAAGTCGAACCGTGACCGTGTGCTGTTGTCGTTTTAATGCTCGCATTAAAGCGCCAGTTCAAGCATCACGCATTATCATGGCTATTTTATTCCCAGGTGGACGCGAATTCATCTGGTAGGGTAGCGAGCGGTTATTTTGCGGTGAGTGCGCACGTGTGTTGACAAACTTCTGTGACAGTGCGAACTTTCGTTCGCGCCGACGCCAGGAGCTTCGTGCATTGCAGTATAATCACACAAGACCCTCGACCAGCTGCGTAATTCGATTCCTTTACTGTAATGTGCAATGCTCATCCGCGGTTTTCAACGTCACCGTTTCAGAGCCCGGCGTCGGTTGATTTTCGCCACAATTCGTTGAAACCGCGCCCTGCTTAAGACGCAGTCAGTCGACATTAACGAGAGGAAAGTAGGCATGCACATATAATTCGAAATATTGTAAGCAAAGACGCAGCTTTTTTTTTTCAGATAAGCACTGGGTCACCACGGCGGCTTGATTAGAGAAAGATGCTACAGCTGTAGGTGCATGCACGGACTCGATACGCTTGTCAAGCTGTGTGTGCAGGGGCGAAATTAGCATGTTCGGTTGCTTCCGAAACTTAATTAGCTTACTCCCAAACTTGGACAAATGGCTTTGTTACGAAGCAAGCTGCTGGAGCTTGCCACAACGATAATAAAATCTGATGGCCTGAAGCGTTTTCAGAACACTGTTGCACGTACTTTCTAGCTTAGAAATGCGTCCCTCCTTCATAATAAAGTAGCTATAATATTCGCTTCTTTTTTTTTTTAGATTTTCGTCGCCGCAGATATCGAAGGTATAGGAATCTTCAAGAAATAAATCATTCGCACCTTAACGCGCATAACATATGCGCATGGTCCAGAGAGTTTGCTCGCCCTTCTAAAACTAATTGAACACGGGAAAAACTTAACTGAACACGTAGCAAACTAAGCAGTAATCGGCATATGGTTCTTCGAGTGAACTTATTTCGCCACGGCACGAGCGATTGGCCCGCTCAAAAAAAATTACCTTCTCTATTACGTTGTTCAATATATATTCACGCCCGACCGGAGAGTTGATAAATGCACGAAATCGGCTTCTAATTTTGATCAGAGACAACAAAGGCTGTGGTCCTTATCTTAATTTAAACGCAAATCACCTCGAGAGATTTGTCAAAAATCAGCGCAGAAAGCGAAAGCTGCGCACTGATACGCGTGCTGACACATGATACCTCGCATGGCGTTTTGTGTTACTAAAACGTTGGGACGGAGTAAAAAAATAGAAAAGCTGGAACGCACCTAGTTCTGGCACGCATCGTAGTGTCTTTTCACAGTGGAGAGGGTAGCGCAACACTGCATCGGCATTTTATTTTCCAAACGAAGCGCAGCTGTTTTAACCCAACGCTGGGCAGCGGTTTCGTTTTTTGTACCGTGCCAACATGGAGGACTTAGTTCTCGGAGCGCCGAGAGATGGCGCTGCGCATTTCGCATATCGTCTATTGACAATATAGAAAGAAGACTAGTAACAATAGGAATTTTTTTTGATTTAATGAAAGCTTTCGACTCGGTAAAACACGATATCCTTCTCCAAAAGCTGGAACGGTACGGGGTAAGAGGTCTTGCTCTTGAGCTTCTCACCAGTTATTTAAAAAATCGTTTTCAAATAACCCAAATAAACGCAGTATTATCAACACCAGGGGAAATTGTAGTTGGTGTGCCACAGGGTTCTATTTTAGGACCGATACTGTTCCTTCTGTATATTAACGACATAGTGAACATACCTCAGACTAAGAATATTATTATTTACGCAGATGATACTAATGTGTTCTTTTCAGGAAATCATATGGCTATCTTAGAAAAAGAAGCAAACGTATGGCTACAAGAACTTTCTTCATGGCGGGAATCTAACCAATTGAAACTAAATGTTGAAAAGACTAAATATGTCGTATTTAAAGCCAAAAACAAGATCATTACTGAAAGTTTTATACTGAAATTTCAAAATTCAACCGTACTTCGTGAAAATTGAATAAAATTTTTAGGAGTAATTTTCGAGCAGCACAGTAAGTGCTGCTCGACATTCAGATTATTTACGCGATGACCATTCAGATTATTTACGCAGTAAACTATCGCGGTCAGTGGGCATAATAAACAGACTACGAATGCTACCTGTCAGATGCAAACTACAGCTATACTACTCTTTAGTTCACTCCTATATACATTACGACCTACTTCTGTGGGGAACAACAACACTTACTAATATAGCAAAATTATTTGCGCTGCAAAAAAGGGCTATCCGAGCTGTATTCAACCTTACTCTCAGCCAAGACACAGGGGAGGTTTTTAGAAAACACAAGTTACTTAAAATACAAATAATGTATGACAAAAAACTAGCTATATACATAAAGAATCAAATAAAATACAGTAAAGCAACGTTTCAGAACACATATCTGCATATGCCTGGACTATTGTAAGGAGATAGCGCCACCCAACGTCGTTTGTGAGGAGAAGAAGAAAAAGCACGAGGAGCGCGTGCGGAGGGGAACGCCGGGACAGGTAGAAGAGGATTACGTGGCAGATAAGAGAAGAGCGCGGTGGGCGACGGACGTGGACGAGTTCTGCTGGCTCCCCGAGTTCCGGGCTTGGGCCTTAGCCGCAGACGTCCGGGCCACCAGACCTGGACATCCATCGTCGAGAGCCTCAACCACCAGGCCCAGGCGCCACTCTTCTCCGTCCATCTGTCAGCTGCTCCAAACAGGCCGCCTCTGGCGCCTACGTGGCTTTTCCGGGATACCAGACCTGGGAACCATGCTGGGAGCCGACAGACGCCGACGCTTAGGTAGCGTTGCATCGACATTGGAACGCCCAGAGAATCCCTGACTGCCCGACACCCAGCCAGTCCTCCCCGCACGTTGCTCGAATAAGAGACAAGTAGTGTGACTTTCCTCTTTGACTTTCTTTTTCCTGTATTTTTCGTAAGCATTTTGTTCTGTTCCCCCGTGTGTTTTTCCCGCGTGTTGTTGCGTTCCTCTCTTGTTCCTTTCCTTTTTTCTCGCTCATACTGAAACTGGTTTCCTTTCCGATCAAAGCCGCCTCGTTTATTGTTTGTACTTTTGTGTTTGTTTAAAATAAGACCTGAAATCTCCCACGATCCTCACAAATTTGGCGTCCACTACGACAGGACGAGGTCGGTCTTTACTTCTTTGCCTGGTGAGTTATTTTAGGCACAGTATGAGCGCGTCAGATTTGGTTGCTTTAGGCGAGCGCATGGGCTTGTGCGGCGCGGAGTTACGAGCGTGGGTGGAGGACGAGCGTCGTAAGGCACGGGAAGAGAGAGCCGCTGAGCGTGAAGCTGCGAAGCAGAAATTGGAGTTAGAGGCACGGAATTTAGAGACGGAGCGTGAAGCTGCGAAGCAGAAATTAGAGTTAGAGGCTCGGAATTTAGAGACGGAGCGTGAAGCTGCGAAGCAGAAATTGGAATTAGAGGCACGGAACTTAGAGACGGAGAAACAGAAATTGGAGTTAGAGGCGCGGAACTTGCAGCTGCAAATAAGGCTCATGGAGGGTGGCGCAAATCCTCCGAGTGACCGTGGAGAGCGCAGCGTCTCATCGACCAGCTCCATTAACCCGCACAGCCTCATACCACAGTTCAATGAAGCGCGGGATGACCTCGATGCCTACTTAAAGAGGTGTGAGCATGTGGCCACGGGGCAGGGCTGGCCAAAAGAAAAGTGGGCAACGGCGTTGAGCTTGTGCCTTGGTGGCGAAGCACTTAGGGTCTTCGGTCGGCTCTCGCCTGAGGATTCCGTGGACTATGACAAAGCGAAGCTTGTCTTGCTTCAGAGGTTTAGGTTAATCGCGGAAGGGTACCGGGAAAAGTTTCGCCAGACCAAGCCCCATGATGGCGAAACGGCCTCGCAATATGCTGCCAGGTTGTTTAGTTTCTTTGACCGTTGGGTCGAGATGCGGGGAGAAGGCCGCACTTTTGAGGTGGTTCGTGAAATGGTCGTGAGCGAGCAGTTCCTGAATAACTGTCATTCCCGTTTAGCTCTCTTCTTACGTGAACGGGAGGGCAAGACAGTCTGCAAGCTGGCGGAGGCTGCTGATCATTTTCTCGAAGCACAACGGCAAAATAACTTGTTGGTCTTTAAAGAAAAGGGGGAGCACACGATAGGTAAAGCCAAAGACGAGATTTCAGGTCCACAGTCTCGCCTGCGATGTTTTCTTTGCGAGAAGACTGGGCACAAGGCGTCGGATTGTCGGACAAAGCCGAAGCAATTGTATTGCACCTGGTGCCGCGAGGTAGGACATGATGCCCAGTCATGCAAAGCTAAGAGACCAGGAGATCGTGAGGAGTCCGCCTGTTGCATGACACCTCGATATTCCCATCCCGATAACCCGGCAGAGGTAATGCGAGTAGAGGGCCAGTTGGGGGAGATGGTCTGTCCTTCCAGCCCGGTGGAAACTGCTATGCCCGTGGGGCACGGCGAGCTGTTCGGCCAGCCTGGTTCGGTATTACGGGATACGGGCAGCACCGGCATTGTTGTGCGTGAGTCCCTTGTACCGGCAGCGGCACTTACAGGGAAACAGGCTACATTATTCTTGGCCAATGGGACCCGTGTAGAAGTTCCGGAAGCGGAGGTGGTGATTTCTTCATCATACTTTTCGGGTAAGGCCATCGCGCGGTGCTTGTCTACACCCCTGTACGACATCATAATAGGCAATATCCCTGGCGCTAAACCTCCATTCTCGGTTGACCCGCCAGTTCTCGCTGATCAGGCAGTTTCCCTTGCCATTACGGGTGCGGTCGATGTTCCTTCCCTTACGGTGACAGCAAAGGTTTCAGAGAGTAGTAAAAGCCCCACTCTGAACACACTCCACTTGTCACGGCCGGAGTTTCGCCTCAAACAGGAAGAAGACCCGACCTTAGAGGTGTGTCGCAGGAATTTGGGGCAAATATTTCGTGGCAAGGGACAGACCGCCCACTCTTTTGACACAGATGACGGTGTTCTTTTCCGGACATACCAAGTGTGTCCCGGCCGAGTCGTTGAGCAAGCGGTGGTACCGAGGGGCTTACGCACGCAAGGTCTTAAGTTGGCGCATAAGAGTGCATTATCCGGCCATCAAGGAATACGGCAAACAATAGCTAGGGTGCTCAGTGAGTTTTACTGGCCCGGTGTACAGGCTGACATTGAGTTGTGTCAGATCGTGTGATATGTGTCAACGGACTGTGTCGAAGGCAAGGGAGAACAGAGTGAATAACATCGTAGGACGGGAACATGTAAAATCATGGTGGAGACCGAGGTCGGTTTGGAGAAAACGGTTTCACAAAAGAAAACGGAAGTACTAGCTGAAAGAGTTCTCGCGAGGGTGAAGTGGTTTGATGTGAACAATGGAATACAGAAGAATGGAGTCCACACCTGTTCTTGTTGGAATTGTTTTTGTTTGTTCATGTTTGTTTTTGAGTGTCGGCTATCTACTTTTTATGCCTTCCGTGTTTCTTCGCCCTCTATGGACGCTTTACGTTGACATTTCATATACTCTCTGAGCTGTGTGTGCGAATGTCTGTGGATGCTTCGAGCATTGACGACCATCGGATTATGTGTGGCGTGTAGTGTGCGCGCTGTGGTGTGGTGTTCTGTGGTGCGATCGTCGAACGCGTCTGGGGTCGCTCTCCTGAAGTTGAGTTCTTTCCCTTGGAAAAAACTTCCGAAGAGGGGGTCTTCTGTAAGGAGATAGCGCCACCCAACGTCGTTTGTGAGGAGAAGAAGAAAAAGCACGAGGAGCGCGTGCGGAGGGGAACGCCGGGACAGGTAGAAGAGGATTACGTGGCAGAGAAGAGAAGAGCGCGGTGGGCGACGGACGTGGACGAGTTCTGCTGGCTCCCCGAGTTCCGGGCTTGGGCCTTAGCCGCAGACGTCCGAGCCACCAGACCTGGACATCCATCGTCGAGAGCCTCAACCACCAGGCCCAGGCGCCACTCTTCTCCGTCCATCCGTCAGCTGCTCCAAACAGGCCGCCTCTGGCGCCTACGTGGCTTTTCCGGGATACCAGACCTGGGAACCGTGCTGGGAGCCCACAGACGCCGACGCTGCGGTAGCGTTGCATCGACATTGGAACGCCCAGAGACTCCCTGACTGCCCGACACCCAGCCAGTCCTCCCCGCACGTTGCTCGAATAAGAGAAAAGTAGTGTGACTTTTCTCTTTGACTTTCTTTTTCCTGTATTTTTCGTAAGCATTTTGTTCTGTTCCCCCGTGTGTTTTTCCCGCGTGTTGTTGCGTTGCTCTCTTGTTCCTTTCCTTTTTTCTCGCTCATACTGAAATTGGTTTCCTTTCCGATCAAAGCCGCCTCGTTTATTGTTTGTACTTTTGTGTTTGATTAAAATAAGACCTGCAATCTTCCACGATCCTCACAACTATATAACTTCCGAACAGCTAATTTCCATGTTTCAAAGTCCCGTACAAATTATGGCCACCAAATGTTGACATTTATGATACCGCGAGTTCTAAATGCTTACGCCCCGCTACTTTCTATGGCAATGGAAAAACGAAGTGACCAAAGCTATAAAAGAGCCGTGCATGATGTGCTAATTTCGTGACAGTGCTATATAAGTAAACACCGTTGTATCTTTTTGGTATCAAATCTGTATATTACTGCCAATTTAATTTTAACCTGCGTTTTTTTTTCTGTTCAAAGTCGGTTGCTGTCACATGCTTTGAATGTTCAATTGTTTTAATTTGTTGTTTGCTTTTGTATAGGAGGGCAGGCCTTAGTCAGGTGTTGTTTAACGCCTTTTGCCTGCTCGTCCTTGGTTTACGTATGCATTGTAAACCAAAAATAAACTAATAAAAAAAGGTATTTAACCACGTAGGATATAAGAATAAGGAAGGAATTCATACTGCTGGGGCACCACGAGGACAGGGACAGAGACAGAGTGACAACAACACAAGTGTTTACTAACAACTGAGAAAATGTATTAAAAGCGTTCGCCGATCAGGTGGGCAGACTAAAAAACGCGGGGTTCCCGGCCTCTGTGCTGGCTTCAGTGTCGCAACGGATCATTACGGTACACAAACAAACTGTAATGGGAACTAGGTCACATAAAGAGAGCGGACAGGGAAGGAAAAAGCTCGCCTGCATCCCTTACATCCATGGAGTGTCTCATAGTCTTAAAAAGGTGGTTCGCCGTTATGAGGTGGACTTGGTATTTTCAGCCAAGAATAAGGTAGCGCGGAAATGTGCCGTCATTGAGAGGTGTGACGCACCGCGGTAGAGAAGAAACGCTTGCGGTGTATGCCCCTGACATGCGGTCGACACTACACGGGGCATACGGGACGCTGTCTGAATGTACGCCTCCAGGAGCATGCCAGGTCACTTGACGGGGGTTCGGGGACACACCTGACCAAGCATGTCAAAAGCCACAAGTGTGCCCCGTTGATCAAAGAAACGCGCGTTCTCTGGAAACATAAAGATAAGACTTCCCGGGAGATTATGAAGGCCTTCCGTATGAGGAAGTCGCCAGATGTATGCGTGAGTTCGCCATCCTTGCTGCTGCTTGACGCCGAGATTGATTATCTTCAAAGAGCCCTAAACTATGACAACAGGTAGATTCGTCGTGATGTAAAGTGTGTTACTTACTGCCTGTAACCTTTGTAACCGTTTTCTGACTGTGCAAGTAACCGTTGGTTTTGTCTACATATTTTGTGCTTTTAATAAATTTTGTCAGTTGTTAGTGAGCACTTGTGTTGTTGTCACTCTGTCTCCGTCCCTGTCCTCGAGGTGCCACAGCAGTATGAATTCGTACCAACTCGCCCAATTCTCAACCCTTTTGAATAAGGCAGGGACTTTGGATTCAGATGAGGATGTGAACGAATAAATATTAACCTGCAACCTGATGCTTGTTTGGGAAGCTTCTTTCACGTGCCGTCTTTTAGAAAGAATTTATGAAGAATTATGACAGGGACCGTCGAGCAAAATCTGTTTAGGCTGAGCAGAACTGCGCCGGGGACAAGCGAGAACGACGAGATTGATGGAGGGAGCGGAGTCAAGGCTTAATGTTGGATGCTGCAATCCTCCAGGCTAATCTGTTGCAGTGGGGGCACCGAGAGCAAGGCCCAAAGGCCTAGGTACCTAGGTGAGTACCCGTTTAATTTCTTATGCAGGCATGGAATGACAAAGCATTAGGCTTTTAGAAGCGTTAGCGCTGGGGAAACCAGAACGGGGGAGATGACAGCAGGTGGGGTGGGAAAAAAGGACCTGTTGCACATGGCTAGTTTGGTAGGAGAACGCTGTAATATTTCATCACAGACGGTGGTGGAGCAGCAGACTAGACTGCTGGAATTGGCATCGAAAACTGAGAAAGCACTCATTGAAGCACAGGGCTCTGTACTCGAAGCAGGAAGGCTGCGTCTCGAGCGAAGAAAACGACAAAATGCCATTGAGCAAGGCGACGCGAGGATTGTCACCTCAGAAAGCGCGAGTAATGACTTATAAGAGTTTCGTGACTCGGAGATCGAGGTGACAAACAGGGGCAAATCAGTCTGCGTGGAATATTAAGCCGACAGGCCACCGGGCAGGGCAGAACAGATCGTTGGCAAGGTAGGTGGTCAAGGCAAAATGAGCGAGACCTGGCCGCAAATCAGAAAGGTGACTAAGGCTGTCGAGAACGGATGATCAGACTTCAAGTCCGGGAATTCTGGCGATGGACTGCGAGGTCAAGGAGAGGGCCGATATTGAAACGAAGGAAGACAATTGTTACGACAGGCAGCATTAGCCACAAAGAGTTTTTGCTGAATAGGAAACGCATGCAGAATGCCCTGAATGCATAATGATAACCAGCCCGACCGAGATGGGAATTATCTCAGGTAAGATTCTGGCTGCGGGGGAAGAAACGACCACATCCAACAATGCAGTCAGGTGTTCTGCCAAACACAAAAAAGAACCATCTCTGGACTTTGTATCACTAAAGATAGGAAACAGATTCCGGCCTGAAACCGCCAGCGGAAAATGCGAAGAATTTGAGGCTCAAAAAGAAGCAGAGAGAGAGAAAGGTATTTCAATGAGAGGAAAACGAGGAAAAGATGCACAGAAATGCGAGACGCGCGGCAACTGACGGAGCTGTGAAAAGTGCGCGTAGAGATAAAATGAGAAGCTCAGGCCATTCTCGGTGTGCTAGGTCGCGGTAAAAGTATATGCACAGCTTGAAGGGCGTAAGACGTGTCGGGGAAAAATCGAGTCCACGTCATTGCGAGAAAGTGAATGGAAACGCCTAGGCCTTGCAAACCGGGTGCACAGACAGGAAGAAGCTGGCAACAGAGGATGACGTATTACCTCCGTCAATAATTTTGACGCGCGGACTGTAGTCAGGGTAGTCGGGCGAGGCCACGCCGGGCGAGGCTGAAAGAGTAAGCAGTGTTCAAATGAAGCGCTGAAAGGCGCTGAAGTTCGATGGTTAAGAAAAAGGCGTTGACTTGATGTGCATCGCCAGGGGTCATCGGGTGCTTCTGGCTACTGAGGCTTGTGCTTGTGGTTCTTGTGTGTTGTGTTGCATGACAAAAAAGCCATACAGCGCAGTTGGATTTGCTTCGGCATGCAAACTTTTACTACGTTTGATCGATGACCTGGAGAAAGCGCAGATGCACATACCCTGACTTGATAGTGCTAGGCCGTAACATACTTATTCCGACTTGTTCTATGTTACCACGGTGTATTGTGCACGTGTGCCTTTTCGTGGCGTTCAGGGGATGTTGAAGAAAGCATTTGATCGGCGTTCGCCTGTGCGCGGTATGACGTGGTGCAACAGCATGAAGTACACAGGAAAATACGGGAGGGGACTCCCAAGCTCTGCCTCAATGGTATGCCGCGATAGCTCTGATAGATTAATGTCTATATATACGGAATGAGTCCTTGTTACGCTCAACGCGTGCCTTAAGCACGCCTGAGGACGTGAAATACGCGGCTTCCTCGAGCCGGCGTTGGTACAATAGAAGAACACTACCCCTCGGGTGCGGCTAGTCAGCAGATGAGGAGGCGGCGAGGCACTTCGTGCGAGCAAACGAGCAGCAGCGTCCGGAGGCAGTCACAAGCCACCTGCGCGTGGTGGCGGCAAGCGCACAGTGGTGAGTCGTCGCCGAAGTCTAAAGACATCGTATCGTGCAGTTCCGTAACCCTCCCGTGTGCCGGGTGGGGGCGCGGATCGAGTGTCACGCGTAAGGGCCCCTGTCTTGGTGGTTGTGCTACTCCCGGGTTGCGAAATGTGGCGGCAGTTGCTGAAGACTCCAGCACACGCCCTTCCGTGAGTGTGATACGCGAACGTTCGCTCCCGTCCTTGGTGGAGAAGTCAGCGGGGTCGGCGGCGGTGATCACAGCAACGATGGCAAGGCGAGCTTTTCTTTCCAGTACTGGAGAACGCGCAGATGAGGCCAGTTGTGCAAAGATGTCACCTGAGTGGCGAGGGTGTGTGCCAAGTGTCGATTTGCGGCCATCTCCGATTGAAAGAAGGAATATTGGCGGAGAGTGGGCGTCGCCTACCCGGGGCTGAACCTCGGGCCCTATTAGTGGGCATTGGGTGTGAAGGGTATTTCACAGTAGGATGTAAGAGTGAGGGAGAGAGTTTTGATTTCGATGAGATCAGAAGGAATAAATTTCAATCTGTTACTCGAAGTATTTCTGGGAAGCTTCTTCCACGCGCCGACAGACAGAAAGAACGTGTGGAGGATTATAACTGTCGCTCTCGACTTTACATTCAACGATCTTAGGTAGTCCTCATACCCCTCCAGAAGCAGTGGTATAGCGCATAAGCGAAGCGCCACTGCGCTTTGATGGCAGGTTTTGCCATCCGGGGGCGGGCTTGTGCGACCAAGATTGTAGGGCGTGGCAACTGTATTTAATTTGTCAATTGTGGGCAGGCTACATTACGTCACAATGTCATGTGACCTTTTTAAACTGACCAGCGTATTTCAGGACACCGGACGACGTATTTCGCTCCTGACGTGAACTATAATGGCTTTAAAATAAGAGATGAGCGAGTCAGTCAACTATAAATGGGCACGTGCATAAGGATAGGTATTTGAGGCTGCACCCAGGAATTACATATCCTTCTAAGATCAGCAAATATGTTGTGTGCTTATGCATTCATCTTGATGGATATCGAGCGCTTCCATGATTTCCTTGGATAATCTACATCGTCCTTCGCCAGTAATGCGACATCGATTGAAATCAAGGATGCAATTGTTATTTTTTAATTTCTTGCAATGCTTGTGGAAATGAGCAGAAATTTTCGTGTGGTTAGCCTTCTTTTTATGTTCTTGAAGTCTAATGTTGATGCACCTGCGTTTTTGACAGATCCATTTCTCCCAAGGTGACATTACTCCAGTGACACAGAAGACATATTGATAAGGATGCGTCTGTGTGAGTAGACACAGATGCGTTTTCTCCAGCTGTTCTCTGTTAGTTGAAAAAAAAAATTATCGCGGCAAACTTCCTGATCTCATCTGCAGACCGGACGATCTGTCACCTCCTTGTATGCTTGCCTTCATATGGAACTCAATCCGTTATCCTTAGCGATGAAGGGTTAGTTTACCTGTTTATTGCATGCCTTGTCCATGACTATTTCTTCTTTATTTCGACTAGGATATCACTAACTCGAGTTTGCGCCATAGGTGAATAGCAGCAAAATATGCACTTTTATCTCAGAAGGCACTGGTTAACCGTCATTTATGAGCTGAGATTGCTTGCCAAATGCACTCTACTCCGTTCTTACTCTTACAGTTGTTTCATTCTCGAGTTCTGGAAGTGTGGCGATTACCTGCGCTAAATAGGTGCGTTCGTCGAAACTGCCAGCACTTCGCTGCCGATCGTCAACTGCTGTTCTCTTCCGAGACTGTTGGATATTACTTTAGTTTTCTGCATATTATCTGAAGGTCAACCATCAGGCTTGCAGTTCGTCCTCTCAGTGTGTAAGACACGCTACCCCTACAGCATACAGGCATATTATTATCTTTACTGCATGAAAGTACAACACCGGCAGGCTTCACACCTTATTAAACAGGCCGCATGCCGCGAACTCATCATTCATAGCGAAACCAGCAACTTTTTGTCACTCTGATCGCATATCATTATTCAGGAGACATACACATGCATCCATTAACGCAGCTGTGTTGGAGGTCGATCTTGCGCAGCTTATAAAAGCTCCACCAAAGTACATTGCTCTCTTAACAGACCCAAGTAGAAAGTGGGTTATGAAGCGGGAACAAATATTGGTACAATCTGCGTAGCCAATGTGAGTCCCGGAGAGTCACGAGTGTGTTCTGCAACGGGGTCCCACGTATGCTCCCAGTGGACTGCCTACAAACGGCCCGATGGGTTCCATTCGGCACCAATGCACGCAGCCCATGTGGGGCGGCCCACATTCACCCTGCATTGATTGATGCAGGTAGCTCCCCAAGCAACCCATCTGTCCATCTTTGTTCAGCTGTGGGTAGCTCATGAGGACAAACATTAGGTTTTTGTCTGGGTTAAGCGCACTACTACTGACACGGCACCGGTGCGGGTTCCAAATGTGCAAGCCCGACATGGCCTTGCCCACTTGTGCCCAACAGGGGGCGATTTCAGTACTTTGGGGGTAGCCCCAGAGCGAAATGCGCCCATACACCCTAAAGGCATGATATTGCAGCGGATATTGTGAATGAAGTGATGAACGAAAGTGTCGCGATGGCGCGCGTCTTCAAGGCTTGGGTGCCCGGTGCTCTGTTCTTTGTGTGGGCTCTAGACCTAGAGCTATTTTGTGTAGGAAGCCCCATTTCTGCTAGCAGCCGTTTTATCATGAGGATGAAGTCCGTATTGACATTGCATCTGCTCTCAAGTACTCGGCAAAGAACCGATGTGGGCTAGATGTAAGAATGTGGTTTGAGTTAGGCCTAGCATATCTGATATTACTTTGCATGCTCAACAGTGGTAGCGGAATTTCAAGTTGGTCCACATATTCCCAGCAGGTGCCCGAGGTAGGTATTAAAAGGGTTTCTGCAGCCCCACTTGTTCATCTGGGACCCACAGGAGCTCCCATCTTGTGCTACTCGGGGAGGTATCGTTCAATGTGAAAATCTATCATATGTCTGTTCTACAGCCTAAATAATCTCATGAGCACAAGAAGATCAGATGGAAGATTATAATATTCCATGCAGACAAGAACTCACTGTATAGGATGGGATATAAATTTGCCTTTCCAGAATCAGTTGGAGAGTGTGTTCTGAAAAATACGAATGACAGCAAAGCACGAAAGAATGACCCACAGCCTCGAGCTGCTGACGCAAACGGCAGTTCATTGATTGTGGCATTAACATCACAATACCATATAGCCACGATTTTATATGTAAGGTCGACGTCTGAAGTTTAAAAAATTCACATGTACGATTGACCATACATTCGTTGCTTCCGCTCTAATACACTCCTATTAGAAAGGCGAGGCAAGGCTGCCAATACATCGATACAGAAAATAACTTTCCAATGAGAACTTTTGTTATCTCCTTTGGGAGAGGCTCTATTGGTACTGTAATAAAAGCTTCTAGTAAGAAAATGAATGTGTCTTAAACGTTTAAAGAAAACGTCACAAAGGCCCCTCACCGACTATGAGCAGAAGGCGGAAACAGAATGGGCCAATCGGCACTTAATCCTCTGTTAAATAGAGCTACAAGGAAGGGATGGTTTGCTGTTTTAACAAAGTGAAGCCTTGAAACAAGCTGATCGACAAACAAGCGGGGAAAACCAGTTGCACTAGACCCCAGAGTGAGAAGCAAATTGTCTCGACGGATAGGCTTCCTTCGAGAGCGCTACCCAAAAGCGGCAAAAATTTTGTGCATCGGCTGTATATTTTTTTTTGCGTGCAGCTGCTGAGAAATGGGAGCGGTGCTTAATCATAACGAGGCGACGGTGACGACGATCCGATGGTCTTTATCAGCCGAAAAGTAATTTTTCGAGACCAGGCTTACAGCGCTTTGGAGAAGGAGTGAAAGTGTGTTGTATGGGTAGTATAGAAACTGCATTGCAAACTGTACGAGTGGATTGAAAACTATTTGAAACAGCGATAAATTTTAGGTGTACCTCAGACAGCCCAACAGTGTTTCACGCAGTAGAGAAGGGCGCACCACAGAATGCTGTGCTCAGCCCCCTGTAGTTGAATATCACCCTGATGGAAATAGCACGAAGCCTTCCACAAGGAGTGCAAATCACTCTTTATGCAGATATAATCTGCGTCTGGAGCGAATCCAGATTGCGCCACGCCACACAGCGACCTTTTCAGAAAGCATTAGTAAACATCTCCATGCACTTGGCTCACCGAGGACGTCATCTTTCCTCAAAAAGAAGTGCTGCCGTGGTACTCAGCAGGAAAAAATGACCAACCGTCCGCTCCAGCTTGATGGGCAGCCGGTATCCTACGTACGGACCCAACGATCTCTCGGTATTGCCATCGAGCGAAACCTCCCTTGGACACCCCATGTTAAGCAACTCCGTAGCAGCAGCAGCATAGCAGCAGCATCACAAATCTTCAACTTTATGGCAAGAACATCTTCGGGTTGCAATTGTCGCTCGATGGAAATCCTTGATATGGCCTATGTAGATAGTCTTTTGCGATATAGTGTGCCAATTTTGCGGAAAATGTCTACCACAAATAAGAGGGCGCTGGAGGCAGCACGGAACACCTCGGCCTCCCGAACACCCCCTCCACTTCGGGAACAGTTGCACTACTCGAAGTCATCCCTGCACAGGTAGCGATACTAACCACTGTACGTCATGTACTTGAAGAGAAGAAACACTTCCTGCACCGAGCCCATACAACACAGAACAATTCTGGCTTTGGTCAAGCTGTGCAGCTATTGCACCTTCCTGCCATCAGTCAGCCACGTATTGGCTTCAACTTATCCTCCTTGGACATTCTCGCCTCTTGAAATGAAGGAGTTAATACCGGGTGTCTCTGCGAAGAACGGCATGCCGGAGGCTGCTCTGGTACAAGCTGCTATGATCTGCTTAGAAGAGCATTATTCGCAGTACGCACACATCTTCACAGATGGCTGAACTTCTCACGACTCCTCACCATGTGGCTATTATGTGCCCTCATCAGGCCAAATGCTTTCATGACGTCAAAAGCGTAGGACATCCTCACCACAGAAGAGCTATATAAAATAAAATAAGTTGTCTCCGACATCTTGCGCCATAACCCAGGACGCTGGGTAATCTTCACGGACTCGGAAGGAGCTCTACAAACCTTGTCTAACCTAATGAAGAGAACCAATGACCAGCCAATCTTTCATGACATCAGATATCTGCACGACCTGGCTGTTGCTGAAGGCTACTGTATAATGTTTCAGCGGATTCTAGCTCAATGCGGCATCCTGGTCAACGAGAGAGCAGACGAAGCGGCCTGCAGAGATCTGCAGCCCCGTAACTATAAACGCAAGTTCTTCACAATAACAGATGCGTCGCAACTAGCCAAACGATAAACCCAGGATGAAAAGAACCGCTTCTGGAACTTGGCAAATCACCATTACTCCTTTAGCTGTTCCATCAACGCAGAGCTCAAATAAAGACCATCAGTCAAGCTTCCGCGTCATCTAGAAACAATTTATCATCGCCTCCGTCTTAATGTTAAATTTACGAACAGTCTATGATACCGTTTCAAGCAAGCAGACAGTCCGTATTGTGACAACTGCGGCTCAATTGAGACTGTACTTAATGTTCTCTTTGAATGTCCACCTTACGCCGACGAACATGTGCACTATGAGTTACAATGCATGTAGTCCGTCACCCAAGTGCCACTCAGAGTGGACTCTATCTTAGGTCATTTAGGCTGCTACAGACAGCAGTAAAGTGCAATTATATTCTTATTTGCTTATTTAGACGCTGTTGGTGTAGACAAACTCTAAATTGGCCGAACACTTGATAATCCCGCTGTACATGCGCAGAACTCGACTTCGGTCTCATCCAAAAAAGCCATCATGCAGTGAACTATTGCGTTACGACTGTCTCCAATGACCGCACTCTTTTCTAGCACCCTTCATCCAACTTTACTCCCCTATTCCATCCCCTACGCAGAGTAGCATGCCAGCGAATATTCACGCTGGATAAAATCTCTGTTCTTCATTTAAGAGATCTCTCTCTCAATGCTATCTAGCTGGATTCGGCTTTGTGGCCCAGCCAGATCATTGCCCTCTCACTTGCCTGCTAAGCGTGTCGTCGCAAAACGTAAGGCTGCAAATTTTGAGTTCAGGTTTGCAAGAAAGAAGCTTCGGGAGCGAGGGAGAGGAAAAAGCGCTATAGGAAAGGCAGCGAGGTTAACCATAAGTATGTTCCGCTTGGCTACCCTGCACTGTGGAGAAGATTAGGGGACCTAAAGTGATAAGAGGAAGTAGACGAAAGTGGCCTTTATGAGGCGCTGCAAGCAATGATACACGCACTAAAAGTCACAGGCTCCCGCGGCTGTAGCCTCCACACGTTAAGGGCTGCCGAGCGCTGCGACAGGAGTAAAACGAATCGATAGTCGTCGATGACTAACACAAGGTATTCGGGCAGCGCAGACATTCCACTAGGAATAAAGGCTGCTTGCTCTTGCGGCTGATAATGTGCATGACAACGTAAGACATCCCGACTTCATCTTCGAACGATGAGGCTAGACAATGCGCTGTGCCAGCTATAGGAGAGCTGCAAGCAATGGATTGATGAATCCAGCATATGGAGTGCATTATTTGCAGCTGGCGTGTGCAAGCTGGAAAGCAGCAGACACATTGTATTCGCGAATGTCTTCAGCGTTGCAATTACTTGCCCATCTGGAACTTTGCCCGATTCCTACCCTACTGCCCGACCAGAAGTAGGCTCAGCACACTGGGTGCGTGGTGACTGTTCCATCATTGAGGGTGAGCAGTGCTTCGGGAGCGATGGCAAGACATTTGTCGGTCCGGTCTTGGATGGGAGTTGGGACTGTTGCTTGATTAGCAATAGGCTCGGGACATTGGGTGCTCAATACCTGCTTTGCCACTGCGGGTGTGTGTAGCTCAGGGAGAGTGGGGCAAGGCCGGTCTGCGCCAACCGGCCCTGGCTCGCCAGTCATATGGCTCCCGTTCCTTAGTGTGGCATGTGGAGAAGAGGACAAGTGGCATAAATTAATAGACGATCTTTTCCAATGCTCACTACACTCTTAGAAGGCTTGTTACTAAGTTACGACGTCGTCGCACATTAGCGGCGGCTTCTCTGTGTGTAGAATTCGTGTCATTTGTTTGTGTATCGCCGGTTCCCTTTTCAGGCGACGACAATCTTTTGATGAAGCGTCATGAGGGCTGCGACAATTGGTGCACTTTAGGACTGTTGTGCGGCAAGCATCGCCGCAGTGTGGCTGTGTAAACCGTGGCCATACAATGAAGAAACTGAACAGACTACTCACGCGTCCCATCTTCAGGGCGAAACGCCTAACCACGTGACGAAAGTACCTAACCTTCACGTACCGCCTTTGTCAAAAGTAACGAGGCTGCACGGTTTCCTTCTAGTTTGTATAGTGGAGCCCTTGTGGATTTCCTAAATATCAAAACGTGTTGGAAGGTAAGAAGACCCTCAGTCCTTACCTTTAATGACCATTTCAGCTTCAGGGTAGCTGTAAGGGCTCCACTGTACGAGCTAGAAGCAAACCATGCAGCCCGGTTACTTTTGACAAAGACTGTACGTTCGAATGCAGTCCCCTTCGAAGATCAACTTGCTGCACTTCGTCCTCCCAAGGCACTGAGCTTGCAGCATTTCTACATCGTCGGTAGATCGTTGGATCAAATTGGGCAGATCAGAGTCCCGGATGGCCAGTTTTTCGTCATAGATGGCGCCTGCCGTAGTGCCGCTGCCCACGACAAGAGAACGAACATTAAGGCTTCCGAGCGTTTTGATATTGCTCAAACGTTCAACGCGTGTTCCGGCCTGTGACAACAATAAATGCGACATTTCTGAAACGATTCACCCTCACATCTAGAATTGTTTCCGGCTGAAGAGGCGGAGGGGCGGCGTTCTGGTCTAGAATCATCACATAACTTCCAGGACGTGCATTAGGCAGATCAGCTTCGAAACCAAGAAGATATTGCATACTTCTCGTGCGAACACCAACAGCTCCCTACGCAGCAAAGCCTGCGTTAGTCGCCTGGCGGAAAAAATTTCAGATTTCCGAAGCGGCCCTCTATTCCGATACTGATGGGTGGCAACTCCCATTGCTCTATTGGATTCCTACCTCCTTCGTCCAAAAATAATCGGTTTTGTGCCCCAGTGCCTTAGCTAAAAAATGGAGGGGACATTTGATTAGTGCGGTTTATGAGGTTTAACGTCCCAAAGCGACTCAAGCTATGAGAGACGCCGTAGTGAAGGGCTCCGCAAATTTCGACCACCTGGGATTCTTTAACGTGCACTGACATCGCACAGTACACGGGCCTCTAGAATTACGCCTCTATAGAAATTCGACCGCCGCGGTCGGTATCGAACCTGCGTCTTTCCGGTCAGCAGCCGAGCACCATAACCACGAGCCACCGCAGTGGACGGAGGGGACATTTGAGCTCCGCTTTAAGGATATCGTGCGATAGCGTTAATGCCCATATATGCGGAATTGGCCGTTCTCAACTTAATGTTCTGATGTCCCTGGGAGTCTTCATACCACTCCTTCTGCAATGCTGCATTGCTTAGGAGATGCGCCACAGCCCTACGATTGCCGACACTGACACCGGCGGGTGTTCTGTGACCCAAGTTGGTCTTCCCATGCAACCGCTCGGGATCAACCATTAATTAACTGCCACCTGCCAATGCAGCTAGCTTTCTCGCAATCCATTGGGTAGCTAGTAATGGCCGCACAAGGTCACGTGACCTTCGTCACCCATCTAGGTTGCTTCTCTGGGGGCAGTTCCCTAACCCAACGTCACCTATTTACCGCTCACTACGCCGACGCCGCATTTTCTACGTAATGAGGCATTTGAAGCTATTGTGTTAAAAGCGCTTTGACTTATCAATCATAAGAGCCACACCTGAGCTCTAAAAAAACTATTGAGTTACAGGAAAAGTCCCGAGGACACTCTTTCATTAGAATAGAAAAGAACAATGTGATCAGCAAAAGCTGAAGTTTTAATTTTACATTTAACTTTTAACATTATACATTTAACTTATATAAACTATATGCGTGGCAGAATCACGCCGCTAGCCTGCAAAATTTTTAGTCAATGTTAGACTTCAGCCGAACAAAAGGAATTAATATGGGTACCAGGTCGCCATGGAGTTTAAGGAAACGAGCGCTGTTGGGACTGGGGCATCCCACCGCTGCCACCACTGTTGGGACTGGGGCATCCCACCGCTGCCACCACTGTTGGGACTGGGTGTCCGAGCCAGGAAACGGTCGAGGCGACGGTGAGTCAAATGAACTTTATGTACAGTATGTACAAGGGCTTTTACATGATACAAGGGTCAACAGCAGACGGGCAGCAGAAGAGCCATCACGCCGGAGCTACGCTCGCCGCCGGGGCCGCCCTTCTTCTGTGTGCCTGCCCGTGGTGCTCATGACCCTTGTATCATGTAAAAGCCCTTGTACATACTGTACATAAAGTTCATTTGACTCACCGTCGCCTCGACCGTTTCCTGGCTCGGACACCCAGTCCCAACAGCGCGCACACGCTTCGGCCCGAGCTTTTCTTCCCCGGAATCCTTCGACGTCCTCCCTTACTGATTCAGGCTCCCCCTCTCCGTTGACAACATGTTCAGAAATATTACAACATTTGTGCCTTGAAAGGCAGACACTCCCGAGGCCCACCTAGGGTCTCAGTAAATCAGAGGAATGTCACCTGCGCAGGCTACAAACTATGTCTTTCAATAATCCAGCTACGCTTCATGCCATTGAGTCCGCGTCCTTTTCGGCACAGTGCAAATTTTGTGGTCAGAAGGCAAACCTATACCATATGGTATGGGCTTGTCACAAAAATGACAGCATTGACATCATAAATCAGCCAACGCGGGAGGGCTGGGAGGCGGCCCTGTCCAGCTCGGACCTCGAGGAACAACGAGCCCTCGTCGCCAGAGCACGGGCAGCGGCTTTTACCAACGGCGTATCGGACTAGGGACCCGATCAGCCTTCCCTGCAACTAAGGCATTGTGGCTTTGAATAAACGTTTTCATCATCATCATTGGGGTAGAAAGATGTCATGAACTGAGGCACTTCTGATGATACTAAAGCATAGGGGCTCAAGATGCCTTTAAGCAAGACGTTAGCAACGTTCGTACTCTCCAGGACTTCAAAAAATTATTCATCATTTTTAGGGACAGACCTCGTGTTACTTGTGGTGATGAAAAAATAAAAAAATAACAGGAAAACAATATTAAACATTAAAACTTAGGGGCGGTCTTGGTTTGATGCGCAGGAAATGCGACCGCATTTTTTTGACTCGTCAATCTATTCCTGTTTCTAATTATGACTATACTCTAATTCTGAGTCCATTGCCTTTTACCTCAGTCTGCTGTAATTCTCATTCTGCATTTTCTACTAGGCAACTATGCAAAAAATTCAGGGGGACACTTTGTTGATCTAAAGTGCGGTGAGGCGGAAGCCTTAAGCGAGGTGTTGCTGCTTGTGTCACTGGTTTGCGGTCAAGATGTTAGGCTTCGCCTGTAAAAGTGGAAAGCGACAGCGTCTTGCAACGCGGCCAGCGAGTACACAGAACGCCATCGCCCGTTCGGGTCTATGCCTTGCTCGTCGTTAAATTGGTTTTTGAGGAAAAGAAATTTATGTCTCGCATATCTCGGCGGACACCTAAAACTCGCCGTAATGGGGAGGGAGGAAGATGGGAGTGAACAAGTACACCATATTCACTAGACGCGCCTTTGTTCACTCCAAACTACCGAGCTGGCATGGCGGAGTGGTTAGCGTGCTCATCTCGCACTCCGGTGACCTTCGTTCGATTCCCCAACTCGGCCAGTTTCCTACTCGGTTTTATTAATTTATCTTGTCTGATTAGAGGGGTTAATTAGGCTAATTAGTTAATTAAGCAATTAAATAAACTCTGTCCCACTTAATTGGAGCATCATATACGATCCCTTTAATTGGTTGCACGGTTACTTGCCAAAGTACAATTGGCCCCGTTTGAAATTCGCGCACTTTGACGTCACGACCATTTAGACCAATTGAAAAGCGTGACATTTCTGTCGACAACTCCTGCTTACAACGAGGAGGCATTAAAGGCTTCCGCCTTAAAATGTCTCGCACTGTTAGATCGCGGCAAGTCCTCTTGCCACTACCGGCGCAGTGGCGCAGCAGTCAAGCGATGCGCCACAGCACTGGCCGGTGGCTGTTTCAAACACAGGTACCGGTGATGCTAATGGTTCCCAAGATGTTCTTCCCCAGCAATGCGGTAAGGAATATTTCTGAGAAGTCTCATTTCTGCAAATATTCTTCTTCCGGAGGCTGTATATTTTGCTCGTAGGCATGCTGTTGTCACAGTAATTTTCTTGTTAGTCATTTTCATTTTGGCTGAGTCATTCTTCGTCCTGCGTCTTCCTCTTCTCCCCTACAAGTAGAGAGGGGGGAAGAGGAGAGGGTGCGGTTGACAGCTGGCAGGTGAAGAGAGGCGAATCCTCCTAAACGCCACATAGAACGTGAGTGCTTCACACAGACATCGGTGCCACCGGTCGGTTTTCGCCTTCATGGCCCTCCTAATGATATCACATTAAAAATAAAAATAAAGAACAGTGTCCATGTCTGCGCAGTCATATGCAAAGAGGACCACCCTGAAGTGCAGGTTTCCTCAGATTTAACACGGACATTCGCGTAATGTTAGCATATGCTGTCATATTCTGGGATCCTTTCATTAAAACTAAAGAAGTAATACGGTTTATTTATAACTCATATGGTATAATGTTCACTTCAACAACGGTTAAAAATCGATGCAGTGGAGGTTTTAGTGGTAACGGTTTAATACATCAGCCTGAGCGTCGTGGGCTTTTGTGTCTCCAAAAGTACACATCGCTGTGTGGTTGTTCACCCATGCCTCACCTCGGCAAGTCTCCTGGTTCGCGCACGAGCCGGATATTCTTGAACGATACCGACGTTCGCAGGAAGAGTAGAATTACCAGTGCTGGCATGCAGTCACGTTCTCAGTGCCCTTTTTGTGTGGAGCGCGCAAGAAGCGCTCTTTTTTTGGGCAGGAGTTGTTGTTCTCAACAAGCCCAGCACAGAATAACTCAGTCATATGGTCGTTCGAGTCGCAAACAACACAGGTGTCGGCGTTCGGTAAAGGACTTATCATGAAAGACTGACGACACCGGAAGTGCCTCACGAGTTCTCTCGTTCTGGGCTGGGTTTGTCTCTGCATTGCGTGGTCTTTAGAGGCCTAGAATACAGTCTGTTTCCAGACTCTAGACTTCTATTGTTAGAAGCGCCAGAAAGCCATCAAGCTCCGTCGACGACGAAGTGGTGTCCCGGCCACCAGCTGTCGAACCAGCTACAAAAGACCAGTGCTACTGGACGCATATAGCACGAGGTAACTCCGGAGAAGAATGCCATAGAGCATTGCGGAAAATTACGCCCTGCTCGCGCCCCCCAATACTCCAGTTCTGTGATGTTGATAAAAACTTGTTTTTGGAACTTGCGGAGTGCCTGACGTCTGTCGGCGAACGAACAGGTATCAGCGTGCGAAGCCAGCATAAATACTGCTGCTCCAAGTGCGTCTTGTTTCCGAAACATTTCTTCAGCTTAGCAACGACATCGACATAAGAATGCTTTCTTGTACGAAGGTATGTGGTGGCCGAAGACGGGTTGTCTTCGGGGAAAGGCCGCAAACAGTAAAATTTCTGGAAGGCAGTGAGGCTATTGTTTTGATGGATTATTTGGTCGAATCGCTCAAGAAAATCTCTCCAGCGGCTTAAATTTTGAGAAAAAAGAACGATGGTAAGCTTCGGTATAGCTTCGCCTTAGACTTTTTTGGAGAAGCGGTGACATTTCGAGCAGTAGCTCCGGAAAGCGAGGTCGCCAGGAACAAAAGACGGCCCCTCGAGTCAGAACGGCGACAGCGCATGCGTTGCGCTCTCTTCGTGCTCAATGGCTGCCACGTATTCTTCTTCAAAACATGCACATCGCAGATGTTTTCTGTGAGTTCTTCGTTACTTGCCTGAGGAGCTCGTCTAGGTACGTTACCTGGCTAAGTGTAGCAAAATCATATGTCAAAAGAGCACTCCTCTATAAGTCGTGTTTTCTGCGCGCGTCGAGTGGTCAGCTTAAATTTCAAAACCTCCAAGGGAAAGCCATTTTCAGATGCATCAAAAAGTCATGGCAGGAGTGCAGGGTTTCGGCCTCAAATGTTTCGGATAGGTCAGGAATGAGCTCCTGAAAAGTGAACAGCTGGACGGTTCGTCCAGAAAGGTCTTCAGTAATGGTGGTCTTTGCCTGTATTAAAATGATGCGAATCGCCCATAATGTCTGAGCTTACATGCCCAAATGCCTGACTTCGAGCGGTCGCCTGCTGGCGTAGTAACATTGAAGACGTGAAAGATTTAATCATTTGTATGTAAAGAAGCCCCTTTTAATACATCATACCCAACGATTCTGGACGAAAACCGTTATGAACAGGAATCAGTTTATGAACGCAAATTTTTCACATATTGTAAGATTTCGCTATAATAATCAACATATCCGCAGATCCCCCGTCGACAGCCTTTGCTGTTAGCAAATTTGCTAATAGCAAATTGACATTATTGACATTATTAGCAAATTGGCTATTAAAGGAAAACTGCATCAGTTTTAGAAATCAACAAGCATAAGAGGGTCGAATGTGTGAAACTGTAAAAAGTGTGTGAATGTGTGAAAAGCATGCGAAGTTTTTTGGGGGCTAGCACTTGAAATAGTGAAGTAATCGCCGAATAAAATCCGGATGCCTTTCAAGCTTCTCCACAGCGCACAACGCCAAGCGGGCGGCGCATGATGACATCATCGAATGTATCAGTACATTTCCAACGCACAAACACCTGCTTTGAAGGAAAAAAATCAGCGCCACCGAAGGCAAACCCTGCCGAGAGTTGTTTGGCAGTGTCTAACGAGTCAGAGCAGGGTGTGGCTGACGACCGCGGTAATTTGAAATCATACCTTCCGTGACGTTACGCTCGGTTTCCCTGCACTCCTCTGGAGAATTGAGGAGATGCGCAAAACTGAATAGTCGATTATGTCACTATTTAAAAAGCTAGGGCAAAAACGCTTGGCATGCTTTACCTACAGCATGTATAGATTTCTATCCTTGAATATCGTGAAATTCTCAAAAATGCTGCCGTTGCCATTTAAAGATTTTCCAGCCGTCAGAAGCGTTTGCCATTGGTTTTTATGGCAGCCTTAACTGCTCGACGCGAGTGATCGAAACACCCTAAAAGAAGGATTTTGCTACAGACCGGAAGAACGGCCCATTACTTTCCATATTTCTATAACAATACCTTATTATATTTCAATAATCAAATTTCTTTTGCCAAGAATGTTGGACACGACAAACTGCTGGTATTTTCCCAGCAGTATTTTCCGCGAACTGCGCACTACATGGTGAATGGCCCAGGATAACTCCAGACTCACGGTGGCATTCCTTCGAGGCTAAAATAATGATTTACCGCTTTGTCCCGCAGGCAGCACGAACATCGTGCACTGGACTACGATTTTGCTACGCATTCCACCAAACACGTCACAAAAAGGTAGAATGTTTTGAAAAGTATTTGTTGGTTGAAAGCAAGCGGTAGCCATAAACATAAAACACTTCAACGAACATAAAAGTTTTATTAATCAAACTTTTCCAGGCAAAACAATCTTGCAGAAATAAGGCTTACAAGGACGTTTTACACTTAGTGTTACTTGTAATAAAATAGTCATGGTGATGCAATGGACCCTTTTACATTCATTCACGTAAAAAATCAGGCTTATTGCAGCAATTTGTACCAGAAATAGCAATACAACTTTAAAAAATCGTCTGCTTACCAGCCGCCTTGAACAATCGTTCCAGGAGAGAGCGGATGAATTTACCACATAGAGTACGAACTTTATTATTTGGGGAAAAGTATGACATGCCCTAATAAGTTCATAATGACACGTCATGGTGACTGCAGTCCGGTGAGCAGGAGACAGCGAAAATGACTTTAAAAAAAAACATTTATTTGGACTGACTTGCGCCCGCAAAGAACTGAACGAGTCGTAAGCGGCGTAGTAAAATGCTGTCGTTGAACCGAATGCCCGCCGCTATAGTGGCCGTGCTGAATTTTAACGCTGACAGCGAACTTTCGAGATAAAGCGTTCCAAGTTACCAGAACATTCTGGAACAACGTAGCATTGGCTCCGCCTAGATGGGATCAATCTAGACAAATCTGGTCGCCTCACGCATAAGAAAACAGGGAATAAAACGGCTTGCCGGTAGCTTTGACGAATTAACAACAAAAAAACGTACAGTCGTTTTAAAAAATACACGGCCCACGGCTCCAGCCGGCGGAGCGGCCGCGGGGCCACACCGCAGCGCTGCGGTCTCCGACCAGCACTTGCTGCGATAGTGCCCCGCGTGACGACAGCCTTCGCCCTCTCTCTCGAGCTATTACGTAACGCGCATGATAAAGTCTATGTGCGGCGTTCGCCCGTTTCGCCGCTGGGGCTCGCTTCGAAAGAGGGCGCCTGGATATTCGCGGGTGTCTGCGCTCGCCGTTTGGGCGCGAAAATCGAGTGTCATGGCAAGGGGCTCCCGCTTTGCCGCGCTCACTTACCGCTGTTTTTCAACAAGTGTAGGCTCGCGCAGCGCTGAGATACGGCGGTTTGCAGTGGCGAGGCTTTGCTTCTCTGTTCTAATTGCACTTCTCATGTATAGCTGTTTCAAATGCGCGGTTTAAAATTTTTCCATTTCGTTTTAAGTAGAAGGCTTAATAGGTCATTACGAGAAAAGCCGCTCGCGTCTGTGTAGGGAGATGGTACAAAAAGGAGGGTTCCCTCATCGGCAATGCCTACATCATCAGGAAAGCAAAGCTGCATCAAGGTGGGTTATGGCGTATTGCTCTGGAACAGGGGTGGATTCTACTGGATTGCAGTGAATTACGTATTATTCGGTTTGATTACGGGCGTACTGCGGCGAATTCTGGCGGATCGCAATGGATTAAGCCTGGATTATTTGAGATCAGGTTTGATTACATTCAATTGAGTAAATTGTTGCACAAAAATTCCTGAAGTGTGACAGCCCTACTGAAACTTAATGCAATGTAATCCATCACAATCCAGCGTAATCCATCTTAATCAATCCTACTGCAGATTAATGCAATACAATACACTCTAAATCCACTGTAATGAACTTTTCTCACATAACCCACACCTACTTTACCCAATTCAAGGTAATCCAACCTAATCTCATATAATCCAGTCCTAATCTATCGCGATCCTCGAGAATTCACCGCAGTACGCCCGTAATACAACTGAATACTACGTAATTCATTGCAATCCAGTAAAATCCACCCCTGTTCCATAGCAATACTCCATAGCCCACCTTGATGCAGCTTTGCTTTCCTGATGATGTAGGCACTGCCGATGAGGGCGCCGTCCTTTTTGTATCATCTCCCTACACAGACGCGAGCGGCTTTTCTTGTAATGACCCATTAAAGCCTTCGCCTTAAAACGAAATGGAAAAATTTTATACCGCGTATTTGAAACAGCTATACATGAGAAGTGCAATTAGAACAGAGAAGCAAAGCCTCGCAACTGCTAACCGCCGTATCTCAGCGCTGCGCAAGCCTACACTTGTTGAAAAGCAGCGGCAAGTGAGCGCGGCAAAGAGGGAGCACCTTGCCATGACCCTCGATTTTCGCGCCCACAAGGCGCACGCAGACACCCGCGAATATCGAGCGCCCTCTTTCGAAGCGAGCCCCAGCGGCGAAATGGGCGAACGCCGCACATAGACTTTATCAGGAGCGTTACGTAATAGCTCGAGAGTGAGGGCGAAGGCTGTCGTCACGCGGGGCACTCTCGCAGCAAGCGCTGGTCGGAGACAGCAGCGCCGCGGTGCGTCCCCGCGGCCGCTCCGCCGGCTGGAGCCGTGGGCCGTGTATTTTTGAAAACGACTGTACATTGATTCGCAGCATTGCTCCCCTCTCAAAGAAGCATCGATTCGATGCTTTAAAACATAACACGACTACAAAGAAATAAACCGGATTGGGCAAATATAAACACCGAGTGTGGAAGCACAGCGTACTTTAGCGTGCATAATAGGGCTTTAGGTGGACGACATGGACAACTTGTGGTTGTACGCGGCGTAGCAACAAGCGTGCTCGGTGGTCGTCGAACCGAATGTCCTAAGCTGCAAAGAAAAGGACCCGCGTACGGTGTAACGACTACTTCTCTTTGGTCCGGTGTTAACGATAATCTCAACTCTATCAAAACATGTTCAGTGTCAGTGTCAGTGCGAAAGGTTATCTTTTTTGTATTAGCCAGGTATATTTTTTGTTAGCCACAGCCGCATAAAGCCGCCGGGGTAATTTTTGGGGCACAGTATGAACTTTCATATATGAATGAATCATAAACGCGCATTTCCGTTGGTGCTGTATTTAGGCAACTTTTCGTAATTTCTTTTTTTTTCAGAACGAAACCGCCCTTAGACAAGGCCTTAGAAATTGCCTAATCATGGGTTGTAAGGTGCTCTTCAAGATAAGACCGGTAAGTGCCAGTACCGATTTTCTTATGCCGCTAATACGTAACTGTGCAGACGAACAAACTGATTGAAGCTACTGTTCTAGACTTTTATAGTTTTTGGGGTAATAAGGTTCATTATCCCTTAAGTTGGCTTTGCCACGTTACTCATTCTGATATTGTGGCCTTAGCGGTTTTGAATCAGACATTAATGTATTGCTGAATACGGAACCTAATCGTTGTAGGGTGCATGCGTCGTCGTTATAGGAACCACCTCGACATGCAGCGCTTCCAGAACAAATAAGTTTCTTTAATGCTACGTAGTTCCGACATGCGCAGCATCGAAGTGAAGCAAGCCTAATGTTTGCGAAAGAATTCTATTGTATAAAGGCAGGCACGCACAAGAGGCTAGATGCCAGCGCGCTTCGGATTTTTTAACTATGGTGGGAACATTTGCATAAATGTAGATCTGAAATACAGAAGCATCTTTCTCAAAGTTCGGCGCAAGGGTTTCTAGTTTGAGAATTTTCGATTAGCCGTGCATGTGACGGTCACAGGTAGAATATCGCGGGGAACATGCGAGAGCACGTCGGTCCGGAACAGTGGCGTGTTTTAGTCTGTCCTAACCAATGGAGATACCTGCCGTGCCTTCGTTCGGTCTGCGGTAGGAAGCGGTCTGCCAGTCACGCAAGTCACGTTTTTAGTTCGACCCGTATTCTAGTTGAAGGCAGTCGAAAAACAAACACAATCGGTTCGCATTACGTTGGCAGCTGTGGAAAATGGTGTGAAAAAGACTTCTTACACATAGACCTTTTTTTTTCAGGAAAATTTCCCCTTCAAGCCCGAGGAATTCAAGTCAATCATGGAAATTATTGAAGTACGGATCCTTGATTACTTCTTTTATGATTAACGCCCGTAGCCTCGCTTTAGCGTAATAAGGCAATGCCCAGTAACAGGCGTTATTAAAAGACACATCTGTTTTTCGGGCGCACCTCAATCGATGCTACTGTAAAGCATAACAGTTCGGCAAGGGATTTAAATGTGGCCGTACACCACTCTCTTGTCACCGTAGGATGGTAACGACGCCTGCTATCGAATACGGGAAGTGATGTCTGCAGCTATAGGGATGCACAGTGTTTGCAGTTAATTATGTCTGACTTCATAATGGCTTGCTTGCTTAAGTGTCGCGAGTCGTTCCCCCGTCACCTCTGTACTCCTCCTTTCAATTCGCGTCAGCCACACTAAAGCCGCTCATGGTCCTGGTTCTGCGTGTTGTAAGTCATTCTTCGACCGGACTGTTAGCGGCTTGAACAAAGTGTTGGACGATGCCGGGACCCACTGTGCACCCGAGCGTTTCGAGTTAATCACCGAAGAAGTAACTAAATGACGCCCGAGCCCCCCCCCCCCCCCCCCCCGCCCCTCCTTCCGCCTCCCCTGTATACGTACAAGTCCAGCTTTCTTCGACACCACTTTTTATTTCGAGGAAACCCCGCAATATTGTAAGATGCATTTCGGAACACAATGATGGCAGTGGTCTAAGCTTCGAATGCGTAGCAAAATCCTGCTTTTGAAGTTTGTCCTGGGCTACCACCGAGGTGCTAAAAATGCCATAGAAAGGCAATGGGCTGCGTTTTTGATGAAAAATCTGCGGGATGTGGCTCTGCGCTTTGTGGACCTGTGGATATGTTGATTTATATGGTGTAATATTACAACGTGCAAAAAACGTTCCGTTCATAAACAGATTCACGTCGAGATAATCAGCTTCTCCATAATTTCTGGAATACCTCCGAGGACCTCTGAGGTACTATTAAATAAATGTAGAAATATATAAGACCCCTATAAGGCTCTGCCGTATAACAAACCCGGCGACTGAGACCTTTAATAAGAGGGTATATACGCAGAGTCTGCTAAGTGTGTTCCGACTCATAGGATGCAAGTCAAGATTATGTAATAAACTGGAGAAGTTCGAGACTCAACTAACCGAACGGAACGTCTTCCTTCAAGAGAGAACAGCACTTCTTAGTTCACCAATTGATGAATAGCGATGCACTACTTCCGCCCGACGTACTAAAGTAAAGCCATCAGCCCTATTATTAGCGAAGTATTCAGAAGAGTGGTCTAACTCACTCCCTTTGCCGCCATGAGGCGCATGGCACTCACATAAAGGCTCTGTATTGTGTGAACAAAAATATGACAGTCTACCTGAGTAGTTGGGCTAAATGCCGAATAGGTGTCATTTCGGTTTCACTGGAAGTCCTAATACCACTCCTAGTGCAGTGGCGCAGTGCTTGAGTGCTAAACCACTCCCCTGCAATGGCAACGACTGCCGTCCATGGGGCTCGTGAGAGCCAAGTCGAACTTCCTGAGCGGCCTCTCGCAACCAATCATGAATTGAACGGCCACCTTCTGCGGTGGCAGCTAGCTTGCCCACAATCAGGTGGGCAGGGAGCGGGCAATAAGTTTTTAAGATATTTATAATTTCCGTCTTGTTTACGCATTTGTGGTCTCCATTATCACGTTTCACCAATTTCTTAAATCCATTTCAAACCTAACATTGCATAATGGTGACGTTTGTACCCGTAGCGGAGCTAAGTGGTCAATACCTTACAGACGCACTGCCTACATGTTGCAAACCCTGAAAAAAAACAATCTACCTTTTTTGCTAAAGTAAGCTTACACAGCAAGGCACTGACTTGACCACTGCGGCCCTGAAACAACTACGCGAACTATTTTCGTTAATATGATCCCATTGTGAACTATTTGTGCGTTTGTTAATAATTTTATTCTTAACTTTTTCATTGCAAATGATGCTGTATAATGAATTTAAGTCTGTTCATAACATCTATCAGTGCAATTTTGTGAGCTTTTGTTTAATCTGCTTTAATCCTGACACCTATTCTACAAAAAGAAAAAGCAGAGGGGCACGTAAAATTGTGACTGTTTATGCGTGCGAAATGTAAATTTCCTGAAAACTGTGCCAAATTGCCGCTAATTTTTTTTGTTCAACTATTATTTCACTTCAGTGTTGTGTACGTTGCTACCTTGCACGGGCCCCAGGCACTATCAAGCTGTTTCACAACAGCTTCTCCGCCGAAGACCCCCAACGATATGTTGTAAATAAATGATTTTTATTGATTGAAACGTCGTAGGCTGGAAAACTTAATGGCGCTTGGTTGAAATTACAGGTGTTGATGATCAACCGACGCTGTGCGCGTTTCGACTACTATATTCTATGCTTTTCGCTTTCACCGTACACTTTTTCTGCGCCCCTTCCCTGACTGCGACAATCGAGACATTCACTCTTCTTTACACGATTACCTGTTCCCTCCTTTCATCATAACATTTTCACTACATATGTTGCTCCAGTTTAGTGTGCGCTGCCGGACTATCTTGGACAGTGTCCAATTCTCCGAAGGGCACATAGTCCCAAAGTCTGCTATATTAGAAGGCAATTTAGTAAAGCGAGAAAGATGTTTCCATGTCTTGTCTGCTTTAAGTAATGGTTAATCTTTGTGGAAAACTTTTTGAGACATCAAGGTTCATCTTGAGAAAATTCGAAAGCCGGGCACTACACCATCAAATATAGTTATGACGGAAACTGGCAGAGCAAATATATCGGATATAATGAGCTATAAGCAAGGGCTGGTGAATCCATGCTTTATTACAATGGAAGTTCAATTTCTACAGTGAACTGTTGGAAGCAAGCTGTCACAAGTCATGCGCTATAGTGAACAGTTCTGTTGATTTACGTTGCCCAAAATGAGTAAACCAGCTGACCAAACCTTTAAGGAACGCAAACATAGACTGTATTGAGAACTTGGCCGCTTTCGTTCATTTTGTAAAATATGCGTTTCTTATTTTGCCTGCCCTTTTTCAAAGTTAAGGTTTCGAGCGTTTATGGCAAGGTTTGCACTTCAGAACCAACCATTATTGAAGCTTGGTGCTTTCAATATGTGCGCGCGTTTTGGTCGGCTAGGCTCGCGTACTTCTGCAGGTAAATTTCCGCGCCAACTTTTTAGATTATTAATGGATGCAATTTACCATTTTTCATGAATTTTACTTTTTTAACGGGAGGCAGGAATATATAGCTGGTTCCAGAGTAAGGAAAAACGCGCCATGTAAAATTCAGAATGTAGTGGGCAGTGAGCAGTTGAGAAAATGACCAAACCTCTTGATACAATCCATCTGCAAGCTAGAGAACATCACATTTCCGACATATGGCGCGATATTTTAAAATGTAGTACTTGTCTTTAAATTGTGTTTGGTGTATTTTAAATTCTAAGCTGTGTTTGCATGCCATTCACAGGTGAAATCTAATCCTTCAAAATCTAATATTCTTTCTTGCCAACTAGTATGCATGATATTATGAATCGACTGCCCTGCATTTGTTACGTTTGCTGTGACAAAGATGCTGTACATATTGCCTGTTCATATCGCCTTCTGTTGGCACTTTGAGAACTGCCAATATAAGGGGCCTGCGGCCTTGTAAAGCTGGTGTTTGGCAGCGTTTTCTGGGGGCATCCTGCATTTTATAAAATAATAAAAACCAAGCTCTCTTGTATTGTACCGAATCGTCATTAACATCTCACAAAACGGATTCTGTAAAATGATTGCAATGCGAAGGCGAGATAACCGCTGGTCCATAAATGTAACGGAGTGTATTCCGAGAGAAGACAAGTGTAGGAAGGGGCCAGGAAAAATTTAGGTGAGCGTATGGATTAAGTAGTTTGCGTGAATACTGTGGCCGCAGTTGGCAAAGAGCACGGTTGATTAGGGAAGCATGAGAGATGCCTTTGCCCTGCATTGGGCGTCGACAGGCTGACGATGGTAATCTTTGTGTTTACAGGCCAGGCTGATTGTGGTGTATTCGTATGCTTGGTATAGCTGCGATGGTTCTACGTTCCCTGAAGTGAGAAAATCTGAAAAAAAAGTAGATTGTGGATAAAATGTTTGTTTACATTGATCAGGCTATTCATAATTACAAGGAGGATCGTAGGCGGATTGCCGACAAGTATAAGTTCAGCCATTTTGTGAAGCGTGCAACTTGCGCTCGCTAGATAAACATTTGGAAACTTCTATCAACAAATCATTTAGAAACACTTAGTTAAATGCAGCTTCTCTAGTTTTTAATGAGAAAAATAAAGAACCTGCACTAAAAAGTTTTCTTTAGTCCTATCATGTTTTGTTTCAGGATCTTTTGTCCAGCTGTAGCTCTCTGTTTCGCTTATGTTATCAGGCATGGGCGGTTAACCGGTACCTTCATGAGCTCTAACGAAGTGTCTGAAGAACCCTTTAATAGCTTTGAATATTTCAGTTACCGCTCCAGTACTAATTCTAAATCACATCATTTTTTTTCAAGTCATGCATTCAATACGACCTGATCCCGACCGACATTTCTGTCTTCCTTGGAGGATTGCGCTATGTGATGAGAGCTGCCACCGTTGCCGCTGCGCAAATCTAGACTGTAAGTGATTTAAGGCTTATAAATTTTTGAGGAAATATAAATAAAGCCTTTGTGTCACTTCTCACCTTCAATCTTTCTTTGTAAGCAGCAAAGATAAATAAACCTTATGGGTCACACCCTGCGATCAACACTTTACTGCGATAACACTCCTAGCCGCAGTTCCCGGTTCTCAGCTATGTGTGTCTGTGTATGTGTGTGAAGTCTCTAAGTATCAAGTGTAACTGGCTCACTGCGTCAGTGGACACCTCAGTCGTTCTGTGAGTACCCATCGCTGTGGCTCAGTGGTTAAGGCGCTCGTGTACCGAGTCGGAGTACCCGGGTTAGAACCCGACTGCGGCGGCATTTCGATGGAGGCGGCAACGCAAAACGCGCCAGTGTGCTATGCGATGTGAGTGCACGTTGAATATCTCCAGGTGGCCGAAGTTATTCGATAGACCTCCTATACGGCTTGTTTTTCCTTTCTTCTTTCAATCCCTCCTTTATTCTTTCCCTTACAGCGTGGTTCGAGCCTCCAGTAAGATATCCGAGACGGTTACTGCGGAATTTTCTCTCCTCCAAACAAATTTTGCAGGCTGGGGAGTCCACCCTAAAATTAAGGCAGTTATGCTCTTTTCCTTTTCTCAACAACCGAGGATGGTTTAGACTGCTTATTCTGAGGAAAGGGAAGGCGTAAAACTCAACATCATCATCACAATTAGTAACTTTATTTCCAGACTGTGGAGCTAGCATCCCAACTGGCTCCTTTGGTCAATGGACACGTCAGACCGCTTGGACGGGAGTGGCGGTGCTGCGCACTTGCAAAAAAAACCTTCTTCAGCGCAATATTTCGTGCTTAGCGATTGTAAACCGCCAAGAATTTTTTTAAACATATTACGATCACTTAAGTCTAGACTGTCCATTCTGTGCGGTTACAATAAAATGCTAATTCCTGTGACTGGACATTAGAACTTGGTAATTTCACAGTCACACAGAGGTTTTCTTGAATGCTGCTAAGCGAACTGTTCAGTCGGATTTCGGACATCGCAGCGGTGGCCAAGTGGTTGAGAATCCGCCTCGAATGCTTGAGGTGCGCGGTTCGATCCCCAGTGCCGCCGAGTATCCAACGGCATTACATTGGTTAGAAGCTTTCCCTCGGCCTGTTGCTCGGCTTATCAAGGGTGAAATAGTTGGAAAATGTGTCTTTTGCTCCACCTTGAGTAGTGGAAAACAACTTGGGCCACGGCGCTCATTGGCCACAGCTGTCCTTGCGCCATAAAAATTTATAATAATCTTCATCTTATTATATGGGTCCTCGCAAAGCAGTGATCCTCAGATAGGTCAGCTGATGGCGCATTTGGAAGGCCACGAAGCGGCGGTGCCCCTTGTTTTCCTGCGTATTCTGCCAACGTTCAAGATTATGCAAGGAGTATTGTACAAGCAGAACTTCGACAGAAGCCAGAGGTTGTGGCTCCTTGTTTTGCCGGAAGACCTGCGCATGGACACGACGAGCCTACAGCTGGTAACCTTGGCTACAGCCGCACACTTTCACGTATTCGAGATACTAGCAGCCGCAAGTTCCTAATTACGTACATCACTACATAGCATTTTAACGAGAGTGCCAAAGGCAGAAAACACTACTCACATGACCAGCTGGTCTTCTCCACCCACTTGAAGCACGGCCTGTTTTGTTCCACACAGTCGGAATAGATATTCTTGGCCCATTTCCAACGTCGAAGTTGGGTAACAGGTACGTTATCACAGCGACGGACTACATAACGCGATACGTGGGGTCCCGAGCGTTTCAATCGGTGATAGCTGTTGAGCCAGCCAAAATTTTTATTGAGTGTATTCCGTCACAGTGCCCCTGCCGTTTCTGGCCCAGCTCACGCAGGAAATCCTCCGTCTCAGCTGCACCAGCCATCGCCGAGTTACTCTGCATACCATCCGCAAACCAAAATGCTGACGGGGAGGCTGAACAAGACCATGGCCGTCATGATCGCAATGTACGTGACGTCACCCATTGCAGTTGGGAAGAGGTACAGCCCTACGTTACATTCGCATGTCCCCTTTCCAGCTTGTCTTTGACAGACGGGTCACCACGACGCTTGACGCTCTGCTACCGCATCCTGTCATCATCTCGCGGACGACGGGATGGTTAGAAATTTTGCCTACTGGGAGAAGACGGCTCCCAGGTCTGGTTACCAGGTTCACAAAAGCCGTTCATACGAAGCCATGCCTGTTCGTCGCTCATGCCTCGCTCCTCGCGCCGTTCGAACCACCACGCTCCGTATTTGCCATTTTTTCCTCTTTTCCTAGCGGGTGTAGACCAGCTGCTAGTACTGCACGGGCGCTGGTGTCTTCGCAAACACGGGAACTCGAGGCCCAAACGGCAGGGGGACGCCAACAACAAAAAACAAAGAGTGGGTGGGAGCGGAACTTCAGTTCTTCATCAATGCCTCCAGCATGGCGCACGAGTTTCGTGCCAAGCAGCCGCCGAGCGGCTATTCTTTTAGTGAAAAAACATCGACCCATTGGTTTAAAAAGAAAACCGGTAGAAAATAGCTGGACTGCGCGCGGCGCCTAGCAACTAAACGTCTCGCGTAGATTAAAGCTTCGTGAGCACCATTTCGTCGTTTTAAGGTCTCTGCTGACGGCAGGTACTGCTTTTTTAACTTTTCTGAAACGTGTATCTCGGCTTCGAGCGAGAGCCCATACCAACACTCGGTCGTCCGGTGCCAACGTCACTAGTCAGTGGCTGGGTTGTACACGGCCTGGTTGGGGCTGGGTGCGCAACCTCGAAAATTTTGGGCTTCTTCTACACGGAAGTAAATTCCTGCGCGCCAACGTCGGTATCGTAACCATATTTTGCCAGCATTGCTTCCAACACTGTCGACACGTCAGGGCTGTACAACAGACAGAAAAGCGTGCTTCGCATGGGCTAGCGCCCCCACAACAACGGGACAAGTCCTCGGCGAAGAAGGCATCGATCTCATTAGATTTCTTCCTACGGGCATCCAGGCGGCGGCGTGCCCGTTCTCGGCGATTCGTGCTAGAAAATGTGTCCCATTCCTCGACTAACCAAAGCTAAAATCGTAGGGCTAGTCCTACAAAAACACGGCTTCAATGGTAACGCAATCCAAAGGCTACGGGAACCTCGCAGCGACTTATGCGACCCATTCGTCGCATTAGTAATCACCACTCTGGCATGACGGAAAGCAATACTCTCCATTTAGTACGAGCCTCTGTGATCAGCAGCATAGGTTACTTATGCCCTTACCTACATCTGAAGTCAGCTGAAAAAGAAAACGTGCAGGCCATAATCAGGAAATGCGCTAAACAAGCAGTTGGACTACTCATTCACACAGCGACTGAAAAAGTGCTAGGCCTCGGTCTTTATAACACCCAAAGTGAGATTAATGTAGCGGTCACCATCTCGCAGTGCGAACGCTATCGGCCGGCCCAGCAGGCAGACGCATTCTGTCCATATTATTTGTAACACGAACAACAAGGCGCACCAATAACCGACCTTCCCAACTATATACTACAGCGTCTGGTCATCCTACCGATACCACGAAAGAGGGACCCAGATTTCCACATTGAAGATCGTGCAGAGAGAACCGAATCATTGGGAAACATTTTCTTAATCATACCTTAGAAGTATATGTAGATGTAGCAGATTCCTCGGCTGACAAGTTAGTAGCTGTGATCATCACTGGGGGCGCTATGCGCAATCAGCGCACACGTGTTGTGAAGAAAGCCATTGCTGTAGCCATTGCGCAATCCTCCGCAGAAACCACTGTCAGCGGCTCAAGATTAGCGATACGTAACTAAACAATGGGAAGATTCTCCCACAAGCAGCACGGCTGCAAAATTTTCAGCCCAGCCGGTGCATTCACCAAAACTGTTCGTCTGCTCATTCCTCCCATTCTGGCAATGAGGCGGCTCATAACCTAGCTCCAGAACTGTCCCGCCGAAGTGGGTCGTGCAGCTCTGTGAAGGTAGCTTATTATCTTAGAAAGATATCCTTCAGCACTAACGACTTCTAAGACTCCGGCTCCCCCCAGCAGATAAAACTGCCTTTAAATGACAGGCCAAAGCCTAGCGTTAACTTCCAACTAACACAAATCTAAATCGCTAATTGTGTGGCTTCTATTTAGAAGGGCACTACTCAGAGAAACGCACAAATTGTGATAGCAAAGCCGATCTGAATCATATGATCTGGAACTGCCAGTGGTGCCTACCCTTGAGTCACTTCATTACCGACTCTGATCATTTGGAGGCTCTTATCAGCACCGACACGCGCACGCAGGTCAAGCTACTCCAGCTGGCTGAAGAAGCCACCGCTGTCCGATCTATAGCTTCCGTCATTTAAGCGGGGGAGGGGCAGGTGGAGGAGGGGGGTGCGGGTCGCTCGTCTGTATCCGCGGATAGTTGTACTGTATTTCTGTTATTATGTGTACTTTCGGCCAATTGAGCAGAAGTTATTGAGTCCCCCCCCCCTGCAATAATGCCCTCGGGCGCTGCAGGTATCTGCAATAAATAAATAAATAAATAAAAAATAAAGTTTCACCACCCCCAAACCAGCTGGCAAAAAGTATCCCACCTTTGAGTACCGGCCTGCCTCTTCTCTAACCAAAACCTGGCTTCGTCTTCAAGTACGAAGAAATGGTTGTGCAGCTTGTGCACAGGGTTCCACTGCCTCAATGTGCCTCCCTGCCCAAACTGGTCAAGCCAGTCTTCGACGTTTTCAAAAGCGGCGCCAGAGAAACCGGCCGGCACACGGGGCTCCTGAAGCGTCGAGACGCGCTAGCATGCGCCATGAAAGGGGCTCAAACGGTAGATGTGTGAGCGCCTCTTCGCGTAGGGGACCAAACTCTGGGGCGAGTCCCAGAAGACAGCGGCTGCTGATGTATACTGGCGTGAAGACAAGGGGAAGCTGGCCATTACTCGATGAGCGGCTTTCAGGACAGGTTTTGGACATCGGGGAGTCGAGCCCGCACTTTCACCAGTGCCACGTCGCAGATTGAATTGGGAACTCGAGGTCCAGACGGCTGGCGAACGCTCACATCGAGAAGCACAAAAGCACAAAGAAGCGACCGGAATGGAACTTCAGTTTCTACAAAAAAGCCACCAGCACGGCGCAGGAGCTTCGTGCCGAGCAGCCGCCGATGGGCTGTTGCTGCCTACTCGGCAATATCTTTGCAATTACTCCTACTAAGTGCCTGCTGCGGCTACGTTTTCCCTCCAAGCTTCCTAATTTTACCCTCCGACCTGGCATTCTGCCGCGCCCTGCTGCTCCAGCCGTCTCCTGGAAACCAGATCATTACCCTAAACGACCATATCTTCGCTCACCTTCATAGTATATGTACTGCCCATGCCGATTTATTAAGGCGAAAGCCTTTAATTGCTCCTTCTCCCGTCAATCCGGCGTTACATCGAGCGCCTGGATGACGGGTGTCCATCGAGATATCTGAGTTAGTTACTGCGTAATTTCTGTTTCTCAAATGGAATTTTCATTTTTTTCAGTACGACCCCTATTTCTTCTTTCACTCCCACTTCCTCCCTTCCTCTACGGTACGCTTATAGCATTTTCCTACCTGGCACGAGCGAACGCTGGAAGTTTACCGTCACTGCCAGATTTGTGATTCTTGCGTTTTGCAACGCTCCACTTGATGTGACTGAGGATAGCCTGTGTAGTTTTTCTTCAGAACTTCATCCGACCGCAACGCTTATATTGACAGCCAGCTCCTGCGGTGGTGGTTTTCTCTCTATGTTGCTTACTCATAAACTGCATAAAAATACTTCGACTAATTTTGAAATCATCCTACTAAAGCCTGTTTTGCCGGTGTTAACTTCGAAATGAGCTCAATATTTAAACATAAGTTACACGCCACACTTGTGCGACTTTTTACATTCTTTTGAAAGAAATGGGGGTACACTCTAACCTCAGCTTTTGCTAAGAGCGCATCGGCGGTCAGGTCGGCAGTGCCATCTCACAGGATCGTTTGGGTGTCTTACAAGCGATTGGCCTGTTGGGTGTGTCACAAGCCCTATAGAGCGCCTCATGGCCTGTTTGTGACATCCCACGGGTGAATACCCGGTTGGGCGGCAGCCATGGCATAATTCAAACCAATCTAAACCATTACCTTAGCTTAGCCGGTCTTCTGACGCACACGAACCCCAAGCTCACACGCGGATAGTGGGGACCTCAATCTAGATGTTTTCTGCCTTTGACATGTGAACAAACAATGAGGAGAAATCACATGGCGAGAATGATGACAGATCATCCTTCTGCAAACCTTTGTACTGCTTCTGGTGACAAGAAACAGTATTTGTCTCAACTTTCCTCCTAAGTTTAACAAAACTTCCTGTTTTTAACACAGCGGTAAATCATTTCTTATGGTTTTTAGAAGCCCGTATAGCGTGTTCAAAAAGAGCTGCTATCTGTTCCGAACGCACAGAATATATCAAACGCGTCAACTACTTCTTCCCTGCATGAAAAATATCTGCAAGCCCTGAAAGGAGGAAAGGAAGGAAACTGCAGTAGCAGAACAACATTAATGATCGATTGCTGATGTTTTCCTTCTTTCTTTTCACTGCATCCATAGAAAGGAAGACACAAGGCTGCAACGTCCAGGAGCCGTGGTGGGATCTGCGCACCTATATCGAGATTCTGCTGCCAGTTACCGAGGACACGCAAAGTCCGGAAAGCGGCAGTTAAAAAATAACCAAACATCATGCATTTTGCTTTCTGTTTAGCAGTCACGTTGCTTTCTACGTTGAAAGAGGCATCAAGCGGAAAATTGCAAGTATGCGGCAAGAGTCCGGGTGAGTGTCGATAGCCCACGCGTCTTTTTTCTGAAAAACAAATTTACGTAGGCTAACAGCACATACGATGTGTGGGGTTCGAAATCCTGAATCGGACCGAGGGCTTTGAGGAACAAGGCAGTGATGGACGACGCATTATAATCGGCAACGTGGTGTATCATAATTTATTCAAAAATATGTTCAAAATTCACCTGTAGAAAAAGAATGCACAAAGGGTTCTCAGAGTTAAGCACTGTAGTGGGACCTCTTGCAACAAAACAAAAAAAGCCAACTAAATGAGGTAGCTCATGCATCGATATGAAAATGGATTATGCGGAAGAAGTGGGGCCGCTTCGGCCGATTTCCATGCCACGACCTCAAGCTGAGCAGGCCTACGCCACGTGGCGGCTAGAGCCAGTGGTGCTGAGTACACGGTTTCGGTAATATAGTGTTTGACTGTAACAAACTTTGGTCAAAATTCTGAGAAAAGGTGGTTAAAGAAAACGAAGTCCTCAAAGCAGGAAGAAAACATTGATCAGAAGCTTGGCATTCTGTCAAAGGCTACAACAACAATAACAACAGAAGCTTGGCGCTTAGTGCTGGAGTCACAGTCAGATTTGGCTTTACACTCGGCTATAATCGGATACGGCAGCCTTGCAGAAACTTCATGTGTTTTTCGCATACTGCCACCGACTGCAAATATGAAACCCCCATGCCCTTCGCTTTACCCTCTTGCAAAGACATGGTTGGGTAGCGGCCTCTAACAACGGTAAATCTGTTGTGTGCATTCTTCTGCAGATCTAGATTATCAGTGATTGTAAACAAAAGGCATCAGTTACCGAGAACTGCATCGTTTGCTACGAAGAAAATGCTCTGCTCAGCTATGCCATTCAAATGACCGGGAACGTGGAACTGGTTTTTCAAGGCTTAGGCGCTGCGTCATTGCAGATGGAGCTATTGAGAACTGAAAAAAAAATCTACACCTAAACAGCCGGAAGGACAGTAAAACGAACATGCCTCTTCGGGCCACAGTGGAGACGTCGCTGTGCGATATAAGGTTTGCTACTCGAAAAAGAAGTCGCATCAACCGAAAAAGATAAGGTCTCTGCATCTCTGAACGGCATTCTATAGATATTCCCGTTTTAAGGCCTCCTAAAAGAGCTCGTTTCTTTGAAATTATAGGACTGACAGTAACATGACAATAGTTCAATGGTAGAACTTGAGGCTTATAGAAGTAAAATATGGTCGTAGGCATAAACATATGGACATAGATGGCAGTCTGCCTACGGCATTCGCGGCTTTAATCACATTTTTCTACTTTGTAATATTATTGGGGGCAGAGAGTTGTAATCCTAGCAATGGACTCGCTTTCTAGCCAATGTAGATTCTTCTACTTAGTTCTAATCTTTTTATTCTAAGAGGTTCATTCTTCAGCGGCATGATATTAATTGTGCGAAGCCTCTTTTCCGATCCCTTCCGTACTGGCGGATATTAAAGTATTTATTAGGCAGAGGAAATTTGTGATTCTTGGCGCATTACCTCATAGAGGAGGATTCCACTGCCCGTATGGGATTCGGAGTGGAAGAGCGGCTGCGCTCACATAAAACTTGTTCTGGCTGTGGGGAAAAGGAAGGCGGAGCCACGCTTTCGCATGTCTACGGTGGCGCTTGCCTTACCTTATCTTACCTTCTCTGCTTCAGAAAAATATGTTGCTACAGAACACATGCCAACCAACATACTTCATAGAACGGTACCAGAGAGCCGCACTGTGTGGACGCTTTGTGTATAGTCTGCTTCAGGGTGTATGATATTAATCACTGTCATTTAAGTCGAGCTCAATGCTTTGTTTACTATTTTGCCCAGATCATTTTTCAAGCCTGGGAGGATAACAGAAAAATCTTTCAGCTCTGCTGTCAACACCTTTTATTTTTTCCTCTGCTTATTCTTACCTTAAATATAGGAAGGCAGGAATTGTGGCTATAGAAAAAAGGGCAGGCGATTGGACCAAGTGCAGGGATTCGTCATCACGAGCGCTGGGGAGAAAATGACAACAATAACGTTTTTTTCTTGGCAGTGTTTATTAAAAGTGCACAACTTTAAAAGCCTCTTGCAGGTACTAAAATAACGTTGAGGTTGAGCTTTTATTTCACTCTAGGATAAAAGAGGGAACGCAGAAATTCGAAGAATGAGAAAGCATATATAGTAAGCGAAATAGTTACATCACAAATCTGTAGAAAAGCATAAATACCACATGAATACACTGGGCGCACAAGAAAAGTCATGGCAGTCTATAGGTATAGCACGAAATAAATAAATAAAAGACTCCAACAATATACTTGACATCAAAACAAAAGACTTCACGGGAGCAGATACAAGGCAAATATAATTCTTCCATGTCAGCATGAATAAGTTGCTTTTTACAATCTTTTTTCAATTTGTTCCTTGAAAGGACAAATATGACACTTAAAGGTGGGTTACTGAGAACAACTAAAAACTGGTAATTGAGCTCTTATTTTATGTAATTAGTTTTTGGTGCAAGGACTAAGTTTGTTGGCGGAGGGGCTTTTGATTAGGAGGGTGGTTAGGACCGATGTGCGGGGTACACACGACCGTTATGGATATACTGAAGCAAGCGAAATATGTAGGCATGGTTTGCTTTGAGTAGAGTATGCGTATGATACATGGGTGATGTTGGCAAGTTTTCTGGTCTGTCATAGTGTTAACCCTCAATTACTCGCAGTGCCTTTTCTGCAAAAGCAACAACTTCTTCGGGAAATTGCTGAAAGTTGTGCTGCCCCAGACGAGTGCACAATATGATAAATTGATAAAAAAATAGTACATCGTACGTAGCGACTTTAAACGAAATTAGTAGGTGGCTGCTGCCCGGTAATACAGCCCAGAGCTTTACCAAGATCATCAGCAAATTTTGCAATAAGTGTGTTCCAAGATAAACGCTCACTCACCCAGACACCGTGAAACCTCAGAGATGTCACCTATTGTAGTTTGTTTTGGCGTATTCTGTGTAATGTCATCATCATCACCATCAGCCTGACTACGCACATTGCGGGGCAAAGGCCTCTCCCATGTCTCTCTAATTAACCATGTCCTTCACCAGTTGCGGCCACTTTAATCCTGCAAATTTCTTGATCTCATCCGCCCACCTAACTTTATGCCGCCCCCTGTTACGCTTGCCTTCTCTTGGAATGCAGTCTGTTACCCTTAAGGACCAGCGGTTATCTTGCTTTTGCATTACATGCCCTGCCCAAGCCCACTTCTTCCTCTCGATTTTGGCTAGGATGTCATTAACACGTGTTTGTTCTCTCACCCTCTCTGCCGCTTCCGACCTGTTAACGTTACACCTAACATTTTTCTTTCCACAGCTCACTGCGTTGTCCTTAACTTAAGCTGAACCCTCTTTGTTAGCTGTGTAATCTGTAAGTGCGTAAAAAACTGCGCCATTAAAAGAGCTGAAATAATAAACCCTGGTTTGGGCAAAATAAAATAAAAATAAATGTTCTGCATCCAAGGACATAATTTCACCAAGTAAGCTCTGAAAATGGTTTCTAACTCAGGCAAAATACGGGATGTGAAGGAAATGTTCGCGTCAGCGGTGTACATAATGGAATATGGTGAAGAAGGTATGTTAGAGATATATCCTTTAAATGCCCAGGACCTAAACATGAAGAAGGCTGTGCTGACATATATGTGCCTAAAGTTTGACACTAAGATTAATAAACACCGTTTTCGAACAGGCGTGTTGACGACTGCTCGAAGCGCAGCTTTCGGAGCCAAGTTTCTTCAGAAGTGTGGCCAAAGAATTGCTCGGATGCACGTGTCGAACACAGCACTCATTCCGAAGGCAAGTATAAACGATGCTTCCTTTTCCATTAGGACTAAGTATTCCGGTTACTTATCCAGAGGTGGGCCAATAGTTGCTTTGGACACTTGGATTTATCATGTGAAGCACTAGCGGCGGCTTCTAGACGCAGACTGTAATCTCCTTTATCAATTTCGGGGAGTACCTCGGTTGTTCTGCATTTTGCAGGCCCAGACGAATAATCTGTTGAACGTCCTCAAGCTTTACAACATTGAAGGTGGTGCCTCTTGGTCCTATTCGCATCAAGCATACATGGTGTTGACGCACACTGAGCCATACTGGAACAATTGTGCCATTACTTGCAACCTAGTTTCATAATCTCCCAACCCAGTAGCTAAGAAGCAATCAATTGGCCATCAATTGACCATCAAAAAACTCTTCAATTGAAAACTGCTAAAGCATTGAAAACTGGGCTAGTGTGTAAATACTAGAAGGAATTATGCGAAGGTGACGCACGAAATGATCAGTGCGGGAGAGGTGGAAACATATATACTTTAATGCGAAAGTACTATTCGGATGAGTTAACACCGCGTAAGGACTTACGACCTTTATATGCTTGCGGTATTTCTATGAATGCTGTGTTTGTGGGTTTGCGCAAAATGAAATCAATGAATAAAATAAATCAAATATCCGCTACTGAGACTGGAACCCACGGCGGCGCAAACAGATCAGCTTCGCAGGACACTGCGCAAGAGCACTAGGCTGCCGTCGCACCCGAGCACGCCTCATGTTAAATTGCACCGCACTCTCGCGCGGCGCCTTATGACCTCGATCGTACCAGAAGCTCAGAAGAACGCTACCATTATCTTAATTCACAAGAAATGAGGTGTCGAGGACTTGAAAATCACAGACCGATTAACTTACTGTCTGTTGCCTGCAAGGTAATTACTAAGGTAGTGGCAGTTAGAATCAGGACAACCTTAGACTGCAGTCAGCCAAATGATCAGGCAAGGTTTCGTCATGGATACACGAGAATAGACTCTATTCACACTATCAACCAGGTGATACAGAAATGCGCAGAACATAAACAACCCCTACATATGGCGTTCATTGATTACGAGAAAGCATTTGACTCAGTTGAAACCTAAGCCGTCATGCAGCAATTGCACAATCAGAGTGTACAAGTGTCTTATGGGAAAATGCTGGAAGATATCTTAACGACTACAGAGCTACTATACTGCTTCAGAATGCCAGAAATAAAATTCCAATAAGGAAAGGTGTCAGGCAGGGTGACACGATCTCGAAAATGCTATTTACCGCCTGTTTACAGTGGGTGTTCCCAGGCCTGGATTCGGGACAGCCGGGGTAATAGTTAATGGAGTAAACCTAGGTAATTTGCCATTCGCTGATGACGTTGCCTTGCCCTGCGTTTTGAGGCAGTCACAAGCCACCTACCTGCACGTGGTGGTGGCAAGTGCACAGTGGCGAGTCGTCACCAGAGTCTTAAGTAATTAGTGCTGGTGTCACTCAGTTGCGTAACCCCCCTCCCCTCCTTGTACTGGATGGGGGCGCGGATCGAGTGTTATGCGTGAAGTGAGCTGGCTAGACGATTCTGCACTGCCAGATTGCGCCATGTGGCGGAAATTGCTGATGACTCCAGCACCAACGTCCTTGCGCGCCTGCCATACGCGACGGTTCGCGTATCGCAGCGAGGGCCGGCGGTGGTGATGACAGCAGCAACAACAAGACGAACTCTTCCCAGAACCGACGAATGCGCAGATGGGGACCAGCTGTGCGATGGTGTCACCTTATTGGCGGGGGTGGGTGCCCGATTATGATTTAGCCCCGTCTCCAATGAAAAGAACGAACATTGCCGGAAGGTATTCGTCGCCTCCCTAGGGCTGAACCTCGGACCCTACTGGTGGGTATTTGATGTGAAGGTATTTAACCACGTAGGATACAAGAATAAGGGAGGGACTTTGGATTCAGATGAGGATGTGAACGAATAAATATTAACCTGCAACCTGATGCTTGTCTGGGAAGCTTCTTCCACGTGCCGTCTGGTAGAAAGAATGTATGAAGAATTATGACAGGCACAGTCGAGCAGAATCTGTTTAGGCTGAGCACAACTGCGCCGGGGACAAGCGACAACGACGAGAGTGACGGAGGGAGCGAAGTCAAGGCTTAATGTTGGAGGCTGCAGTCCTCCAGGCTGGTCTGTTGCAGGGAGGGGGGGGGGGGGGGAGGCACCGATAGCAAGGCCCAAAGGCCTAGGTACCTAGGTGAGTACCGGTTTGGTTTCTGGTGCAGGCATGGAATGGCAAAGCTTTAGGTTTTGAGAAGCGTTAGCGCTGGTGAAGCCAGAACGGGGGAGATGGCAGCAGGTGGGGCGGGAAAAGGTGAACCTGGTGCTCATGGCTAGTTTGGTAGGAGCACGCTGTAATATTTCATCAAAGACGGTGTTGGAGCAGCAGGCTAGACTGCTAGAATTGGGATCGAATACTGAGCAAGTACTGATTGCAGCACAGGGCTCTGTACTCGAAGAAGGAAGACTCCGTCTCGACCGAAGGAAACGACAAAATGCCATTGAGCAAGGTGACCCGAGGATTGTCACATCAGAGAGTGCGAGTAATGATTTACAAGAGTTTAATGACTCGCAGATCGAGGAGACAAAGAGGGGCAAATCAGTCTGCACCGGATGTTAAGGCGACAGGCCGACGGCAGGTGAGCTAAGCAGAGCAGAACAGATCACTGGTAAGGAAAGTGGTCAAGAGAAAATGAGCGAGGCCTGGCTGCAAATCAGAAAGGTGACTAAGCTGTCGAGAACGGATGATCAGACTTCAAGTCCGGGAATTCTGATAATGGACTGCGAGGTCAAGGAGAGGGCCGTTGTTGAAACGAAGGAAGATAATTGTTATGACAGGCAGCATTAGCCGCAAAGAGGTTTTGCTTATCAAGAAACGCATGCAATATGCCCTAACAGCATAATGATAACCAGCCCGACCGAGATGGGAGGTATTCGAGATAACATTCTAGCTGCGGTGGAAGAAATGACCACATCCAACAATGCAGTCAGGTGTACTGCTAAACACAAAAAAGAACCATCTCTGGACTTTGTATCAATAAAGAAAGGAAACAGATACCGGCGTGAAACCGCCAACGGGAAATGCGAAGAACTTGAGGCTCAAATTGAAGCAGAGAGAGAGAGAAAGGAATTTTAATGAGTGGAAAAGAAGGAAAATATGCAGAGAAATGCGAGACGCGCGGCACCGGACGGAGCTGTGAATAGGGCGCGTAGGGATAAATTGAGAAGTTCAGGCCATTCTCGGTGTGCTAGGTCGCTGTAAAAGTATGTGCACAGCTTGAAGGGCGTCAGACGCGTCAGGGGAAAAATCGAGTCCATGTCATTGCGAGAAACTTTATTCGATTGCCTAGCCCTTGCGAACCGGGTGCACAGACCAGCAGAAGCCGGCAACAGAGGATGGCGGATTAGCTCCGTCGATAATTTTGACGCGCAGACTGTGGTAAGGGTAGTCGGGCGAGGCCATGCCGGGCGAGGCTGAAAGAATAAGCAGTGTTCAAATGAAGCGTTGAAAGGCGCTGAAGTTCGATGGTTAAGAAAAAGGCGTTGGCTTGATGTGAGCCGCCAGGGATCATCGGGTGCTTCTGGCTACTAGGGCTTGTGTGTTGTATTGCACGACAAAAAAGCAATACAACACAGCCGGTGTGTAGGTGCTACGCTCGACGCCTGCTTCAAGGACGACTGAGGACCTGAAGTAAGCGGCTCCCTCGAGCCGGCGTTGGTGCAATAGAAGAACGTTACCCCTCAGGTGCGGCCGGTCAGCAGAAGACGAGGCAGCGAGACACTTCGTGTGAGCGAAAGAGCAGCAGCGTTCGGAGGCAGTCACAAGCCAGGTGCACGTGGTGAAGGTAAGTGCACAGTGGCTAGCCATCGCCGAAGTCTGAAGGGATTAGCGCTGGTGTCGCCAAGTTCCGTAACCGTCCCGTGTGCCGGGTGGGGGCGCGGGTGGAGTGTCATATCTGAGGGCCGCTTTCTTGGTGGTTATGCTACTCTCGGGTTGCGACATGTGGCGGAAGTTTCGGAAGACTCCAGAACTGACGTCCTTGCGCGGGTGCGATACGCGAACTTTCGTGCTAGGCTTTGGTGGAGAAGTCAAGGGGGCCGGCGGCGGTGGCCACTGCAGCGAGGGCAAGACGAGCTCTTCCCTGAACTGCAGAATGCGCAGATGAGGAGCAACTGTGCGATGATGTCACCTGAGTGGCGAGGGTGTGTGCCAGGTGTCGATTTGCGGCCATCCTGATGGGAAGAAGGAATATTAGAGGAGGGCGAGCTTCGCCGGCCCGGGCTTAAACTCGGATACTATTGGCGGGCATTGTGTCTGAAGGGTATTTCCCAGCAGAATGTAAGAATAAGGGAGGGATATTTGATTCCGATGATGATGAGAGGGAATAAATTTCAATCTCTCATTAGATGTTTTTCTTCTGCATATTATCTGAAGGTCAACCATCAGGCTTGCAGTTCGTCCTCTGAGTTACTTACCCAAGGAATGTCAACAGTGTATTGCAGATTTCTAATTTACTTTATCATAATTTATTCCTAACTCTTCAAAATCTGTATCTCTGAATAGCCCCTGTAAACAAGCAGTCAAAAGTGCCTTAGAGATCATTTGTGCCTGCGCGACAACCTTCATTATTAGGATGTTATTGCGTTCTTTTAGTGCGACCATGGCGGCTTTTCAGCCGTTTATATTCCAGTACTTTTACGATTCCTCTTTCCTAGCGTGCTACCGTACCGCAGTCTGAAAGCATTCTTCACGATCTCTCCGGAGCGGAGGGATTGTGAACAAAGAACTATGACGCAGTAGCGTTTAGGGTCCCGTTCAGCGGAAAAAGCAGCGTCTTCCCGTCAGTGTTGTGCAGGGAGACCCCGGGGTGACGTCATACATTGAGCTGTGGAATGAAAATTTATGATGATAGTGAATATTTATGGCGTCTGGGCACCTGCGCGCAAAGAAAGACATGACAATATGTATTTTCAGTTGTTTATTGTGAACGAAACTTCTAAAAAAAACAGGAATTAAATTGTGGTTCCGATGTGTCGCATGCCTAAGATGCCATTGTGACTATTAAGGATGTGAAGCTAATTGTGCTTTAGATAAAACTGGGGAAATTGGTTGGGAATCGAACCCATGACCCTTGGGTTGCGAGTAAGACACGCTACCTCTACAAAATACAGGCATATTATTATCTTTACTGCATGAAAGTACCAGACCGGCAGGCTTCAAACATTAATTAGTAAACAGGTCGCATAGCCAAACCAGCAACGTTTTATCACTCTGACCCCATATCATTATTCCAGCAGACATACACATACATCCTTTAAAGGCAGCTTTGTTGGAGGTCGATCTTGCGCAGCATATAAAAGCAGCACCAAAGCCCATTGCTCTCTTAACAGACCCAAGTACAAATTGGGTTATGAAGCGGGAACCCATGTTGGTACAATCTAGGTAGCCATTGTAGGTATCGAAGAGGCCAGAGTGTGTTCTGCAACGGGGGCCCACGTATGCTCGAATTGGACTGACCACAAACGGTACGATCGGCTCCATTCAGTACCGATGCACGTAGCCCACGTGGGGCGGCCCGCATTCACCCTGCATTGATTGATGCACGTAGCCCCCCAAGCACCTCATGTGTCCATCTTTGTTCAGATATGGGTAGCTCATGAGGACAAACATTAGGTTTTTGTCTGGGTTAAGCGCACTACTACTGACACGGCTCCGGTGCGGGTTCCGAATGGGCAAGCCGGACATTGGCTTGCCCAATTGTGCCTAACAGGGGGCGATAAGGGTACTTTGGGGGTAGCTCCAGCTCCAAATGCGCCCATTGCACCTTAAGGGCATGACATTGCAGCGGATATTGTGAATGAACAAGGGATGAAGGAAGTGTCGCGATGGTGCGTGTCTTCTGGGCATCGGTGCTCTGTGCTCTGTTCTCTGTGTGCGCTCTAGACCTACAGCCATTTCGTGTAGGAAGCCCCATTTCTGCTACCAGGCGTTTTATCATAAGGATGAAGTCCGTATTGAAATTGCTTCGGCCCTCAAGTACTCGGCAAGGAACCGATCTGGGCTAGATGTTAAGAATGTGGTTTGAGTTAGACCTAGCAAATCTGATGCAGGATAAATTTGCTTCTTGAGAATCAGTTGGAGAGTGTTCTGAAAAATACGGAATCACGGCAAAGCACGAAAGATTGATGCACTGCCTCTAGCTGCTTACAGAAGCGGTAGTTCATTGATTATGGAATGGACATCACAATATCACACAGTCACGTTTTGATATGCAAGGTCAACGTCGGGAGTTTAAAAAAATTGCACGTACGTTTGACTATACATTCGTTGCTTCCCATCTAATACGCTCCTAATAGAAAGGCGAGGAAAGGCTGCCAATGCATCGATACAGAAAAAAACATTCCAATGAGAACTTTTGTCATCTTCTTTCTAAAGAGGCTCTATTGGTACTCTAATAAGAACTTACAGTGATGAAATGAATGTGTCTTCAAATTTTGAAAGAAAATCTCACAAAGGCTCCTCACTGGCTATGAGCAGAAGGCGGAAACAGAATGGGCCAACCGGCACTTAATCGTCTGTAAGCGCAGCTACAAGGAATGGATGATTTGCTCTTTTATCAAAGGGAAGCCTTGAAACCAGCTAATCGACAAACAAGCGGGGAAGACCAGCAGCACTAGACGCCAATGTGAGAAGCAAATTGTCTCGACGGGTAGGGCTCCTTCGAGAGTGCCACCCAAAAGTGGCAAAAATTTTGTGCATTGGCTGTAATTTTTTTTGTGTGCAGCTGCTGAGAAATGGGAGCGGTGCTTAGTCATAACGAGGCGACGGTGACGAGCATCCCATGGTCTTTATCAGCTGAAAAGTGATTTTTAGAGACCAGGCTTACAGCTCATTGGAGAAGGAGTGAGAGTGTGTTGTATGAGCGGTATAGACACTACAGTGCAAGCTATACAAGTGTATTGAAAACTATTTAAAACAGCGAGAAATTTTAGGTGTACATCAGACAGCCCAACAATGTCTCACGCCGTAGAGAAGGGCGTACCACAGGGTGCTGTGCTCAGCCCCCTCTAGTATAATATCACCCTGATGGAAATTACACGAATCCTTCCACAAGGAGTACACGTCACGCTTTATGCAGATGATATCTGCATCTGGAGCGAATCCAGATCGCGCCCCGTCATACAGCGACATCTTCAGAAAGCATTATTAAACATCTCCATGTACTTGGCTCACTGAGGACGTCATCTTTCCCCAGAAAGAAGTGCTTCCATGGCATTCAGCAGGAAAAAATGAGCAAATGTACGCTCCTTCTCGATGGGAAGCTGTACCCTATATGCGGACCCAACGCTCCCTCGGTATTGCTATTGAGCGAAACCTCTCTTGTACACACAATATTATGCAACTCCGTATGAGAATAGCAACAGCATCACACTGGTTCAACTTTATAGCAGGAACACTTTCGGATTGCAATTTTCGATCTATGGTTCTCCTTCATATGGCCTATGTAGATAGTCTTTTGCGATAGAGTGTAGCGATTTTGCAGAAAATCTCTCCAACAAATAGAGGACGCTGGATGGAGGCAGCACGGAACACCTGACTGCGGATCTGTCTCTCTCTCCCGAATAGCTCCTCCACCTCGGGAGTATGTGCACTTCTCGAAGTCATCGCTGCACAGGTAGCGATACTAACCCCTGTACGTCATGTACTTCAAGAGAATAAACACTTCCTACACCGAGCCCATACAACACAGAGCAATTCTGGCTTTGGTCAAGCTGTGCCTATTGCACCTTCCTGCCATCAGTCAGCCACGTTAAGTGTTCATCATCATCATCATCATCAGCCTGACTACACCCACTGCAGGGCAAATGCCTCTCCCATGTCTCTCCAATTAACGCTGTCCTTTGCTAGTTGCCGCCACTGTATCCCCGCAAACTTCTTAATCTCATCCGCCCACCTAACTTTCTGCCGTCCCCTACTACGTTTGCTTTCTCTTGGAATCCACTCCGTTACGCTTAAGGACCAGCGGTTATCTTGCCTTCGCATTACATGTCCTGCCCAAGCCCACTTCTTCCTCTTGATTTCAACTAGGATGTCATTAACCCGCGTTTGTTCCCTCACCCACTCCGCCCTCTTCCGATCTCTTAACGTTACACCTATCATTTTCCTTTCTATAGCTCGCTGCGATGTTCTTAACTTAAGCTGAACCCTCTTTGTTAGCCTCCACGTTTTTATCCCATAGGTGAGTACCGGTAGGATTACCGGTACCGTTAAGTGTTGGTTCCAACTTATCCTCCTTGGACATTCTCACCTCTTGAAATGAATAAGTTAATACCGGGTGTTTCTGCAAGAACAGCATGCCGGAGGCTGCTCTGGTGCAAGCTGCTCTGATCTTCTTAGCTGAGCGTTATTCGCAGTAAACACACATCTTCACAGATGGCTGAACTTCTCACGACTCCTAACCATGCGGCCATTATGTGCCCTCATCAGGCCAAATGTTTCACGACACCTACAGCCTAGGACATCCTCACCCACAGAAGAGCTATACGGAATAAAAGAAGTTGTCTCTTATATCTTGTGCCATGACCCTGGACGCCGGGTAATCTATCAAGGAGCCCTGCAAACCTTGTCTAACCTAATCAAGAGAACCAATGACCAGCCAATCTTTCATGACATTAGATATCTGCACGACCTGGCTGTTGCTGAAGGCTACTGTATAATTTTTCAGCGGATTCCAGAACACTGCGGCATACTGGTCAACGAGAGAGCAGACGAAGCGGCCCCCAAAGGTCTACAGCACCGTAACTATAAACGCAACTGCTTCAAAATAACAGACGCGCCGCAACTCGCCAAACGGTAAACCCAGGATGAAAAGGACCGCCTCTGCAACTTGTCAAATCGTCATTACCCCTTTTGCTGCTCTATCAACGCGCAGCTCGAATAAAGACCATGAGTCAAGCTTTCGCCTCATCTAGAAACAATTTATCAGCGCTTCTGTCTTAATCTTTCAAGCAAGCAGACTGTCCGTTTCAAGCAGACTGTCCTTTAAGCAGACCGTTTCAAGCAAGCAGACTGTCCATATTGTGACAACTGCGGCTCAATTGAGACTGTACTTAATATTCTCTTCTAATGTCCACCTTACGCCAACGAACATGCGCACTATGAGTTACAATGCATGTAGTCCGTCACCCAAGTCCCACTCAGTGTGGACTCTATGTTAGGTGTTTTAGGCTGCTACAGACAGCAGCGAAGTGCAATGATATTCTTATTTGCTTATTTAGACGCTATTGGTGCTGTAGACAAACTCTAAATTGGCCGAACACTTCATAACCCTGCTGTGCATGCACAGAAGTTCACTTTGGTCCAAAGAAGCCATCATGCAGTGAACCCGTGCGTTACGACTCTTTTCAATGACCGCACTCTTTTCTAGCACCCATCTTCCAACTTTACTCCCCTATTCCCTCCCTTACAGAGAGTAGAATGCCAGCGAATATTCACGCTGGATAAAATCTATGTTTTTCATTTAAGAGATTTCTCTCTCTCAATGCTATCTAGCTGGATTCGGCTTTGTATCCCAGCCAGATCATTGCCCTCTCACTTGGCTGCATAGCGTGTCGTCGAAAAACGTAAGGCTGCATGCAACGTTTGAGTTCAGGTTTGCAAGAACGAAACTTTGGGAGTGAGAGAGGGAAAAAACTGCTAGAGGAAAGGCAGCGAGGTTAACCACAAGTATGTTCCGTTTGGGTACCATGCACTGTGGAGAAGATTAGGGGACCTAAAGTGATAAGAGCAAGTAGAGCAATGTGGTCTTTATCAAGCGCTGCAAGCAATGATACACGCACTAAAAGTCACAGGCTCCCGCAGCTGTAGCCTGCACACGTTAAGGGCTGCCGAGCGCTGCGACCGGAGTAAAACGAATCGATAGTCGTCGATGACTAACACAAGGTATTCAGGCAGCGCCGACAATCCACTGGGAATAAAGGCTGCTTGCTGTTGCGGCTAATAATGTGGATAACAATGTAAGACATCCCGACTTCATCTTGGAACGATGAGGCTGGACGGTGCGTTGTGCCAGCTATAGGAAAGCTGCAAGCAATGGACTAAAGGATACAGCATCTGCAATGCATTGTGTGCAGCTGGCGTGTGCAAGCTGGAAAGAGGCACACACATTGTGTTCGTAAATGTCTTCAGCGTTGCAGTTACTTGCTCGTCTGGAACTTTGACCGATTTCTACCCTACTGCCCGGCTCAGCACACTGGGTGCGTGGTGACTTTTCCGGCATTGAGGGTGTGCAGTGCTTTGGGACCGATGGCAAGTCATTGGTCGGTCCAGCCTTGGATTGGATTTGGGCCCTGTGCTTGATTAGCAATAGGCTCGGGACTTTGGGTTCGCAATACCGGCTTGGCCACTGCGATTGTGTGTAGTTCAGGGAGGGATGGGCAAGGCCGGTCTGCGACAACCGGCCCTGGCTCGCCTGTCATATACGGCTCCCGTTCCTTAGTGTGGCATGCGGACAGGAGGACAAGTGGCATAAATTAATAGGCGATCTTTTCCAATGCTCACTACCCTCTTATAAGGCCTGTTACTAAGTTACGACGTCGTCGCACATTAGCGGCGGCTTCTCTGTGTGTAGAATTCTTGTCGTTTGTAAAGTGTATCGCCGGTTCCGTTTTCAGGCGAGGACAATCTTTTGATGCAGCGTCATGAGGACCGCAAACATTGGTACACTTTAGGTGTATTGTCCGGCAAGCATCGCCACTGTGTGGCTTAGTATACTGTGGCCACACCATGGAGAAATTGAACACACTACCCACGCACTCCATCTTCACGACGAAACGCCTAACCACGGGACGAAAGTGCCCAACCTTCACGTACGTTCGAATGCAGTCTGCTTCGTAGATCACCTTGATGCACTTCGTCCTCCCAAGGGCCTGAGCTTGCAGTATTTCTACACGGTCGGTAGGTTGCTGGATCAAAATGGGCAGATCAGAGTCGCGGATGACCAGTTCTACCTCGTAGATGACACCTGCCGTAGTGCCGCTGCCCAGGACATGAGAACAAACACCAAGACTGCCGAACGTTTTGATACTGCTCAAACCTTCAATGCGTTTTCCGGTCCATGACAACACTAACAACGACACTTCTAAAACGATTCACCTTCACATATCCAGTTGTTCCCGGCTGAAGAGGCGCAGGGGCGGCATTCTGGTGCAGAACCACTCGTATAACTTTCAGGAGTTGCATTAGGTAGCTCAGCTTCGAAACCAAGAAGATATAGCATACTTCTCATGCGAACACCAACAGCTCCCTACGCAGCAAAGCCTGCGTTAGTCGCCTGGCGGACAAAATTTCAGAATTCTGTAACGGCCCTCTATTCCGATATTGTTGGGAGGGATCTCCCATTCCTGTTTTGGATTCCCACCGGTTTCTACTAAAAAGGATTGGTTTTGTGCCCCGGTGATATAGCTAAAAAATGGAGGGGATATTTGATTGGTTTTGTTTATGGGGTTTAACGTCCCGAAGCGACTCAGGCTATGAGAGACGTCGCAGTGAAAGGCTCCGGAAATTTAGACCACCTGGGGTTCTTTAGCGTGCACTGACATCGCACAGTACACGGTCCTCTAGAATTTCGCCATAGAAATTTGACCGCCGCGGCCGGGATCGAACCTGCGTCTTTCGGGTCAGCAGCCGAGCACCATAACCACTGAGCCACCGCGGTGGACGGAGGGGACATTGGAGCTCTGCTTTAAGGATATCGTGCGATAGCGTTAATGTCCATATATGCGGAACTGGCCGTTCTCAACCTAATGTTTTGATGTCCCTGGGAGTCTTCATACCACTCCTTGTGCAATGCTGCATTGCTTAAGAGATGGGCCACTGCCCTACGATGGCAGATGCTGACACCAGCGTGTCTTGTGCGACCCAAGTTGGTTTTTCCATGCAACCGCTCGGGATCAATCATTAACTGCCACCTGCCAATGCAGCTAGTTTTCACAATCCATTGGGTAGCTTGTAATGGCCGCACAAGGTCACGTGACCTTCGTCACCTATCTAGGTTGCTTCTCCCGGGGTAGCTACCTGGACCACCCAACGTCACCTGTTTACTGCTCACAACGCCGACGCCGCATTTTCTACGTAATGAGGCATTTGACGCTATCGTGTTCAAAGAGCTTTGACTTGTCAGTCTGAAGAGCCAGAAACGAACGATAAAAAACTGTTGAGCTGCACGAAAAGCCGCCAGGACACTCTTTCATCCGAACAGAAAAGGGCAATGTGATCACCAAAAATTCAGGGGGCACTTTGACTGTCTAAAGTGCGTAGAGGCGAAAGCGTTTTCCGCACCACTTTCAGTGCTTCTGTGGCACTGGTGTCGTCACATGTAATTGAGTACTAATTACTAAGTGATGGCAAATCACTAATTAATGGTTAATTACTGATTAATGCCTGAATACTAATTAAATGCTAATTAAGCTTAAGCTTAAGCTTCGCCTTTAGGAGTGGAACGCGACAGCGTGTTGTAGCGCTGCCAGGGAGTCCACGGAACGCCACAACCCGTTTGGCGCGATGATTTGCCGTTTCAACGCAACGGTTTTTGAGGAAAGGAAATGGCGCAGTAAATCTCTGTCATCTCGGTGGACACCTGAACCGCACCGTAGAGGAACGGAGGAAGTGGGAGTGAAAGGAGAAAGACGAAGATGGCCCGTAATGAAGAAAATGAAAATTGTATTTGAGGAAACAAAATTACGCAGTAACTGTCTCACAGATCTCGGTGGACACCCGTCAAAATTTAAGGGGGGGGGGGGTGCACTTTTTTGACCTAAAGTGTGGTCACTGATGTGTGGTTAAGATGTTAAGCTTCGCCTCTAAGAGTGGAACGCGAGAGCGTCTTGCAACGCTGCCAGGGAGTCTATAGAACGCCATCGCCCGTTCGGTTCTACGGCTCGCTCGTCGGTACATTGGTTTTTGAGGAAAGGAAATGTATTTCTCTCTCATATCTCGGTGGACACCTAAACCTCGCCGGAAGGGAAGGGAGGAGGATGGCAGTGAGCGAAGACACTGTATTCACTATATAGACGTGCCTTTGTTCATTCCAAACCATCGAGCTGGCATGGCAATTAAGCAATTAACTAAGCTCAGTCCCACTTACTTGGAGCATCACTATCTGGTCCCTTCAATTGGTTGCATGGTTACTAGCCAAAGTACAATTGGCCCCGTTTGAAATTGTCGCACTGTGACGTCACGACCGTTTCGACCAACTGAAAAGCGTGACATTCTCTGTCGACAACTGCTGCTTACAACGATGAGACATTAAAGGCTTTCGCCTTAAAAGCTAAAGTTTTAATTTTACTTTGGGGTAGAGTGATGTCATGAACTGAGGTACTTTTGATGATACTAAGGCTTAGGGGCACAAGATATGAAGTGAATAACAACGGTGATACCGGCCCATCCCGCTGAACCGATAATTTGAGTGCAACATGTTTCGTAAGCTTTCGGTTAACGACCAGTCTTGTAGAGGGTGCTTCATAAAATAGCTCTCTGCCTTCAAGCAAGACATTAGCAATGTTTGTACTCTCCAGGACTGCAAAAAATATTCGTCGTTGTTAGGAAGAGACCTCGTGTGTCTTGTGGCATAGTCCTTCAATGTTTTTTCTGGTCACGAAACTCCGGCCAAAGTTTCATATAAGGACAGCGCGCGCCGCTAGAGGCGCGGCTGTCGCCGAGGGGGCACGAGTCGCTGCGCGAGCCGTGCTCGCAGCGGCTGTTTTCCGGCCAACCTGCTCATATTCGCTTGGTAGTTATGCTTTCTGGGGATCGCTATTTGGGCTTACGATGGCCACTACTTTACCGGTTATCACCTGATAGCTTGGCTGCAACGTCGAGACACTAAAAACCCTCTACGATCGACGACGGCCACTAGTAAACCTTGTTAGCGGCTGTTTACTGGCAAACAGTTAACGCACTTACTTTCTATCGTTGATTTTCACAAAAAAAAGCGATTTTCGTACAATGTTCCAGCCTTGGCATCTAGCGCAGCGATCAGTAACATGTCTGTATGTGTCTGGGTTGCGCCTGTCTCGGCCGAGTCCTCGCTTTCATCTAAGTGCACAAGAATGCTTAAGGCTGGCGTTTACCTTGTGATAAATACTGCAATCTCAGTAATGCTGAAAACATGACGTTATGGCGGTATTTTAAGAACTGGAGTGCGCGCTAGAAGAGCGATCACATGACGAATGCACCGGTAGTTTGATGGTGCTCTCCTTTTTTTTTTTGCCGACACTTTCGGAGGTGGCAAAGCCAGCTGCTGAAGACTTGCTTCATAAGCCATTTATTTACACTTTTTCACGCTGTGACTACGGAGGCGCTGACGAATGCAAGAAAATATTGCTCATGTGCTCGCTTCGCGCTACCAAGATAAGAGACAAGCTGTGAGCGGCGACGCAATAAGCCAGAAATGCGCAATGATAGAAATCACGGAGAAACATGTACAAAAAATAAAAAGCGCTAGGTGTTCAACGTGGTTAAACCCAGCAGACGTGCGAACGCATGTGTTTAGGCTGTTTGGCTCATGGTTTTGCTTTGCTGGGTCGTTGCACGTCTGGCGACGATATTAGACTGAAGTTAAGCTCTGATCGAGGTTAAGCTAGTCTGATGTGTTCGTTCCGAAGGTGGACGTTGATGAAGACGACGGTGTACAATGCGCGCAGCGCGAGAGTGTGTTACAGTTTAGTTTTTTCCTGTTTGGATCTGCACGAAACCCTGGCCAATCTCCCACCGTGGGTATGTGTCATCGTTTTTGAGGCAACAACAACAACAACACGAGGCGTGATCGGCTGCTGCGATAGCACAGTGCTCTCGTGCAGTGGCCAGCGAAGCTGATCCGTTCGCGCCGCCGGGGGTACGAAATTTCTAGTCGCAGCAATATTTATTTTATTTCTGCACCCTTAAATTCAGGGACGCCACAAAATTCGTGGTGGGTTTCATCCCATGAAGTAGTGCTTTCGCACCAAAAGCCATCAGCACATTGAAGAGCACAGCTGTCTAAAATGCAACATCGTCACAGATTCGTGCCCAAGTACGCTGGTAGGAATATCTGTGGGACGACGCCGGGCCTGAGTTTCGGTTTCTCGCGCATTGCAGCGACACTGCTTCTTTGTTGATCATAAACTCGTGATACCGAATCAGTCGGGCAAAATGCCTCTCGTAGACACGTACAGGGTCCGTCAAAAGTACCAAGGCCACAGGGTTTGCTTTTGAGCAGCATAGTCGGGCTGTTGAGAAACCCTCGAAGCTCAAAATATTTGTAGAGAACAGAAGAAGGATCGTTCTACCATCTGAAAACCTCGATAGCTCTATTGGAATCTTAAGTGGCAGGATATACCGATTAAAAGCGGACCATGTGACCTGGGAACTTTTGACGGACCCTGTACATTCTGGGAGTCGAAGCTAAATCCACCGCTTTCCTGTCGGGGTATCGCCCGCTTCCATATTTTACGCTGCTCGGCGTCGCTCGGCAGACAGAACAGCGAGGCCTTTTCCTGCGTACCTCCGAAGCCGGAGCGGCAACCCGTCACGCAGCAAGTATTCGGCATCACAGGCTTGCACGTCACGTGCACTGTACTTATTTTGCAAACGAAGGCAGAGTGAAAAGAGAAAATAGTTGCTGCCGCATTACCGGAGTCCCATTCTACCCGTAGACTCGCGGCCGTAGAGACGCTCGCTCCCTCGCGTCGTTGCCCCCACAGGACTCGTAGCGCCGCATCGTGGAAGGCGCGGTCAACATATTAAGCTCTCCCATAGCGTTACGGAGAAGTTTCATGACCATAAAAGCATTGAAGGACTATGCTTATGGTAATAAAAAAGGAAAAGAAAATAAAACGAAGAAAAGATTACACATTAAAATTTAGGGGTGGTCTTGGTTTGATGCGGAGGAAGTGCGACAGCATTCTTCTTTCACTAGTCAAGCTAATCCTGTTTCTGGGCCACCGCGGTGGCTCAGCGGTTATGGTGCTCGGCTGCTAACCCGAAAGAGGCGGGTTCGATCCCGGCCGCGGCGGTTGAATTTCTTTGGAGGAGAAATTCTAGAGGCTCGTGTACTGTGCGATGTCAGTGCACGTTAAAGAACCCCAGGTGGTCAAAATTTCCGGAGCCCTCCACTACGGCGTCTCTCATAGCCTTAGTCGCTTTGGGACGTTAAACCCCATAAACCAAACCAAACCATTCCTGTTTCTAATTATCACTATACTCTAATTCTGAGTCCATTGCCTGTTACCTCAGTCTACTCTAATTCTCATTCTGCATTTCCTAATACGCAACTATGCAAATGTCTCGCATTGTTCGATCGCGGCGAGTCCTCAACTACTACCAGCGCAGTGGCGCAGCAGTCAAGCGATGCGTCACAGCACTGGCCGGTGGCTGTTTCAAAGACAGGCACCGGTGGTAATGATTTCCTGGATGCTATCCAGGAATGCGTCCAGGATGTTTCCAGGAATACCTCAGAAAAGTCTCATTTTTGCAAACGTACTTCTTCCGAAGGCTGTATATTTCGCTCGTAGGCATGCTGTCGTTACAGTAATTTTCTTGCTAGTCATTTTCATTTTGGCTGAGTCATTCTTCGTCCTGCGTCTCCCTCTTCTCTCCTACAAGCATTGAGGGGCAAGAAGAGAGGGGATGGTTGACAGCTGGCATGTGAAGAAGGGCGAATCCTCCTAAACGCCATATAGAGCGTGAAGGCTTCACACAGACGTCTGTGCCTCCGGTCGGTTTTCGACTTCATGGCAGTCCTAGTGCGATCCCATTTAAAATAAAAATAAAGAACAGTGTCCATGTCTGCCCAGCGATATGAAAGGAGGACCCCCCGATGTGTAGGTTTACTGAAACATAAAGCAATTATTCACGTCATACGCTGTCATATTCTGGGATCCTTTCATTAAAACTAAAAAGTAGTACGGTTTATTTATAACTCATATGGTACAATGTTCGCTCGAACAACAGTTAAAAATCAATGTATTGGAGGCTTTAGTGGCAACGGTTTAATACATTGACCTGAGCGTCGTGCGCCTTTCTGTATCCGAAAATACGTATGGTTGTGTCGTTGTTCACCGATGCCTCACCTCGGCAAGTCTCCCGGTTCGCGCACGAACCGGACATTCTTGAACGATACCGACCTTCGCAGGAAGAGTAGAATTACCAATGCTGACAGTCACGTTCTCGGTACACTTTTTGTGTATAGCGCGCAAGCAGCGCTCTTTTTTGGACACGAGTTGTTTTTGTTCCGAACAAGCCCAGCACAGCACAACTGTGTCATATGGTCGTTCGAGTGGCAAACAACACAGGTGTCGGCTTGATAAAAGACTTCTCATGAAATACTCACGGCACCGAAAGCGCTTCACGAGTTCTCTCGTTCTGGGCTGGTTCTGTCTGCATTGCGTGGTCTCTACGGGCCTAGAATTCACTCGGTTTCCAGACTGTATTGTTAGAAGCGCCAGAAAGCCATCAAGCTCCGTCGTCGTTGAAACTGCGTCCGGGCTGCCAGCTGTCACACCAGCTACAAAAAGCCAATGCTACTGGATGCAGATAGCAGGAGGTAACGTACGGAGAACAATCTCATAGAGCATCGCCTAAAATTACGCACTGCTAGCGCCCCCGAAAATTCTAGCCCTGTGATATTAATAAACACTTGTCTGTGGAACTTTCGCAGTGCCGTGACGTCGGTCGGCGAATGAACAGGTATCAGCGTGTGAAGCCTGCATAAATAGTCCTGCTTCAAGCGCGTCTTCTTTCCAAAAGGTTCTTTCAGCGTAGCAATGGCATCGACATAAGAATTCTTGTTTGTAGGAATGTCCGTGATGGCTGAAGAAGGGTTGCCTTCGAGGAAAGGCCACGAACAGTGAAATTTCTCGAACGCAGTAAGGCCATCCTTTTGATGTATTTTCTGGTCGACTTTCTCTAGGAAATCTCTCCAGCGGCATAAATGCCGAGAGAAAGGAACGATGGTAAGCTTCGGTAGCTTAGCCCTGGAATTTTTTGGAGAGGCGGTGACGTTTCGAGCAGTAGCTGCGGAGAGCGAGGTCCTCAGGGACGAATGACGGCCCCACGACTCATAACGTCGGCAGTGGATGCGTCGCGCTCTCTTCGTGCTCAATGGCAGCCGCGTACTCTTCTTCAAAACTTGCGACATCGCAGATGTTTTCTTCGAGTTCTTAGTTATTTGCCTTGAGGAGCTCGTCCAGGTACGTTACCTGGCTAAATGTTTCAAAATTATATCTCAATAGAGCACTCCTTTAAAAAGTCGTGTTTTCTGCGCGCGTCGACTGCTCAGCTTAAATTTCACCATCTCCAAGGGCAGGCTATTTTCAGATACATCAGAAAGTCATGGCAGGAGTGCAGGGTTTCGGCCTCCTATTTTTTGGGATGCGTCAGGAATGAGGTACTGAATAGTGAACACCCAGGCGGTTCGTCCAGAAAGGTCTTCAGTGATGGCGCTCTTTGCCTGTTTTAAAGTGATGCAAATCGCCCAGAATGTCTGAGCTTACATGCCCGAATGCCTGACTTCGAGCGGTCGCCTGCTGGCGTAGTAACATTGAAGATGTGAAAGATTTACTCATGTGTACGTAAAGAAGCCCCATTTAATCCGACAGATATACATCATACTCAGCGATTCTGGACGAAAGCCGTTTTGAACAGGAATCAGTTTATGAACGCAAATTTTTCATATAGTATAAGATTTCGCCATAACAATCAACATATCCGCAGATCCCCCGTCGGCTCCCTTTGCTATTAGCAAATTTGCTAATAGCAAATTGACATTATTGACATTATTAGCAAATTTGCCATTAAAGGGAAACTGCATCAGTTTTAGAAATCAACGAGCTTAAGAGGGTCAAATGTGTGAAACTTGAAGGTAAAGCATGCGAAGTTTTTTTTGGGCTAGCACTTGAAATAGTGAAGTGATCGTCGAATAAAATCCGCACGCTCTTCAAGCTTCTCCGCACCGTCAACGCCAAGTGGAGGGCGCATGATGACGTCATCGAAGGTATCGGTACATTTACAACGCACAAACGCCTGTTTTGAAGAAAAACAACCAGCGCCACCGAAGGCAAACCCTGCCGAGAGTTGTTTGGCAGTGTCTAACGAGTCAGGGCAGGGTGTGGCTGACGACAGCGGTAGCTTGAAATCATACTTTCCGTGACGTCACGCTGAGTTTCCCTGCAGTCCTCCGATGCATTCAGGACAGGCGCAAAATTCAATCGTCGATTATGTCACTATTTTAAATGCTGGTGCAAAAACACTTGGCATGCCGTACCTACAGCCTATATAGATTTGAATCATTGAATATCGCGGAATTTTCAAAAAATGCTGCAGTTGAACTTTAACGATATTGCTGCCGTCAGAAGCGTTCCCCATTGGTCTTATACGGCAGTCCTAACTGCTCGACGCGAGTCACCGAAACACTCTAGAAGAAGGATTTTGCTACAGATCGGAACAACGGTCCATTACCTTCCATATTTCTATAACAATACCTTATTATATCAATAATCAAACTTTTTTTGCCAGGAATGTTGGACACGACAAACTGCTGGTATTTTCCCAGCAGTATTTAGCGCGAATTTCTCACTACATGGTGAATGGCGCAGGATAACTCCAGCTTCTCGGTGCCATTCCTTCGAGTCAAAATAATGATTTGCCTTTTTATCCCGCAGGCAGCACGAACATCGTGCACTGGACTACGACTTTGCTACGCATTCCACCAAACACGTCATCAAAAGGTAGAATGTTTTGGAAAATATTAGTTGGTTGAAAGCAAGCGGTCGCCGTAAACACTTCAGCAAGTATAAAAGTTTTAAAGTCTAATTTTTTTAGGGAAAACGATCTTGCAGAAATAAGGCTTACAAGAAAGTTTTACACTGGTTGTTACTTGTAATAAAATAGTCGTGGTTATCCAATGGACCCTTTTACATTCATTCACTAAAAAAATCAGGCTCATTGCAGCGATTTTTACAAGAAATAGGAATACAACTTTAAAACATCGTCTGCTTACCAGCCGCTTTGAACAATCGTTCCAGGAGAGAGCAGATGAATTTACCACGTAGCGTGCGAATTTAATTCTCTGGGGAGAAGTATGGCGTGCCCTAATAAGTTGATAATGGCACGTCGTGGTGACTGCAGTCCGGAGAGCAGGCGACAGCGAAAATGACTTAAAAAAAAAACATTTATTTGTACTGACATGCGCCCGCAAAGAACTGAACGAGTCGTATGCGGCGTAGTAAAATGCGGGCGTTGAACCGAATGCCCGCCGATAGTGGCCGTGCTCAATTTAACGCTGGCAGGGAACTTTCGAGATAAAGCGTTCCACGTTACCACAACATTTTGAAACAACGTAGGATTGGCTCCGGCTGTTTCAATCAATCAAGATAAATCTGGTCGCGTCTTGCATCAGAAAAAAGGAATAAAAACGCCTTGCTTGTGGCTCTGAAGAATTAACAAAAAAAAATATTCGCGGCATTACTATCCTCTCAAAGAAACATCGACCCCATGCTGCCAAACATAAGGCAACTACAATGATAAAAAATGGATGGCGTAAAAATAAGCACCGAGTGTGGAAGCATAGCGTTCTTTGGTGCGGATAATAGGGCTTTATACGGACGACATGGACAACTTCTGGTTGTATGTGGTGTAGGAAGAAGCGTATCTCGGCGGTCGACGAACGGAATGCTCTGGGGTGCAGATAAAAGGATAGGGGTACGGTATAACGATTACTGCTCTTTGCTCCGGTGTTCATGATAATCTAAACTCTATCTAAGCATGCTCAGTGCCAGTGTCCAAGGTTATCTCTTTTGTATTAGCCGCGTATTTTTTTTTCTTAGCCACAGCCGCATTACACCACCGAGGTAATTTTAGGGCAAAGTGTGTATTTTTATATATCACTTAATCATAAATGCGCATTTCCGTTGCTGCTCTATTTAGGCTACTTTCCGTATTTTTTTTTTCAGAACGAAACCGCCCTTAGACAAGGTCTTAGAAATTGCCTAATCATGGGTTCTAAGGTGCTCTTCAAGATAAGACCGGTAAGTGCCAGTACCAGTTTTCTTATGCCGCTAATACATAACTGTGCTGACGAACAAATTGATTGAAGCTACTGTTCTGGACTTCTATAATTTTGGGGGCATAAAGGTTCATGATCCCTTAAGTTTGCTTTGCCACGTTACTCATTCTAACATTGTGACCTTAGCAGCTTTGAATTCGACATTAATGCTTTGCTGAATACGGAACCTAATCCTTGTAGGGTGCATGCGTCGTTGTTATAGGAAATACCTCGTTATGTACCGCTTCCAGAACTGAGAAATTAGATTTAAGTTTTTTTAAATCTACGCAGTTCCGACATGCGCAGCATCGAAGTGAAGCAAGCTTAATGTTTGCGAAAGAATTGCATTGTATAAAGACAGACGCACACAAGAGGCTAGATGCCAGGCGCTTCCGATTTTGTAAGTATTGTGGGAACATTTTATAAATGTAGATCTGAAATACGGAAGCATCTTTCTCCAATTTCTGCGCAACGGCTCCTAGTTTGAGAATCATCGATTAGCCGTGCATGTGACAGTCACAGGCAGAATATCTCGGGGAACATGCGAGAGCACGTCGGTCCGGAACAGTGGCGTGTTTTAGTCTGTCCTAAGCAATGGAGATACCTGCCGTGCCTTCATTCGGTCTGCGGTAGGATGCGGTCTGCCAGTCACGCAAGTCACGTTTTTAGTTCGATCCGTATTCTGGTTGAAGGCAGTCAAAAAACAAACAGAATCGATTCGCATTACGTCGGAAGCTGTGGAAAATGGTGTGAAAAAGTCTTCTTACACATAGACCTTTTTTTTTTCAGGAAACTTTCCCCTTCAAGCCCGAGGAATTCAAGTCAATCATGGAAATTATTGAAGTACGGATCTTTGATTACTTCTTTTATGATTAGCGTCCATGGCCTTGCTTTAGCGTAAAAAGGCAATGCCCAGTAACAGGCGTAATTAAACGACACATCGGTTTTTCGGGCGCACCTCAATCGATGCTACTGTGAAGCACAATAGTTCGACAAGGGATTTAAAAGTGGCCGTACACCACTCTTTGTCACCGTAGGATGGTAACGACGCGTGCTATCGAATACTGCAAGTGATGCCTGCAGCCTTAGGGATGCGCAGTGTTTGCAGTTGATTATGTCTGACTTCATAATGGCTTGCTTGCTTAAGTGTCGCGAGTCGATCCAATGTCAACTATGTACGCCTACTTTCACTTCGCGTCAGCCACCCTAAAGCCGCTCATCGTCATGGTTCTGCGTGTTGTAAGTCATTCTTCGATCGGACTGTTAGCGGCTTGAACAAAGTGTTGGGCGATGCCGGGACCCACTGTGCACCCGAGCGTTTCAAGTAACAACCCCCCCCCCCCCCCCCCCTTGTATACTTGCAAGTCCATCTTTCTTTGACACCACTTTTTATTTGGAGGCAATCCTGCAATATTGTAAGATACATTTTGGAACATAATGATGGCAGTGGTCTAATCTTCGAATGCGTAGCAAAATCTTGCTTTTGAAGTTTGTCCTGGGCTACCACCGAGTTGCTAAAAATGCCATAGAAAGGCAATGGGCTGCGTTTTTGATGAAAAATCGGCGGGATGTGGCTCTGCGCTTTGTGGACCTGTGGATATGTTGATTGATATGGTGTAATATTACAACGTGCAAAAAACATTCCGTTCATAAACACATTCACATCGAGATAATCAGCTTCTCCATAATTTCTGGAATACCTCCGAGGACCTCTGAGGTACTAATAAATAAATGTAGAAATATATAAGACCCCTATAAGGCTCTGCCGTATAACAAACACGGCGACTGAGACCTTTAATAGGAGGGTATATACGCAGTCTGCTAAGTGTGTCCCGACTCATAGGATGCAAGTCAAGATTAGGTGATGGACTGGAGAAGTTCGAGGCTCAACTAACCGAACGGAACGTCTTCCTTCAAGAGAGAACAGCACTTCTCAGTTCACCAATTGATGAATAGCGATGCACTACTTCCGCCCGACGTACTAAAGTAAAGCCATCAGCCCTATTATTAGCAAAGCATTCAGAAGAGTGGTCTAACTCATTCCGTTTGCCGCCATGAGGCGCATGGCACTCACATAAAGGCTCTGTATTGTGTGAACAAAAATATGACAGTCTATCTGAGTAGTTCGGCTAAATGCCGAATAGGTGTCATTTCGGTTTCACTGAAAGTCCTAATACTACTCCTAGTGCAGTGGCGCAGTGCTTGAGTGCTAAACCACTCCCCTGCAATGGCAACGACTGCCGTCCATGGGGCTCGTGAGAGCCAAGTCGAACTTCCTGAGCGGCCTCTCGCAACCAATCATGAATTGAATGGCCACCTCCTGCGATGAGCAGCTTGCCCATAATCAGGTGGGCAGGGACCGGACAATAAGTGTTAAAGATATTTATCAATTGCCTTTTGTTTACGCATTTTGTTTCTCCATTATCACGTTTCATCAATTTTTTAACTCCATTTCAAACCTAACGTTGCATTATGGTGACCTTTGTATTCGTAGCGGAGCTAAGTGGTGAATATCTTACAGACGCGCTGCCTACATGTTGCAAACCCTAAAAAAAACAATCTACCGTTTTTGCTAAATTAAGCTTACACAGCAAGGCATTGACTTGACCACTGCGACCATGAAACAGATACGCGAACTATTTTCGTCAGTATGATCCCATTGTGAACTATTTGTGCCTGTGTTAATCATTTTATGCTCAACTTCTTCAAGAGAAATGATGCTGTATAATGAATTTAAGTCTGTTCATAACTTCTATTAGTGCTATTTTGTAAGCTTTCGTTTAATCTGCTTTAATCCTGACACCTATTCTACAAAAAGAAAAAAGAAGAGAGGCACGAAAATTGCGACTATTTATGCGTGCAAAATGTAAATTTTCTGAGAACTGTGCCGAATTGCCGTTAATTTTTTTCTTGAATTATTATTTCACTGCAGTGTTGTCTACGTTACTGCCTTTTAGAGGCCCGAGGCACTATCAAGCTATTTCCCAACAGCTTGCCCACCTGGGGGCCTCCTACGATATGTTGGAAATTAATTATTATTGATTGATTGGAACCCCATAGGCTGGAAAACTTAATGGCGTTTGGTTGAAATTACAAGTGTTGATGACCAACCGACGCTGTTCGCGTTTTGACTACTATATTCTATGCTTTTCGCTTTCTGTGTACGCTTTATCTGCATCCCTTCCCTGACTGCGAAAGTGGAGATATTCACTCTTCGTTAAACGATTACCTGTTTCCTCCTTTCATGATAACACTCTCAGTACATCTGTTGCTCCAGTTTAGTCTGCGCTGCCGGCCTATCTTGGACAGTGTCCAATTCTCCGAAGGGCACATAGTCCCAAGGACTGTTACATTAGAAGGCAATTTAGTAAAGCGAGAAAGATATTTCCATGTCTTGTCTGCTGTAAGTAATGACTAATCTTTGTGGAAAAATTTTTGAGACGTGAAGGTTCATCTTGTAAAAATTCGAAATTATAACACTACACCAGAAATATAGTTATGACGAAAACTAGCAGAGCAAAATATCAGATATAATGATCTATAAGCAAGGGCTGGTGCATCCATGGTTTATTTCAATGGCAGTTGAAATGTTGGAAGGAAGCTGTCACAAGTCGTACGCTTAATGAACAGTTCTGTTGATTTACGTTGCTGAAAATGAGTAAACCAGCGCACCAAACCTTTAATTAACGCAAACGTAAACTTGGCCGCTTTCGTTTATTTTGTAAAATATGCATTTATTATTTTGCCTGCACTCTTTCAGGGGTAAGGTTCGGAGCGTTTATGGCAAGGTTTGAACCGCAGAACAGCTCTTACTTGAAGCTTGGTGATTTCAATATGTGCGCGCGTTTTGGCCGGCTTCGCTCGCGTATTTGTGTAGGCAAATTTCAGCGTCCACTTTTTAGATTATTAATGAATCTAATTTAGCATTTCTCCTGAATTTACTTTTTTAAAGGGAGGCTGGAATATATAGCTGGTTCCAGAGTAAGGAAAAACGCGCCATGTAAAATTCCAGATGTAGTGGGTAGTGAACAGTGCAGAAAATGTCCAAACCTCTTGGTACATGTCGATCTGCAAGCTTGAGAACATCACATTCCAGGCATATGGCGCGATCACTTAAAATGTAGTACTTGTCTTTATTTTGTGTTTCGTGTATTTTAAATTCTAAGCTGTGTTTGCATTCAATCACAGGTGAAATCTAATCCTTTAAAATCACATATTCTCTCTTGCCAACTAGTATGCATGATATTATGAATCCACTGCCCTTCATTTGTTACGTTTGCTATGAGAAGGATGCTGTTCATATTGCCTTCTGTTCACATTATGAGAACTGCCAATATAATGTGCCTGCGGCCTTGTAAAGCGGGTGTTTGGCCGTGTTTTCTGGGGAATCCCGCATTTTATAAAATAATAAAAATCAGGCTTTCTTGCATTGTCCCGAATCATCATTAACTTCTGACAGAATAGATTGTGAGAAATGATTGTAATGCGAAGATGAGATAACCGCTGGTCCTGAAATGTAACGGAGTGTATTCCGAGAGAAGACAAGTGTAGGAAGGGGGCGGGAAAAACTTAGGTGAGCGCATGGATTAAGTAGTTTGCGTGAATACGGTGACCGCAGTTGGCAAAGGGCACTGTTGATTAGGGAAGCATAAGAGAAGCCTTTGCCCTGCACTGGGCGTCGAGAGGCTGACGATGATAATCTTTGTGTTTACAGGCCAGACTTTTTGTGGTGTATTCGTATGCTTGGTGGAGCTACGATGGCTCTACGTTCCCTGAAGTGAGAAAATCTGAAAAAAAAAGTAGATTGTGGATAAAATGTTTGTTTACATTGATAAGGCTAGTCATAATTACGAAGAGGACCGTAGGCGGATTGCCGACAATTATAAGTTCTGCCATTTTGTGAAGCGTGCAACTTGCGCTCGCTAGATAAACATTTGGAAACTGCGAACAACACAACATATAGAAACCTTTAGTTAAATGCAACTTCTGTAGCTTTTATTGAGAAAAAGAGAGAACTTGCAATAAAACGTTTCTTTAGTCCTATCATGTTTTTTCTCAGGATGTTTTGTCCAGCTGTAGCTCTGCCTGTTTCGCTTACTTAAGTTGTCAAGCATGGGAGGGATAACCGGTACCTCATGAGCTGTAACGAAGTCTCTGAAGAACCCTTTAGTAGCTTTGAATATTTCAGTTACCGCTTCCGTACTAATTCTATATCACATCATTTTTTTTCAAGTCATGTATTCAATACGACCTGATCCCGACGGACATTTCGGTCTTCCTTGGAGGAGTGCGCTATGTGATGAAAGCTGCAACCGTTGCCGCTGCACAAATCTAGACTGTAAGGGATTGAAGGCTTATAAATTTTTGAGCAAATATAAATAAAGCCTTTGTGCCACTTCTCACCTCCAATCCTTCTTTGTAAGCAGCAAAGATAAATAAAGGATTTGGGTCACACCTTGTGATCAACACTTTACTGCGATAACGCTTCTAACCACAGTTCCCGGTTTGGAGCTATGTGTGTCTGTGTATGTGTGTGAAGCCTCTAAGTAGCAAGTGTAAGTGGCTCACTGCGTCAGTGGACACCTTAGTCGTCCTGTCAGTACCCGCCGCTGTGGCTCAGTGGTTAAAGCGCTCGTCTATCGAGCCGGAGTACCCGGGCTGGAATCCGACTGCGGCAGCCGCGCTTTGATGGAGGCAAAACGCAAAAGGCGACCGTGTCCTGTGAGGTTCCAGTGCACGTGGAAGATTCCCACATGGTGGAAATTATTCTGGAGACCTTCATTACGGCTTCAGTGTTTTCCTTTGTTCTCTTAATCTCTCCTTTATTATTTCCCTTACAGCGTGGTTCGGGCATCCAGCGAGATACGTGAAACGGTTACTGCGTAATTTCCTTTCCTCCAAACCAATTTTGTAGAGTGTGGAGTCCACCTGAAAATTGAGGCAGTTATGGTCTTTTCCTGTTCTCAACACCAGAGCATGGTTTAGACCGTTTATTCTGAGGAAAGGAAACACGTATAACTCAACATCATCATCATCATTAGTAACTTTATTTCCACAGTGCGGAACTAACACCCCAACTGACGCCCTTGGTCAATGGACACGTCAGAACGCTTGGAGGGGAGTGGCGGTGCTGTGCACTTGCATAAAAACCTTCTTTCGCGAAATATTTCGTGCTTAGCGGGCGTAAACCACCAGAAATATTTTTAGACCTATTACGATCGCTTAAGTCTCGATTGTGCATACTGTGCGGTTACAATAAAAGGCTAATTCCCGATACTGAATTTTTGAACTTGGTAATGTCACAAACACACAGAACTTTTCTTGAATGCTGCTAAGCGAACTGTTTAGTCTGACTTTGGACACCGCAGCGGTGGCCAAGTGGTTGAGAATCCGCCTCGCATGCGGGAGATGCGTGATTCGATCTCCAATGCAGTTACAGTGGCTAAAAGCTTTCCCTCGGCCTCTTGCTCGGCTTAACTGGGGTGCAATAGTTGAAAATGTGTCTTTTACTCCACTTTAAGTATTCTTGTGCCACAGCGCTCCTTGGTCAGAAATGCCCTTGTGCCATAAAAATTTATAATAATCATCTTATTTTTCAACTGCTTTCTGTAATAAATTCATATAGACGTAGGGCAACCCGTCGAGTTAGAGCATGTCCTCATCATCCCAAGCCTAACTACGTCTTCTGCAGGAGACAGGTCTCGACCATTTCCCCCATTAACTCTGTCCGGTGCAACCAGCGGCCATCTTCTTTCCCCAAACTACTTAATCTCATCTTTGCAGCTGCCTTTCTTCTACTCCGTGCTGCACTTGCACTTGCTTTGATTCCACTCCGTTACCTTTAACCACTATCGTTTATCCTCCGTTCGCATTGCATGCCCTCTCCATTGCCATCATCTTCTTGGTTTCGGCAATGGCATAATTAACTCGCATTATTCACCGGACTCATTCTGCTGTGTTCCAGTTCCATAACGTTACACCTATGAATAGATTTCCATACCTCGCTGCGTCCCTTAATTTAACTTCAACCTTTCCGTCAGACTTGTGGTCAAGAGGTGAGTACCGGTAAGCTACTGCTGTTACATACTCTCTTCTTGTGGGGTGTTAGTACGCCGCTGTTCACCACAGGAGAGTGCGTGCCAAATGCACTCTGTCCCATACTTCTCCTCACTACAGTCCGGACAACATACAATGAATCTGATGGTCATGCTGATTACCTTCGCTGCATCCGATATTCTTAGCAGGTATACTTCTTGCATGACCGCTATAAATTTTATGCCTTGCAAACTGCAGTAAGAAAAAAGCAGTTTTTCCCAGTCAGTAAAATATTCAGTGTTGGAAAAAATGTTTTGGTTTCGTATGTACAGGCATTGTTTATGTTGAGGTGGTCGCACCGAGGTTATCTGCTAGGACCACGCGAGACTTGTTCAAGAGGTTGAGAGGCCGACAGCCTGACTGCGTCTCGGCCCCCGCAGTTTTGGCTTACTCATGTGAGATACAGCGTGGTGCCACCTACACATGTCAAAAGACCAGTAACTATCCGTAATTACAATAATACAGACTTTGACGCGATTAATAAGGAATTATGTTCATTTCTTGACATTTTTCTTCAGGACTTTGACCGACGTACAGTAGGAGCTAACTGGGCGATATTCGTAGAAAAAGTTGCGCACCTAACAGACAAGTACATTCCTATTCGCACAATAATTAACAAACCGGACGCTCCTTGGTATAATTCTCACATAAGACGACTATCAAACGAAAAGAAGCGATTGTACAGGTCAGCCAAGCTTTCTTCCAGCGAAGCTCATTGGAGTGCCTATAAATCAGTTTCTAGCGAATACATATCAGCGCTAAAGATCGCTAAGAATAACTATTTATGCCACACGCTGCCGTCAATGTTAGCAAATGATACTAAGAAATTCTGGCGCGTTATTAAACAAAAAGACGATGATACTATAACCCTCGTTGACAACTCTGGAAATGTTATACCTCATAACCAGATCGCGTCCGTTCTTAATGAAACATTTGCCCAAAACTTTTCTGTAAACCGCAATGTCTCGCTACCCACTGCACCTTGTTACGACTACCACGATATGTTCCCGCTTACAATTGAACCATGTGGCGTCGAAACTGTGATTAAATCATTGCGTCTCTCCTCTTCTCCCGGTCGTGACCTAATTTCCCTGAACTTTCTTCGCAGCACTGTTGCTTATTCATCCATTGTATTAGCAAAACTTTTTCAGCAATCACTTGAGACAGGATGCCTGCCCCTTGACTGGAAAATCGGTAAGGTGATTCCACTCTACAAATCAGGCGACAAGCATTGTCCTCTCAATTACCGACTTATATCTCTAACCAGTATCCCGTGCAAAATATTAGAACATATCCTATATTCATGTATTGCAAACTTTCTCGAATCTAACTAAGTTTTCTCAAGCTCACAGCATGGCTTTAGAAAAACGTATTCTTGCGAAACTCAACTCGCTTCTTACACACACAAGCTAAACCTTATTCTTGATAATCGTTCAATGACAGATTGTATTTTTCTTGACTATTCTAAGGCTCTCGGCAAAGTGTGGCATAAACTGTTACTTTACAAACTACAGCTAATGAACATGGACCTCAAACTTCTTACCTGGATTGAATATTTTCTCACTAACCGTTCCCAGTACGTGTCAGCAAATAATCAGAATTCTCAGTCCAAGCCCGTTCACTCCGGTGTCCCGCAAGGCTCCATCCTTGGTCCTCTTCTTTTTCTAATCTACCTTAACGACCTGCCTCCTTCCGTTTCCTCACATATCCATTTATTTGCTGAGGATTTTGTAATCTTCCGGGAAATAACATGCAGCGACGACATAACCACTCTTTAATCAAACCTAAACGCTGTTTCTTCGTGGTGTAAAACATGGCTAATGGAACTTAACATCAATAAGTGTAAATCTCTTCGCGTATCCAGGACTGACAGAAGTACCCCGACTTATTTCCTGAATCATATTCCCTTAGAATCAGTACACTAGTACAAGTACCTTGGTGTGCACATCACTTCCACTCTCACTTCGTCTTTACATATCACATACATAGTTAACAATACCAATCGTATGCTTGGTTACATCCGCCGCAACTTAGCCAGAGCTCCTTCATCCCTAAAACTGCTATTGTACAAGACATTAATCCGTCCAAAACTAGAATACGCCGCATCCATCTGGGACCCTCATCATGAAAACCTTATTCATTCACTAGAAATGGTCCAACATAACGCAGCCCGCTTCATTCTCTCCAACTATAACAGGACCGCTAGTATATCTTCAATGAAATGAAGCCTTAATCTGCCATCCTTAGCTTCACGTCGCAAAATATTTCGTATCTGCCTTTTTCATAAGATGTTTCATCATCCACACCTGCGCAGTGAATTAATCTCTCCCGCGCATCACCTATCATCAAGATTAGATCATGCCTACAAAGTCGGTGTCCCATTTTGCAGAACTAACGCTTTCTTTCGGTCGTTTTTACCTCGTACAGCAGCAGAGTGGAATCACCTTCCCGCGCCAACAGCAACCATCAAAGACTACCACCTTTTCAAGAACGCCTTAGCTAACATTGTATGATTAGACACATCTGGAACTTTTTTGATAATAGCCCCATTTTGTTTATTGTATTGTTTGTTTTGTTTTTTCCTGTAACCACTCCCCTCTCTAATGCCAATGGCCCTGAGGGTATATGAAATAAATAAATAAGCACTCGTGGCGATTGTGGTGGGTGCGAATGGGTCGGTTAAAGGTTCAAGTGCGTGATGAATTTGGCAATAGACAAGAGTCCTTGAGGAGTGTTGGCAAGATAGCCCTGTTATGTATGGTGACCCCACTTTTTTCTCCAGTGTCGAGAATTCGAGCTGTGAAAGGAGCGAAAATGCTTGGTATAGTTTAACCAATATGATTAAGCAGGATGTGAAAGTTGAGGATAGTTAGGCCGTCAGTCTGTGTTGGGGGGGGGGGGGGGGGGTAGAGTTTGAGAAACGAAACGTTCGCACGCGTAGTCGAAGCTGGTGTCGGTGTGCGGTATGATCGACATGCGGAGGTCGTGGGCTCATACCACCCGCGGCGCGCGGTATTCTTTCCTTCAAATATATATAAAATCTACCTCCATCATATAAACTGCCAGTTATTCTACTTACCTGGCATTACCTGGCTGTGCTTCAAAATAAATAAGTTCTTGTACGCCTATCATTCGTCTCAAAAAGTAGTGACATCTCTGCTAAGCATATTCGAGTGGGGCCCTGAACTTCCAATTTCTGGAGCTCTTTTGGTTCCTCATACACAGCACAGGGGTATCTGTGCTTACGTAAGCGTACGGTAAGACTGGCGGGTTGTTTTAAAACAATGCACTTCATAGCTGAGAGAGCTTCCGTGCACTAGGATGAAGCGCAGTGAAAAACTACTGTGCACATTTGGAACCTCATTATTCCCATTTGACCTTCGGCTACAGGAGTACGAAGCACCATCATCTACAAATCCGGCCGGAAACATCATAACGCTGACTGCTTGTCTCGAGCCCCCTTGGAGCCGGCACTGGGAGGCGAAAATGACGACGTGGACGGCTTCCTTGGGACATTGGACACGGCAGATATGTCTGCTCGGCAATGCAGTGGTCCTCAGATTGGTCAGCTGATGGCGCACTTGGAAGGCCACGAAGCGGCGGTACCGCGCGTTTTTCCGCCTATTCTGCCGCCGTTCAAGATTATGCAAGGTGTATTGTACACAAAGAACTCCAACAGCAGCCCGAGGACATAGCTCTTGTTGCGCCGGAACACCTGCGCACCGAAGTCGCCGTAGCTTGTCATGGCTATCCTACAGCTGGTCACTTTGGCTACAGCCGGACACTTTCCCATATTTTAGAAAGATATTACTACTAGTCGCAACTTCCTAATTAAGTCCGTCACTATATAACAGCTTGTCGAGAATGCCAAAGACGAAAAACATTGCTCACACGACCAACCGATCTTCTCCAGCTACTAGGACCACCGACTGTTTCGCTCCACACAGTCGGAATCCATTTTCTGGGACCATTTCCAACGTCAAAGTTGAGTAACAGGCATATTATCATAGCGACAGAGTGCACAATGTGATACGCGGAGTCCAGAGCACTCCCGTCGGCGATGGCTGTTGAGTCAGCCAAGTTTTTATTGAGTGTACTGTGCTCCGTTACTGGGCCCTGTCGTTTATGGCCCAGCTCACGCAGGAGATCCTCCAATTCAGCTGCACCAGCCACCGCAGAGTTACTGCTTACCATCCGCCAACCAGTAGGCTGAGGGAAAGGCTAAACAAGATGGTGGCCGTCATGATCACCATGCACGTGGACGTCGTTCATTGCAGTTGGAACGAGGTACTGCCCTACGTTACATTCGCATATAATACCGCTGTCCCGGAGACGATGTGGAGCGGGGAGTCCGCTCTAAAGGACTCATCTACTATCTGTCCAGGAGACGACCGGTATGTCCCCTTTCCAGCGGGTTCACAGCAGACGGGTCACCACGTGCTGGACGCTATGGTACCGCATACTGTCCTCTTGTTGCGGATGGCGGAACGGTTGGAAATTTCGTCCACCGGGCGAAGACGGCTTACCCGGGTCCACTGAAGCCATTCATCTGCAGCCCTGCCAGTTCGTCGCTCGTGCTTCGCTCCTTGCGCCATTCGAACGATCACGCTCCGTGTCTGCCTTTATTTCCTCTTTGCTGAGCGCGCGTGAAGCAGCCGCTAGTACTGCAAGGGCACTGGCGTCTTCACAAATACGGGAACTCGAGGTCAAAACGGCAAGGGGACGCCAACGCTGAGAAGCACAGAGAAGCGGACACAGCAGCGAGAGCTGGCCGGAGCAACACTTCAGTCGCAAGAACTTCGTGCCAAGCAGCCGCCGAGCGGCTATTGTTGTAGACGCGGCATTTATCTTCCTCTCGAAATAAAAAAAACATCGACCCGATGGTTTAACAAGAAAACTGGAAGAAAAAAAATTCTGCAGCGTGCGGCGCTTAGTCACTAAATGTCTCGCGTTAATTAAGGCTTCGTGCTCATCCCTTCGTCGTTCTCAGGTCTCTGCTGACGGTAGGTACTGCTTTTGTAGCTTTCTGAAAGACATACGTCGGCGTCGAATGAGAGGCCGTACCCAGTATGGGTGTTACGGTGCCAACGTGACTAGTCTTGGCGGCGGTTGTAACGCCGGGCGTCACGGCCTTGTTGGTGCTGGGTGCGCAGCCTCTAAAATTTTGGGCTGCTTCTACACGGAAGTAAATTCCTGGGCGCCAATGTCGATAATATGGCCATAATTGGCCAGCATTGCTTCCAACACTGTTGACACATCACAGCTGTTCAACAGACAGAAAGGCGTGCTTCGCCTGGGCAAGCGCGCCAACAAAGACGGGACATGTCCTCGGCGAACATGGCAACGCTCTGGTTAGATTTTTTGTTGCGGGCATCTAGCAGGCGGCGGGCACGATCTCGGCGATCCGAGCTAGAAAATGTGTCCCATTCGTCCAGGACCCAAAAGTTAAATCTTGAGCCTAATCCTAGAAGAGCACTGCTTAGATGGTAACGCAATCAAAAGGCTTCAGGGAACCACGCAGCAACTTATGCGACTGATTCGTCGCTTTAGTAATCGCCAATCGGGCATGAGGAAAAGGAGTACTCTCCATTTAGTAGGAGCCTTTGTGATCAGTCGCATAGGCAACTTATGCCCTTACCTAGATCTCAAGTCAGCTGAAAAAGAGAAAGGGGGGGGGGGGGGGCATAATCAGAAAATGAGTCAAACAAGCAGTTGGGTTACTCATTAACCCAGCGATTGGGGAAGTGCTTCAGCTTGGTCTTCATAACACCCAAAGTGAGATTATTGAAGCGATCCCCAGCTCGCAATGCGAACGGCTACCGGGCACACTAGCAGGCAGACACACAATGTCCACACTAGGTATAACATATGAATTAGAAGGCGGATCAGCAGCTGACCTTCCTAATTTTGTACTACAGCTACTGCTAATCCCAGCTATACCTCGGAGCATGCACCCAGATTTCCACTCTGAAGGTCATGCAGAGAGTCCCAAATCGTTGGGCAAACGTTTGCGCAATGATACCTCTGTAGTATATGTAGATGCAGCAGATTCCTCGGCTGACAAGCTGGCATGCGTGGTTACCACATATCATGGTACACTCATAACTGGGGGCACTATACGCACTCAGTATAAACACATGTTAGAGAAGAAAGCCATTGCAGTAGCCAATGGGGGATCCACAGCAGAAACCACTGTCAGTGGCTCAAAATTGGGGATACGTAACTACACATTGTGAACAATCTCCAAACAAGGAGCACGGATTCTGCAAAATTCTCACCCCGCACGGTGCATTCGCCTAATTTGGACTCCTGCTCATTCCTCCCTTTCTGGTAATGAGGCGGCTCACATCCTAGCTCCAGAACAGTCCTGCCGAGCTGGGTCGTGCAGCAACCGTCAGAGACAGGTTATTTTCTTACAGAGAAATCCTGCAGCATTACAGGCTTGCAAGGCTCAACTTTCTCCAAACGAGAGGTCAAAGGCTAGTCTAAATTTCAAACTAACACCAATCCGAATCGCTACTTGCGTAGCTTCTATTCAGAAGGACGCTGCTCAGACGAGCGCAAAACTTGTGATAGCAAACCCGATCTCAATCATATGATCTGGGACTTCCCGCAGTCCCTTCATTACCGACTCTGATCATTGAGAGGCTCTAATACTAAGCCCCGACCAGGGGATTAAAATCAAGGTCCTCCATCTGGCAGAAGAAGCATCCGCTGTCCAATAAATAGCGGCCGTCGTTTAAACGGGGGGGGGGGGGGGGGGGGGAGTGGGTGGCTGGTCGCTCGTCTTTATCAGCAGGTAATAAAGTTTGACCACCACCAGACAAGCTGGCAAAAGTTATCCCACCTTTGCGTACCAGCCTCCCTCTTCTCGAACCAATACTTGGCTTCGTCTTCGAGTACGAAGTAATGGTTACGCAGCTTCTACGCAGGGCTTCACTGATTGAATTTGCCTCCCTGCTCAAACTGGTCAAGCCAGATTTCGACGCCTTCAAAAGCGGCGCCATATAAACCGGCCGACACAGTCGCCTTCTAAAGCGTGGAGACGCGCTAGCATGTGCTATGAAAAAGGCTCAAAGGATTGTGGGAGCGCGAGGAGAGAGAGCCGAGCGGGCGCCGCAGGTGACGAGAGGAGGGTTCACTGACTCGCCGGATATGCGCCTCGCACGTGTGCTCGTCGGCGTCTTCAGCCGCCCGCTCCCTTTCTCCCCGCTGCAGGAACAAATGGCTCGGCGCTCTGCGCTATAGCCGCTTTTTCTCTATCTATTTCCCTCTCTCCTGTTGTTCCCTTCCTTCCCGCTGGCGTTTCCTGGACGGAAAATAAACCACTCTGCACAGAACCTCTACATGGCCGAGACGTCTCTTCTTTTGCCTCTCGGGCGAACCTGGCGCGCGCTACAGCGCAAATGGGTGCGCGCCTCTTCGCGTAGAGGACCGAACTCTGGGGCCAGTGCCAGTATGCAGCGGCTGCTAATATGGACTGGCGTGAAGACAAGTGGAAGCTAGTCGTTATTCGATGAGCGGCTTCAAAGACGGATTTTGGACATCGGGGCGTCGAACCCGCACTTTCACCAGTGTCACGCAGCAGATTGGGTTGCGAACTCGAGGTCTAGAAGGCAAGAAAACGCACACATAGAGAAGCACCAAGAAGCTATCAGAACGGAACTTCAGTTTCTCACACCAAAGCCACCAGGATGGCTCAGGATCTTCGTGCCGAGCAGCCGCCGAGGGGCTATTGTTACAGACGCGGCAATATCTCTCCAATTACTCCTGCTCAGTGCCTGCTTCGGCTACATTTTCCCTCCAAGCTTCCTAACTTCAACCTCCGCCCTGACTTTCTGCAGCGCCCTGCTAGTCTAGCCACCTCTTGGAAACCAGAGCATTGCCCTAAACTACGACATCTTCGCTTGCTTTCATATTAGATGGACTGCCCATGCCCATTGATTCTTTTTGTTTTCAAGTACGGCGTCATTTACTCGCGTTTCTTCGTGAGCTGCTGTGCTATCTTAGTCATTCCTGACGCTAAAATTATTATTTTCTTTGCCGTGACTTGCTGTGCTGTATTCAATTTCAGTTCGCCATTTTTCGTTAAGCACCACGTTTTTTTCCCTATATGTTAGTACAGGTAAGGAACCGATGTTGTATACTTTACTCTTGAGAGATGCTGGTACGCAGTCATTTATGATCTTTGAGTGCTCGTAAGATGAACTATGCCCTATTATTATTCTCCTAGTTGTTTCCTTCTCATGGTGCAGATACGCAGTAATTTAGTGCCGTAGGTATAGTAGTATTCCCTTACTATTTCTGAAGCTTTACCGCATATCCTAAAATGCCGCTCCCTTCCGAGACAATTTAGCACCCCTTTAGTTTGCTGCACAGTCATTTTAAGACCTGTAGTCCTTCTTTTCCACTGTACATCCTCGAGCATGACCTGCACATGGTCCCTCGAATTCTTAACAAGGCAATGTCATCAGCAAATATCCGACGGCTAAGATATTCCTCATAAACTTTCATCCTGAACCTTTCTTAATTCAGGTCGTTGAATTCCACCTATAAAATGCGATGAATAGTACGTACCAACGAGATCGCGTCTCCCTGTGTGACACCGTTGCAGATTTGGTTTATACAACTTTCACTGCGGTGCTATGCAGCCACTGTAGATATTTTCCGGTACTTTAACATATACCTACTCCACGCCCTGTCTCCTTAATTCCCACATAACGGCTTAGGTGACGATTGAGTGAAACAATTGCTTGTAGTCTGTGAAGCCTCTTTTGTGCTTGATTATATTCTTCCCATTTCTGTAATTCACGAGAGATTGTGCGCAAAAGTTCGTTTTCGAGTAGCCTGTGCAGAAGGAACTCCGGTCCTTTATTTCTAAAGATATGGCTACGCCAAGGCCTAATGCTTCTCGGGTTTTATTAGTGATTAAAGAGGAAATAACTTCTAGGCAACAATCAGCAATCTGGTCGTTCTGCGACTTCTCCAGTCTTTGACGCTCCATTTCTTACGAATGATGATAATGTTGACGTAATTGTTCGAACATTCCAGAATGCTGAACATCATGGGGCATTGCGCATATACTGTAGCCAGTTTTTCCAGCATAATCTCCCCACCGTTCTTCAACACGTCTGCAGTTAGCTGGTTCTCAAAGCGTTGCTTATCCTTTCGCATTGCTTTTAATGCTTTCTTTACTTCTGCTTTTGTTACCAGGGGGATGCTCAATTCCTTTGTACCATTTCTTCCGTAACTTTGGTCCTGATTATTTCGGCTACTGTAAATATCTGCGTACAGGTCCTCGGATGACTTAACTTGCTAATGTTAATAATTGCTTTACCCTCGTGGTATTATAGAGCGTAGATCTGATTTGTGCCTATGCCACGTTTCCACTTGGCCGCTTTAAGGCTTAGTTCTTTATAGCGGGCTTTATGCGCTGCTCAATTAACTTCCTTGTGTCAGATATGCTTACTGGTGAACTTTGAGACGCTATAAGCTTCCATGCTTTGCCGCTTCCTAATTAAGCTTTTGTCTTCTCATAGAACTTACCAGCATCCTGTCTAGTCATGCTGGTTTTAACAGCTATTGCGCACTCTGTGAGGATATTTTTGAAATTATTATTAACAGCCTCAACACTAAGGTCGTCCTTCTTGGTTATAGCTGAATATCTGCTTTGCAGAGAGATTCTAAATTATTCTACTTTCTGCATAAGCATTACCCCGCTGACGGCCATCTTCCCTACTAGTATACATCAGTCCCTCCACAAATATCAGTCCCTCCGTCGGTTCCCTGCGGTACTCCTGTTGATCAGGGAGACCACAGCTAATTAACAATTCTGAAGCAAAGCGTTCTTGATCGGAAAAGAGTTAATGAATGCAAATTTTTCATATATTATAGAATTTAACTATAACAATCAATATATCCGCAGATCTCCCATCAGCAGGATTGCATTTTTTAGCTATTAAAGTTTTTGTTGCGCCAAAAGCGTTCTACTTTGGTTTTTATAGCTGTCTTAACTGCTCTATGTGAGCGATAGAAAAACTTCGAAATATTTTGCTACACATCAAAAGAACAGACGATTATCTTCTATATTTCCATAACATTGTGTTAAAATTTCCCAATATTAAAAATTTTCCCGCCCTCCTAATAATCTCAGTAAACTGTATGACATCTCGTTTATTGAACTACAGCTAATCAAACAGGACCAGGACTGCTAGGTTAACCTCACCGAGTAAATTAACTCTGCCGGGTTCAGATTCCAAGGACGGCCAGTGCGGAGCTCCTAGAGTCTGTCAAGACACCTGTTTAAACCTCACCAATACCTTTAATAGCATCACAGACATTCAGAAAAAGAACAAAAGGATCTATCCTCCTCCGGATAGATCGCTTAGCTCGGCTGAGGCCTATGACTGGAGAAGACTCCAAGCTAGAAACTTCGCATCCCCGCTCTGGAGGAGCTGGACAGCAGGTGACACGAGGGAGGATGCGGAGGTGTGCGAGTTCTGCGGGCATACCGCTACACTCGAACACATACTATGGAGATGCCCCAGTGCCCCAGGATATGGCAGAATCAATAATGCAGAGGAATGGGAGACCATACTCAGAAGTGTCGACCTTAGCATACAACGATACGCTACCCGCCTGGCAGCAGAAGCTGCGCGACTATACCGTTGCTAGTCTTCCAGCTGCGACGCTGCCCCTCCCCGGACGCCTGCGTGCGGACCCGGAGGGGCACGGGTCTTCTTCTGGCGGAAATAAAGTTTCTTCACTCACTCACTCACTCACCCACACTGGCCATCGCGTCATCCTAGGCGACACAATTCCGCGTCTTGATAGAAGCTTTTAACGATCTGGTCCCCATGGCTGGATGTAGGTGCGTAGGACTGCAGCACCTTCAGGTTGTAGCTGTTATTAAGCCTAATTATGACAGCTGCCAGTTTCTCGTTAATACTTTAGCACTCCTCTATGTTGCCAGCTATATCGTGATTGATGCGGATGAGGAATCCCACACCTAGTTCCCCTCTGTCCGCTAATCCACGATAGCACACTACGTGTCTGCTCCTTAGTACTCTACAAACCTGATCTTGCCTCCTAATCGCACTAAGCCCAGTGATATCCCATTTAATACCCGGTAGTCCCTCGAACAGTACTGCTAGGCTAGCCTCACTGGATAAGGTTGTAGCGTTAACATTTGCCAGGTTCAGCTTCCAATGGCGGCCTGTCCTGAGCAAGAGGTTCTCAGCATCTTCCGCTGCTCCACAGGTCTGACCACCACCTTGATCAGGTGCTCCTCAGCCTCTGGGGACTCAGGGCTTACGGTTGATTGGTTCCTCCATACAAGCTTCATGAGCAAGTACTTCACCAGAATAGCGAAATCCTCCTCTGGGGAGAGAGTGTGTTTTCGGTTCTCGTCTAGAGATCAGGCCGCACCCCAGGGGTGGTTATGGAATTTCATCGACATGCGAAGTTATTTTTTTTTTCACAACCTATTGGAGAATTGTGTGGCGTCGAGGTCCGAACCGCGGTCCTCTTGCACGCAAGGCGGATGTTCTACCTCTATGTCATCACTGCGAGAATACTTTAATAATCTGCTATTCGTTGATGACAATTCATTGCGAACCCACTCCGGAAATGAGCTGCAAAACATGGTCGATGATGTAGATAGGCTGAGCAGTACGGTGTGTGTACAAATTATTATAAAGAAGACCAAATTATTGTTCGACACTCTCGTAAGGGAACAGCAGTTAACAATTGGTGGCGAGGTGCTGGAAGTAGTAAAGTGATATGTCTCCATAGGGCAGGTAGTGACCCCAAATCCGAACCACGGCAGTGAAATCAGTTTTTAGATTCATATCAGCTTTTAGAATTCTGGAAACACGATTACCCTAGGCGCTATGGCTCGACAAAATTTGTCTGTTTCGACTAGTTATGTGCACTGGAGTGATTGCTTTGCCTGCGTGCTTATCGAAAGCGCACTTAAATTTTGCACGACGTAGCAAAATTTTGCCGCGCTACAGTGGCAAGGATATTTGCGTTTTCGAAATTCTAAAAACTGATATGCTTATTACTAATGGCCTGCTGCAAATCTCCAAATGCAATCTTGTCCCTACCGGCAATATTTAAAAACGGAACTATTATAATTCAGTTCCTCACTTGACAATTTAGCATGATTGCCATGTTTCCTAAAGTCCGCCAGCACTGGTATTACTTTCGCGCTGTAAGTTTCCCTTTACCTCAAAACACTATTTTTAAAATTTAGCAATAATCTTTCCTGAACACCTGGTATAACTGCTGTATCTTACCGGTACTCACCTATGGGGCAGAGAGTTGGAGGCTAACGAAGAGGTTTCAGCTTAAGTTAAGGACAACGCAAACAGCTATGGAAAGAAAAATGATAGGTGTAAAGTTAAGAGACAAGAAGCGGGATGAGGGAACAAATGCGGGTTAAGGACCTCCTACTCCAGACAAAGAGGAATAAATTGGCTTTGGCACGGCATTCAATGGGAAGCCAAGATAACTGATGGTCCTGAATGGTAATATATTACACTCCAAGAGAAGGCAAGCGTAGCGGGGGGGGGGGGGGGGGGCGGAAAGTTAGGTGGGCGGGTGAGACTAAGTAGATTGCAGGAATCGGACGGCCGTAACTGGCACAGAAAAGGGTTAATTGTACGGATATGGGAGATGCTTTACTCTTGTGGTGAATGTAGTCAGGCTGATGATGACGATGATGGTGATACCACACGCACGTCAGCTGGTTGAGCCCCGAAAAAGTGCTGAAGAAATTTTGCCTCCTGAGAGCAGAAATCGACATCTTCTTGACGGCTAAAATTTAGGCAATTGCTAAGCTTATGAATGAGAAAAAGCTTGCATTTCTCAAAGATATATGTGACCACCTGAACATCGTGAATGTAAAACTTGAGGGAAAACAAAAAAAAAATGAAAATCAGCGAGCACATTTATACAGTTGAGACCAAATAACAGCTCTGGCAGCGCCAGATAAGTGCGAATAAACTGAACCTTTTTCTAACTCTGAAGTCACTAGGACACGTGGACACGCTGCCCTAGAATCTTCCGATTTTCTCGCGAATTTGCACCGCAGTCTCGAACAAGAATCCTAAATTCGGTGTCAGGATATCGCAGGTTATGAAGGAAGCCGCAGTGAAGGGCTATGGGAATTTCGGCCACTTGATGTTATTTAACGTGCACGGATGTTGGCAGTACACGGGCCTCTAGAATTTCGCCTCCATCGAATTTAGACCACTAAGGCTGGAGTGATAACCTCGTCCTTCGGGTCAGCAGCCGAGCGCCATAGTTACTGTGCCACCGCGGTGGCGGAGTTGAGAGCTACCACAGGTGAAGAGGGCATCTGAAGGATGTTAGAGACGTCTTGTGCACACACGAGGCGGAAAGCCAGTGCGGATATAAGGAAGCGAATTAGAAGACTCTAAATGTCGACCAAGCTTAGTGAGCGCCATACGCTTGTCTGTGTGATGCTGACACAGGAATTCAGACAAATGGGGTGTATAGTTAGGTTGATTAATTACTTTGATTGCTGATTTCCAGATGATATAGCAAACGTATTATGACTCTTTATTTCTTACCTGATCGGGAACCGCAGTACCACGCAAAAAACACTCACCGGGACTCTTCCCACAAACTGCAAATTTACTGTTATCGCAAGTCACAGAAGGGAGACACGCCAAAAGAAGGTAAATCCATTGAATTTTTTTCCCCGACTTCTTTTTTCCATATTTATAGTTTCTCCTCGATTACTACGGTCTGTGAAGAGCTTATGCACCAAGAAAATGGCAAGCCGTTCATGCCGACTGCTGTCGTGCCCTTCCATACCTCTTCGGCCGGTGCTCAGCTGCGGAGGAGCCCATGAAACTACAAAAAACAAGGCTTGAGAATGTGTTTACAGCAGCCTATGATGGTGCTGCTGATAATTCGTTTCAGTTCATAATGCGGATGATATGTACCCGGCTGAAGGCAAGAATGAACACGAATTTCGCCTACTGTAGTTTTGGCGCCTTCATATTCCTTCTTTTTTTGTTTATAGGCAGCAGCAGTTATAATACAGAATCACAGAGAGCCCCTTTCGCCAGCTCGTGCATGGATTGATGAAAGTGCGAAGTTTTGCAAAGGTACTGAAAGGCAGGTGTCGAGAACGCGCGCTGTTTGCAAAGCACCCATGTTGGACTAGCAAGAGGCTCCGCTGAAAAGAGGGAAGTGGAACATTTCTCATGTTATATGAACACCTGGACTCAACCGTGAGGCAGTAAATCAAGCAAGTAAAGGGCCGAAACAAAACCCAGCAGCACACCAAGCGCAAATAAGGATTCGCGTATGTTAATCTCCGTACTTTGGTTTCAGGAACGCGAGGCAACCAGAGAGTGTCTGCCACTGGAACCATCTGAAGGGCAGTGTTCTTGAATTGAGGATAGTGTGGCGAAAGGAAGGTAGGTAAAAATTTGTGATCAAAACTAGGGGAATGTTTCTTGACGCTTGTGGATGGGGTCCTCATTCCATGTCTGCACTGGCTTGAACCCTCGGGCGGACTTGATTTATGAGGGCTATTTGGTCCTCGATACGATCGGTAGTCCGCATCGCCTCCCATAGCTCCAATGAGGTGTACTCCGTCTGTAAGTGGTTCATTTTCGCCCTGCATCCCCACGAAATGTGGAAGAGTGTTGGGCGAGCCTGACACCACGGACATGTGTCAAGGTATATATAGTGTTGAAGTGTAGTTTGTGGAGATGAAGGCAAGTGATCGTTTGAATCTGATGACAGGAGATAGCGTCCTGGACGTCTATTTTTTTGCGAGCAGGAGTTTATTTTCGGCGCTGGAGACGCTGGAAACTTTAAGCGTCCGTTGTATTCGCAGGGAATCGGGATGAATTGGAATATGGTGGATGGCTCCGCTGGGTTAATTGCTACTCAAGTCAAGGCGCGCGCACTTTCATTTCCCTCCAGTCTCTCGTGACCAGGGGCCCACCTAATCTGGTAGGGTTTATTGAGGAGTTGGGATCCCATGTGTCGTGCGACGTGTCTTCGGACGCGTCCTCGCAGCACGGTTCGGGAGGCTTGCTGTGAATCCGTGACCACAAGAGCGCTGCGCCCTTGTGCGTCGCAGTGTCGCAGGGCAAGTGCAACTCCGACGGTTTCAGCCACCGCTGGAGAGTGGAATATAACGCAGCCAGCGAGCACCATGGAGAATTTGGGAATTTAACGCTACAACCACGTTTTTCTTGTGTTCCGGGTATGTCGCGACATCCGCATAGAATCCGCTTGCAGAGATGGCAAATGTCTTGCGTAGGTAGGAAGTTCTTGCTTTGCACCTGCCGGTGGGAACTTTTTCGGACATATGCTTCAGTATCGGAACTACTTTGAGTCTATTTTTTTGTTGGTTACCTAGACAGAATTGAGAATCCGGGGTTCGTACGCCCGACGTCGGGCCCAGACGCCTGAGAAGGGCGTGGCCGGCTTGTGTTAGAGTGTGATTGTTTGTGACGGGAGGATTGCTTCCTGGAGTCCGGAGTATGTGTTGAAAGGCCTAGGGCGTGAAGACGTTTTGTTGAAGGGCTGGGCGGAATATTAAGCGCCGTTTTATGTGCCCCTCTTATGATGGTGTCCACAGCTGTCCTTCCTGTTTCATGGTCTTGTGATAAGGAAGTCCATAGGTTTTCAACTGAGGACTAGCGTATGGACTTATAGCATAATGTACTCTTCTTTCATGCTTTGGCGATGTCGGGTGATGCCACTAATATGCGGGTTATTTGAGTATGCGTGGTTTCACGCGTTCGAATGGCGTGGGCAACCTTGAGGTTGCTCTGGATCCAAAGTCCAAGTATCCGGATAAGCTCCGCACGTTGTAATACATTAATAAACAATAAAAAGCACAATAGGCATACCTTCGTACCTTCCACAGTCTTAGCGGTTTGGTGTTTTGTTCAGACTTCAACCTTGGCATAGCATCGTCAGACGTGAGGTAAAGTATGCTTTGCAAGCGCTAACAAAAAAGATTTCTCAAATTCGAGTGGTCTTAAAAATGGCGCAAGGTAATCGTGAACAAAAGGTGCGGAATAAGACCCATTCCTCTAGATTTCAACTCAAATGACCTGGTTGCAAACAAAGTGTTAATATTACGCGCACAAGCCTATGTTCTAGAACGTAGCCCAATGTCGGCCACTGAGGAGATTAGACCTTGACATTTTATTAAAATGCACATACGCGCGCTTTGCATGATTTCATCCCTTGCACTCAAAAGACCATAACCCAGTACTGCAGTATAGATAGACAGCTGTATTCGTCCTCAATTCAGGTATTTATTCATAAACTCTCGTGAATTGCAGACAGAGAGAACAGTTTTCGTGGTTCTAGCATTGCAGAGAGGAAAAGAAGACGCACAGCACAGATTAGCGCCGAATTCACATTTGCGTCTAGGAGTCTAGGAGTCTTTTGTGTGGCATATTATATTAATGCCTTAGCAGCCGCATTGTGTGTGCGTGCGCGCGCGCGCGCGTGTGTGCGTGTGCGTGTGCGTGTGCGTGCGTGCGTGCGTGCGTGTGTGTGTGTGTGTGTGTGTGTGTGTGTGTGTGTGTGTGTGTGTGTGTGTGTGTGTGTGTGTGTGTGTGTGTGTGTGTGTGTGTGTGTGTGTGTGTGTGTGTGTGTGTGTGTGTGTGTGTGTGTGTGTGTGTGTGTGTGTGTGTGTGTGTTCCTTGATGGCACACACATTGGCAACAACCTTGATGGCAACAACCTTGATGGCACATGTCCTACCGGTGGCAGCACCTGTCATAACCGGGCAGTTGCGCCCGCGGTACGGCGACGACTGCGTTGAAGAAGTGAGAGCATAGATCAGAAGCGGTGCGGCGGCGTCGCGGCGACGATTTCGTAGGGCCATGCTGAAGTAGAAGTGCAAGCTGCGTGGCGTAGGGTTAATTGACGCCGCAGGATGCGGAGACTGCGTGCACGAAGTGAGCAGGTGGCCTTAGGCTTTCGCGTACGTAAGCAGTCTTAAATATCTCTGCCGGCATTTTTTTTGACGCCAGTTGAGAGCATTTCGTTCGATCACTGGCGAGTGATATCCGCAGTTGGCACCACTTCTAGTAGAGTGCAGGATGCATGTTTTGGTCTTAAAGCAGCCACATTTTATTATTTCCTTTTCAAAATTTCGTGTCCAAATATCATGTCATTGTAAAACTACCTCACGCGCCGTGCGAAGTCTTACCTTGTTGATTATCGCTGTTGTTATAGGGAACCTCAGGCCCGGGGTGTTTCCGCACCTGTGCATAAATGTGCTGGCCAATTCGGCGCTTCTAGAGGCAGTTACGAGACATGTTGGAAAATCACTTTATTAGAATCCAACTGTTGAACATAAACTAATCACAGATGCGCAATTTGGGTTTATGAAAGGGCTGTCTACCGAAACGGCCCTTTTGACACAGAAGGAAATAATATTATACGCTTTCGAGCGAGAAATGTGCTCATTAGGCATATTTATAGCTTATTCTAAGGCCTTCGACACCATTAACCATGATACTCTGTTATTAAAGCTGCAATATCATGGCTTGCGGGGCGTTTTTCTTCAGTTGCTAAAATCATATCTTCAATACCGCCGCCAGCAAGTCGTTATCAATAATCATTTGTATGATGTACGAGCAGCTCACGCAGGACTACCTCAGGGAAGTATTTTGGGGCCTCTGCTGTTCTGTTTTTACATCAATGATCTGGTAAACATTGACAACACAGCAAAATTCATCATATACGCTGATGATACCAGCATACTTTTAATAGGGTGTGATGCCGAGCTTCTTATCTCACGCGCAAATGTACTTCTAAATAAACTACATTCTTGGAGTATCGTTAATTCGCTTGCCATAAACAACAGTAAAAGAAAAGCTGATTTTTTCAGGCCGAAAAACCGTAACAAAGACACGCAGGCCATACTCCATCTCGTGACTGCAAATATTCAGATAATGTCGAATGTTAAATGTCTTGGTGTTCGGTTCGAAAAAAATATGTACTGGAATACTCACATAGATGCAGTTGCAACTAAAATTTCTCGCATTACAGGGATCCTGTGCAAACTGCGGTATTTTACTCCTGTTTGCATTAAACGCCTTATTTTCAGTGCCCTTTTTACTTCACATATTAACAACTGTCACCTAGTGTGGGGTACAACTACTTTGTAAAAAAATTCAGGGGCACTTTGACTGTCTAAAGTGCGTAGAGGCGAAAGCGTTTCCCGCACCACTTTGACTGCTTCTGTGGCACTGGGGGCGTCACATGTCATTGAGTAATAATTACTAAGTGATGACAAATCATTAATTAATGGTTAATTACTGATTAATGCCTGAATACTAATTAAATGCTAATTAATGACGCTTAAGCTTCGCCTTTAGGAGTGGAACGCGGCAGCGTGTTGTAGCAGTGCCAGGGAGTCCACGGAACGCCACCACCCGTTCGGCGCGATGCCTTGCCGTTTGAACGCAACGCTTTTTGAGGAAAGGAAATGGCGCAGTAATTATCTGTCATCTCGGTGTACACCTGAACCGCACCGTAGAGGAAGGGAGGAAGTGGAAGTGAAAGAAGAAAGACAAAGATGGCCCGTAATGAAGAAATGAAAATTGTATTTGAGGAAAGGAAATTACGCAGTAACTGTCTCACATATCTCGGTGAACACCCGTTAAAATTCAGGGGGGGGGGGGTGCACTTTTTTGAACTAAAGTGCGGTCACTGATGTGTGGTTAATGTGTTAAGCTTCGCCTCTAAGAGTGGAACGCGACAGCGTCTTGCAACGCTGCCAGGGAGTCCATAGAACGCCATCGCCCATTCGGTTCTACGCCTCGCTCGTCGGTAAATTGGTTTTTGAGGAAAGGAAATGTATTGGTCTCTCATATCTCGGTGAACACCTAAACCTCGCCGGAAGGGAAGGGAGGAGGATGGCAGTGAGCGAAGACACCGTATTCACTAGACGCGCCTTTGTTCATTTCAAACCATCGAGCTGGCATGGCGGAGTGGATAGCATGCTCGTCTCGCACTCCGAAGACCGGGGTTCGATTCCCGAGCTCGACCAATTTCCTACTCGGTTTTATTTATTTATATGGCCTGACTAGAAAAGTTAATTGGGCTAATTGGGTAATTAGGCAATTAACTAAGCTCAGTCCCACTTACTTGAAGCATATGATCCCTTCAATTGGTTGCATGGTTACTAGCCAAAGTACAATTGACCCCGTTTGAAATTGGCGCACTGTGACGTCACAACCGTTTCGACCAACTGAAAAGCGTGACATTTCTGTCGACAACTGCTGCTTACAACGATGAGACATTAAAGGCTTTCGCCTTAATATTACTAAACTTCACGTCCTACAAAAAAGGCAATTCGTATAGTTGAAAACGCTGCATACGATAGTGACACTGCTCCTTTCTTCAGGGAAGTAAACTTTATCGCACTTCCTGACATTTATAAAACAATGCTCCTTGAGCGTTGTTCTAACGGAATTAAACAGAATAAAAACATTTTAGGCGGCATAGCAAACGACGCACCTAAACGAAAAACACGGAACACCCGCAGTACTGAACTGTGGGAAAAAAAATTACGAGGAACTTTAGCGGCTAAAGTCGTGAAAGGCGGGGGTGCACCTGAACCGCACCGTTGAGGAAGGGAGGAAGGGGGAGTGAAAGAAGACAAAGAGGGCCCGTAACGAAGGAAATGAAAATTGTATTTGAGGAAAGGAAATTACTCAGTAACTGTCTCACATATCTCGGTGAACACCCGTCAAAATTCAGGGGGCACTTTTTTGACCTAAAGTGTCGTCACTGATGTGTGGTGAAGATGTTAAGCATCGCCTCTAAGAGTGGAACGCGACAGCATCTTGCAACGCTGCCAGGGAGTCCATAGAACGCCATTGCCCATTCGGTTCTATGCCTCGCTCGTCGGTAAATTGGTTTTTGAGGAAAGGAATTGTATCTTTCTCTCATATCTCGGTGGACACCTAAACCTCGCCGGAAGGGAAGGGAGGAGAATTAGAGTGAGCGAAGACACCGTGTTCACTAGACGTGCCTTTGTTCATTCCTAACCATCGAGCTGGCATGGCGGAGTGGATATAGCATGCTCGTCACGCACTCCGAAGACCGGGGTTCGATTCCCGAGCTCGACCAATTTCTTACTAGGTTTTATTTATTTATATGGCCTGAATAGAGAAGTTAATTAGGCTAATTGGGTAATTAAGCAATTAACTAAGCTCAGTCCCACATACTTGGAGCATCACTATATGGTCCCTTCAATTGGTTGCATGGTTACTAGCCAAAGTACAATTGGCCCCGTTTGAAATTGGCGCACTGTGACGTCACGACCGTTTCGACCAACTGAAAAGCGTGACATTCTCTGTCGAGAACTGCTGCTTACAACGATGAGACATTAAAGGCTTTCGCCTTAATACCTCGAGCACGCACTAACTATGGTTACCAGATGCTACGTAATATGCTCCCTTAGCTTCTAAACAAACGAGTTGTTTCCTAGCCAATACTGTTTTTTTTTGTAAATATGTCATGGCCAGAATAACTGCACTTCCTACCTTTTTCTGTATTGCACGGTACATTGTATACTTCATTAAACATTCTCCTCATCTTGTAAATGTCTTTGCTTGTGTCTCTATCTTGTGCCACATCCTCCCATGTCTGATGCGTTGTGTTTCTATTCTAGTTTTGTTGCCAATGCAATGGTTTTAGGGGTCCTGAACCCCGTCAAGCGCAGTTAGAGGCTTTTCGTTCACGGTCCTCAGCATCTGTAATGTTGATGTTGGAATAAAATGATGATGATGAAGGCTAACTGCTAAGACACAACACTTAGTCTGTACGTTTTATGCAATTCTGCCTTTGATAACGGTCCTCAAGAATGAGCCACTACTGGTCTGAAGTGATAGTACACTATTGCAGTGTATCACTCAAGCAGTGTAAATTTATTCATTTAGTACAGAAAAACTTTCCTCACTAGTTCTTTAAATTTACTCAGCTTAGTGGTAGCATAGCACCTAAAATGCAGCCGCTATAAATGTAAGCATCTTTACACAAGCGGAGCAAGCAATTGTACAACTAAAGCCTTAAAAATAAGAATGCTACAGAACTTATTCAGGTAATTAGTAGCGCGATAACAAATTTATCCAATTCTTCAAACATTTCATAATCATGAAATACCATATGAATCATTAATGCTTCGAATTCATTCTGCTATAACATGCTATTATGCTATAGCGAAGAAGGCAACGAGGGGGCGCGTGGCACGTACAAGAGAGCAGGGGGAAAAAGCAATGGAAGGTGATGATGACCCGCTAGAATGGCTGTATATCCTTCTCGAACCGGTTTTCGTCTTTTCGCACTGCCGAAAATTTAGGCAAAATTCAGATTGTTCTTTTTTTAAAACTCATTTACAGCCCCTAGCCTAGTCCTACCATGCCAATAGGGAGGAAACCGTCACCCTCCCGGACTCAGCAGCTTCAAGCGGCTGCTCCACTCTATTTGATACCAAGCACAAATCTAAAAAATAACAATAAGTGAAGACACCTAAGGAAGGGCACTAACAAAATTGTCATCGAGATGATTATACCACTATCAAAAAAAAACTTCTTTAGCCGTTCACTTTCAGCTGCGACGGCAGAAAGCAAACGTACTTATGACACAAATGGTGCATATGCGAATATTCCAGCTGAAGCAACAAACGCAGCTGATGGCTTTAATGTCCGATGCGCCTGCTTTTAGAAATGAATTTGGAGCTGAGGCCCTAATGGCTGGCATATCCTAGGTTCACCTTGTTCAGCAAAGCCTCATCGCCGATTATCTAAATACACCTGTGAACAGAACAAGCAGACTGTGACATGTTTCACTCCGTTTCGTTTGCAAAATTCTTCTCTTTCCGCTGAAACGAAAGATGGCCCGTTGTCGGTAACTAATTTTCTTGGTACACCAAAAGTTTCAAAAAGACTTCTGCACTCCTTGATTAGGTGCTTCGAGTGGATGCTCGCCATTTGTCGCACTTCAAGCCATTTGCTGAATGAGTCGACGACAAGCAAGAACATGTAGCCTTCGACGGGGCCTGCAAAATCCATGTGAATTGTCTCCCATGGCTGCGTTGCTCTAGGCCATTCTGGAAGCGGCGCCTTCGCTGGTGCCCTTCGGTTTTCTTGACATGGTCTACATTCCTGACTAGCCTGTTTTATGTCCCTGCTCAGACTTGGCCACCAAAGGTAACCTCTTGCATAGGCTTTCATCACAACGATGCCTCTGTGCCCTGAGTGACTGGTCTTTAGAGCGTCGGGGCGTGCTGCGAGCGGAATTATCACTCGGGTGCCTCGCAGTAAGCATCCGTGAAGCGTAGACAACTCGGGTGCTAGTTTCACATAAGGTCGGAATTCATCGCCTTTCAATGATCGGAGTTTTCCATTTTGGGCTGCTTCAAAAACAGCTGACAGAATGTTGTCCTCGCGCGTTAGCTCTGCAATGCGCTGTGGCGATAGTTAGGGATCAATTGCACATTCCAGCATCAGCACGTCGCCTGGAGTGGATGGCTCGTCGTCATCTCCTTGTAGTGGCAGTCTGCTTAACGCGTCTGCGTTCTGGTTGCCCCTGCCTTGCCTGTATACAAGGTCGTAGTCGTATGCGGACAGCTTTAGGCACCACCTGGTCATGCGAGGCGATAGGACTTGTGCAAGTGGCTTCTTCGGCCCTAGAATACTGAGTAATGGCTGGTGATCTGTGATGATCATCGCACGTCTTCCCGTTATGTATTTCTGGAATAGTTGACAGCGAATATTACTGCAAGTCCTTCTCGGTCTAGTTGTGCATAATTCCTTTCTGCTTTGCCATGCGTTCGAGACGCGAAAGCAATGTGTGCTTCTCTTCCGCCCTCATCCGTCTGTGACAACACGGCGCCGACTCCGTAGGGTGAAGCGTCGCACGATAGGAGAAGAGGCTTCCGGTCTTCGTAATGAACAAGCACAGTGGAGTCTCGAATTAGCTTCTTTAGTTTTTTGAATGCGTTTTGGTGCGCCATCCTCCATTTCCATTGCGCTTCTTTGGAGGCCACTGTCGCTCTGCCCTTTAGGAAGCGGTCGTAAAAAGCAAGCAGGCCTAAGAATGCTTGGAGCTCAACTTTAGTTTTCGGCTCTGGTGCATACATCATAGCCTTAACCTTAGCTCCAGTTGTATGCACACCTTCTTTATCAATGTGGTGTCCTAGGAACTCCACATTGCAGACCCCAAACCGACATTTGTCCTTCTGAAGGCGCAGACCCATACTGTCCAGTCTTGAAAGTACTTGGTCCAGCCGTTCATTGTTCTGTTGCGACGTTTCGCCGCAGAAAATTATGTCGTCCAGGTAAACGCTGGTGCCCGGAATTCCGGCGAGAGTTGTCTCCATGATTCGCTGCAATATCGCCGGTGCTGCTGAGATTCCGAATGGAAGTCTTTTGGCCGCGTACAGTCCATTCATTGTGTTCACAGTCAGTACTTTTGCTATGTTTTCAGTGACTGGCAGTTGCTGATAAGCTTGAAACAGATCAAGCGTCGAGAATATCGTTCCACCCCTGAGAGTAAACAGTACCTCTTCAGTGGTTGGAAGCGGATAAGCCGTTTTCACGGACGCTGCATTTACAGTGCTTCTGTAGTCGCCACAGAGCCTTAAGAATCCAGACTTTTTCCGAACAGGCCCCAAGGGTGTCGCCCAGTCGGAATGATGAACTGGTTGCAAAATGCCGCGTTGCTCTAAACGATTCAACTCTTCCTTGACAGCTGGTCTAAGAGCAAGGGGAACCGGTCGAGCTTTGCAAAAGCGTGGTGCGACGTTTGGGTCTAACTCTATGTTGACTGGTGGTCCCGCGTAGCTTAAAACGTCTTCAGCAAAAACACGTTCATGCTTTTCAAACAGGCGACATAGCACTGTGTGTTCGCTTCGCGCGGCGTCTTGCATTTGGTTTACGCCTTGTAGACGTATGTTTAGTGCGTTGAAGCAGTTACGGCCCAGAAGGCTGCACCCGTTGGCTTCCATGATATGCAAGTGGAAGAACGTAATCCTTCGACTTGTGCCGAACTTGTACTTCCGTATTGCCAACGAGACTCAATTGCCCTCCTGACCACGTGTGAAGGTTCAAGTCTGATTGCACCAGCAGAGGAGGTTTTGTGGGCCAGTTGCGCTCGTAGGTTTCCTTGCTGATTAGCGAATATGCTGAGCCAGAGTCAACCTCGAAATCCAAAAATCTTGCCATTGATGCGTAGCGGTAACGTGAACTTTGGGCTTGCCTGCAAGCTCTTGACTGTATATAGATCCTGTGCTGACGTCTTTGGCGAATGTGCCATGCTTGTATTCTGGCTTGCAGGGTTAAGCTCGGGATGATGAGTTGCAGTTTTGCATTTTTTCTTTGTGATTCAAGCTCTTTCGATGTGCCCAATTTTCTTGCGAAAGTTACATGCAGCATTGCGAAACTCGCACTCACCCGGGTCGTGCTGGCCCTCGCATCTGTAGCAGCGCGCCTTGCGCGGAGTGTGCTGTTCTCCCTTTGCACCTTCTTTCTTCTGGCTTGTCTCGTGCACTTCCAGATTTTCTGTTTTCAGCTTTATGCTCGGTTGCTGCAGGGCAGCCCTCTCCGCCCTCTCGGCGAGCCCTCTGGAACGTAAGATCTCTTTCGGCGAACAGACGCTGTTGAAGAAGCTCGTTGCCGATGCCGCAGACGAAACGCTCGCGTAACGTGATATCCAGGGGGAGCGCGGTGCTCACGGCGGCGGCCGTCGCCTCCGCGGAGGGCGGCGACGCTCCGACGCCGAAGTTACAATCCGCGGTGAGTTTCCGTAAAGCCGCAACGTAACCAGCAATGGACTCGCCTGGTTGTTGGTCCCGTATCTGGAATTTGCAGCGACAGTAGTGCTCGGATGGGCGTAGGTCATAATGCGTAGCCAAGGTTTGGACGATCTCGTCGTATGGAACTTCTGGGCTCTTAGGTGCGACCAGTGCGCGGACGGTTTCGAATGTCTCCGGGCCGCAGAGAGTCAGGAGCAAGGCTCGCTTTTTTTTCGTCGACTGTGATGGAATTTGCCACGAAGTAAAATCCAAGGCGTTGGATCCATGATGTCCAGGACTTCCCCGAGAAAGGCTCGATGGATGCTTGCAAGGATGCCATCTCCAGTTGACTCCGCCCGTTTCTTCAGTCTGGTACGTTCCTTTATTGGAGACACACTGAGAGGATACATGGGTAAGTTGCAGGAGAGGAGCCTGTGCTCTGGGCGCATGCGCTGCCGCTGGAATCTCTGGCAGTGGGTTCTTGCGGTGCTGAAACCGAAACTCGCGCAATCCACACTTCAAACCGAAACTAGCGAACACCACAGGTTCTACTGAAAATGTAGCAAAGCAGTAGCTAGTAATATCCCCCTATTGACAATACTGGTTTATTTCAGTCAGTAATGATAGTTCTCGATGTGGATCGACGTCATAAAGGCGAACAGCTTGGGAACACAAAATATATCAGTTGCCACATGCAACGCTAACATTTCACCAGCTTCTCGCGACAGAAACACAGCAGTTCCGCTAGATTGGCGTGCGGGAAAGATACTCCAAATCTTCAAAAAATGTGTCCACTACTGCTCAGATACCTTCCACTGCATTTCCATGAAAACATTATGTTCGAAAATCATGGAGCACGTCATTCATTCCCAAGATGGCAGATTTTTAACTTCTACGAACTTCTTTCATCCTAACCGGCATAGATTTTAGAAAGGTCATTATTGGGAGACACAACTTGCCCTCTCTCTTCATGATTTGCATTTTAACATCGGCCTCAATAGTTCCTTCCATGTCCCTGTTCTGCGTTTCCAAAAAAGCTTTTGATATTGTCCCTCACAATCTGCCCTTGATCATGTGCATCAACCTACACCCTTCTGTGTTAAACGGAATCCGTTCGTTTCTAACTGAGAGTCAACAATTTGTCTTATTCAGGTCTCATTCATGTACCCCCTCAAGGGTGGTTTCAGGTGTCCCAAAGGGCACCGCGCTTGGGCCACATATTTTTATTGTCAATATAAAAGAGGTGTGAGTTAACGCCAATTGTAAATTCTACTTATTGCCCTTGATTGTGGGCTGCGTTATGTCACTTAATTTTAGCAAGAGTACTGTCATCTCTGTTCATTGTCACCGCAGCTCTACCACGTCGAATTTTTACTTAGGCAACAGTACATGAAGTATCCGTGACAAGTTTAAATATCTTTTGTCATATTTCTCCAAACAGAGGATACACCGTGTATTTATATAAAATTTAAAATTCGGCTTATCTTGCGGTAGCCTCTCTACGCCGCAACGTATCCCTCGCGCCTTCTTGTATTAAGCTGCTCACCTATACGACTTCGCCTCACCGACACTTGAATATGATTTTGGTATCTATGATCCGCAGCTGTGTGACTTAGCCAATCTTTTTTCATCAGCTCAAATCCGTACCTGTCGAATTATGCCGATAATGAAAGTATGAGAGCTCTGCAATAACGCCTTCACTTTCCCGTACATGCCTCGCACCGCAAAAATACCACGATTTTCTCTTTATTATACATATTTTCATAGCCTTTCATCGGGTAACCAGCTCTTCCGACAGCACATCGATTTTCCCGAGGCATCCATTCAAACGCCGTTCATCCTCAGGGCTCGCATATTGGCACATTTCGGCAGCCATTTTTTCGCGAACAGCGAAATGCCGGAGATATTGTTCACAGCGCAACAGGAACGGGAAAAAAACGAAAGACGGAAGAGTAACACAAACAAGAGCTGTTTGTGTTTGTGAACAGTAGAAGTTTGTGAAGAGTTTGTGAAGAGTGTTTGTGAAGAGTAGAGAGTACTGTGAAGAGTTTGTGCTTGAGAAGAGCGCTGTTTGTGTTTGCGCTGGTTGTGAAGAGTAACACAAACAAGCGCTCTTGCCCTCTTTTCAGCATGAGCATATGAAAGCTCATGCTGAAAGGAGGGCAAGAGGTGACCCCCTTGCACAGTCTACGTTTCCGTGCAAGGAATGCAAATGCCTACCGGATTATAGTAACACGCGCATCCAAAAAAAAACAGCGCTTGTTTGTGTTACTCTTCCGTCTTTCGTTTTTTTCCCGTTCTTGTTGCGCTGTGAACAATATCATGAATACGTACCAACTCGCCCAAATTTCTTCCGTGCCTAAAGGCCGGAGAGGCACTCGCGCCAAAACCGACACAATAATAGGTCCCGTTTTAAATAATCCATCGAAGCTTATTAAAACCCTTATGTAATTTGAAATGACGGGGCTCTTGAGGTACATTAAATTTTTTATTAATTAATAATGCAGTGTGGTGTGTAAGGTAAAGATGAATCCTTGGCCGGCTTCATTTCAATATCATATGCCTCGATTGTACTGCAGTTGCACCAGTAGCTATTGGTTTCTTTCAACGACGCTGGTCATTCCTGCACTGTGCGCACACTTAGAGGAAACCAGAACAGTCCAATCAACTGGCTGCCAAAGACGCTTAAATAGTGCCCTTGAGATGAGCTATCCTTCAATACTATGGTCTTTCACGGATCTCTGTACCTGCTAGCAGTGGGGTCGCATTTCTGATATCCGCTTGATGTTCAAGGTGTTTAGTCCAAGAATGTTTTCGAAAAATAAAAAAAGGCTCCTTAAAGTCGGCTAGCCATCTCGGCATTTACTCGCTTAGCAACAGGATTCTAGCCACGTAAGCCAAATGAACACAACCAGGCTGAAGCGTAATTAGAATAAGTCGCACAACACTGCTGAGGTGCAAAGTTCTGTACGGAAGCAATATACAGCTGCGCATCCTGCATCTGCATATGATGCAATATACATCTGCGCATCCTGCACCTGCATATGACGCAATATACAGCTGCGCATCCTGCACCTGCATGTGACGCTTTCTGCGAGTTTATATAATTTATTTAGACGGGCCTTCATATAAAGTCCATGGCGGCTAGCGCTTCAGATGAGATAATTCAGTTGATTTTCAAACTGTGGTGGCGCAAATCGTAGTGATAGCTGTACTCACTAAACCAGAAGCAATTTTTAAATGTAAACCTGAATAGCTCCCATTATATCAGATGCACGCTTTATAATATGCAAAATAGCTGAGAAAGTGTAACAACGCTCGCAAACTCAGACGCACCCTTGGAGCCCGCGGACCGCAAAACGTTTTACTTGTGTAACACTTATTGATGAGCTAGTCGGTCTTCCATGAACGGTGAAGATCCAGCGGAAAATTACAACGGACCAGTAGAAGAAGGACGACGTGGACGCAGGACTAACGACGTTTATTTCAGAAAAAAAGGAGCACAAGGTGTTATACAATTTCTAGTCCAGATCCGTGACGTGGAAAACTGGATAAGAGCCATTTTAATCTTCAAAACGTGTGAGGAGATAGTAAAAAATCAGAAAGCGGCGTGGCAAGCAGGTTCTTTTTCTTCTTATTTTCATGCCAAAAACAAGTAGAGGTGGTATCTTTACCTAGGTTCTTGCCCAGTTTCGAGAAAGAGCTGCTGAGCCGTTCTGAACTCGTATAGTATATGAAACGCATCTACCGCTGCTTCCCTACGTTAAAAATATCTGCAAGCGCTGAAAGGAGGAAGTAAGGAAACTTCAGTGGCAGAAGAACGTTCCTGATCGATGACTGCTGCTTGTTTTTTTTTTGCCACCGTATCCCCAGAAAGGAAAACAGAAGGCTGCAACGTCCAGGAGCCGTGGTAGGATCTGTGCACCAGTGTCAAGATTCTGCTGCCAGTAACCAAGAACACTCAAAGTTCGAAAAGCGATTGGTAAAAAAGAACCAAACATAATGCGTTTTGCTTTTTGGTTAGCAGTCACGTTGCTTTCTGCATTGAAAGAGGCATCGTGCGGAAAATTGGAAGTATGCGGCAAGAGTCCGGGTGAGTGCAGATACTCTACGTTTCCTTTTTTCTGAGAAACCAATTTACGTAGGCCAACATATGCGGTTCGAAATCCAGAAGCTGCCCGTTTTCTTTGCGAAACATGGCCGCGGTGGATGGCGCATTAATATCGGCAACCTGGTGTTTCAGAGTTTATTAAAAATTATATTGAAAATTTTTTCTAGAAAAAGAATACAGCAAGGGGTCCCAAAGTTAACCAGTGTAGTGGCACCTCTTACAATAAAACGCAAAAAACAGTGAAATGAGGCAGGTTATCAATCGATACAAAAATTTTAATAGGCAATGTATAAGAAAAGACCCAAAATAATGACAAAAGTACACTAAATTAACCTTGAGTGACCTCACACATCATTCGGATGCTTTTGCATTTCGCCTGCAATGAAATGGAGCTGCTTCAGCTGGTTTCGATGCCACGACCTCAAGCTGAGCAGGCCTACGCCACAGCCATCAGGCCAAATTGGCGGGTAGAGCGAGTGTTGTTGAGTATACGGTTTCGGTAATATAGTGTTTGACTTTAACAAACTTTGGTCAAAAAATATCAGAAATGGTAGATAAAAAAGAAACAAAGTTTACAAAGCAAGAAGCAAACATCGATCAGAAGCTTCGCGCTTACTGCTGGAGTCACAGACAGAATTGGTTTTACACTCGGCTATAGTCGGATATTTTAGTTTTGCAAAATCTTCATCTGCTTTTCGCATACGGCAACCGATTACAAATACTAAACCCCCCGGGCCCTTCGCTTTATCCTGATGCAAAGACAAGTTTGGGTAGCGGGCTCTAACCATGGCCCATCTATTGTGCCCACTTTGCTGCAGATACAGATAACATTATCAGTGATTATGATCTTAAGGTGTCAGTTGCCGTCTGCTGCACCGTTTTCTACGAAGAAAATGCTCTCTTCAGATATCCCATTCTAATGGCGGGCAACATGAAACTGGTTTGTCAAGGCTTAGACGATGCGACATTGCAGATGGGGCTACTGAGAGCGAAAAGAAAGGAGTACAGCTGAAGAGCCGGAAGGAGAGTAAACAGAGCATGACTCTTGGGGCCCCAGTGGGGACGTCGCTATGCGACACAGGGTTTGCTACTCGGAATAAAAGTCGAATCCAACGCAAAAGAAATGATCTCTGCATCTCTTAACGACGTTTTATAATCATGGCCGCTTTGAGGCCTCCAGGAAGAGCACGTTTCTTTGAAATTCTACGTGGACAGTAGCATGGCAATAGTAGAATAGTAGAACTTGAGGCTTAGAAAAAAAAAAGAATTTAGATATAGGTATAAACACATGGCCATAGGGGACAGTCTGCTTTTGGCATTCGCGACCTTAATCGTAGCGTTGTAGTCAGTAATATTACGGGGGGCAGAGGGTTGTAGTCCTAATAGTGCTCTTATATAAGCTTTGTACCTCATGTAGATTCTTCTGCTTGGTTCTATTTTCTTCATTCTAAGAGGTTCATTTTCTAGCGGCATATTAGTTGTGGGAAGCCTCTTTTTCGATCCCTTTTGTACTAGCGGATTTTAAATTTTTTATTAGGCAAAGGAGATTGTGCTTCTTGGCACATTACCCCATAGTGGAGGATTCCGCTGCCGCTATGGGATTCGGAAACTATATTGCTGCAGAACATATGCCGACAGACATCCTTCATAGAACGATACCAGCGAGCCGCACTGTGTGAATGCTTTGTATATAGTCTGCTTCATGGCGCATGATATTAATCACTGTCATGTAAGTAGAGCTCAATGGTTTGTTTACTATATTCACCAGATAATGTTTCAGCCCTGGGAGGGTAACAGAAGAGTCTTTCAGCTCTGCTGTCAACACCTTTTATTTTTTCCGCTACTTATTCGTCCTATAATATAGGAAGGCAGGAATTGTGGCTATAGAAAAAAGTGCAGGCCATTGGACCAAGTACAGGGATTCGTAATCACGAGCGCTAGGTAGAAAATGACAACAAAAACATTTTTTTTTCTTGCCAGTGTTAGTAAAAGTACAGAACTTCAAAAGGCTCTTACAGGTACTAAAATAAGCTTGAGCTTGAGCTTTTCTTTCATTCTAGGATAGAAGAGGGAACTAGGACAAAAGGCGGTGAAACTTGAAGAGTTCCGATTTGCCAAATAGTGAATACAGTAGTACACAACGCAGAAATTCTAAGCAATGAGAAAGCATAAATAATAAGCAAAATAGTTAGATCAAACATCAGTACAAAAGCATAAATACCACATGTATACACAGGACACACGCGAAAAGTCATGGCAGTCTATAGGCAGAGCACGAAATAAATTAGTTGATTTTTACAATAATTTTTCAATTTGTTTCTGAAAGGACCAACATGAAACTTAAAGATGGGTTACTGAGAACAACCAGAAACTAGTAATTGAGCTTTTATTTTATGTAATTAGTTTCTGGTGTAGGGACTAGGTTTGTTGGTGGAGGGGATATTTATTAGGAGGCTGTTAGAACCGATGTGCGGGATACAAACGACCGTTATGGAAATACTCAAGCAAGCGAAATATGTAGGCATGCTTTGCTTTAAGTAGACTATGCTTATGATACATTGGTGATGTTGACCAGTTTTCTGGTCTGTCATAGTGTTAACCCTGAATTACTCGCAGTGTATTTTCTGCAAAAGCAACAACTTCTTCTGGAAATTACTGAAAGTTATGCCGCCGCTGACGAGTGCACAATGTGATAGTTTGGTAAAAAAAAATAGTACATCGTACGTAGTGACTTTAAACGAAATGAGTAGGTGGCTGCTGACTCGGTAAGACAACCAACAGTTTTACCAAGATCAGCAGCAAATTTTGAAATGAGTGTGTTCCAAGATAAACGCTCCATCAACCAGACACCAAGAAACCTCCGAGTTATCACCTAATGTAGTTTTGTTTCGGCGTATTCTGTGTAATGCCATCATCATCATCGGCCTGACTACGCCCACTGCAGGGTAAAGGCCTCTCCCATGTCTCTCCAATTAACCCTGTCCTTCGCCAGTTATGGCCACCGTATTCATGCAAATTTCTTAATCTCATCCTCCCACCTAACTTTCTGCCGCCCGCTGCTACGCTTGCCTTCTCTTGGAATCCACTCCGTTACCCTTAAGGACCAGCGGTTATCTTGCTATCGCATTACGTGGCCTGTCCAAGCCCACTTCTTCCTCTTGATTTCGACTAGGATGTCATTAACTCGCGTTTGTTCTCTCACCTTCTCCGCCCGCTTCCGATCTCTTAACGTTACACCTAACATTTTTCTTTCCATAACTCACTGCGTTGTCCTTAACTTAAGCTAAACCCTCTTTGTTGTCTGTGTAACGTGTAAGTGCGTAAAAAACTGCGCCATTAAAAGGTCTGAAATAATATGCCCAGGTTCGAGCAAACTAAAAAAAATGAATTTCCTGCATACAAGCACATAATTTTACTAAGTAAGCTCTGAAAATGGTTTCTAACTCAGGCAAAATACGGGATGTAAAGGAAATGTTCCCGTCAGCGGCGTACATAATCGAATATGGTGATAAAGGTATGATAGATATACATCCTTTAAATTCGCAGGACCTATACAAGAGGAAGGCTGTGCTGACGAGCTGCCTAAAGTTTGACACTAAGAATAATAAACACCTTTTTCGAACAGGTGTACTGACGACTACTCGAAGCGGAGCTTTCGGAGCGAAGGTTCTTCAGAAGTGTGGCCAAAGAATTGCTCGGATGCACGTGTCGAACACAAAACTCATTCCGAAGGCAAGTATAAACGATGCTTCTTTTTTTATTCGGACTAAATATTCCGGTTACTTATCTAGAGGTGGGCGAAGAGTTGCGCTGGACGCTTGGTTTTTTCATGTGAAGCACTAGCGCCGGCTTTTAGACGCATACTGTATTCTCCTATATCAATTTCTGGGAGTACCTCGGACGTTCTGCATTTCCACGTCCAGACGGAGAATCTGTTGAACGTCCTAGACCTTTACAACGTTTGAGGTCGTGCCTCTTGGTCCTATTGGCATCAAGCATATAATTTGTTGGCGCGCACTGAGCCATACTGGCAAAATTGTGCCATTATTTGCAACCTAGTTTCATAATCTCCCACCCGAGTAGCTAGGAAGCACTCAACTGATTGTCAGTTAACCATTAAAACTTTTTTCAGAAGTGCTAAAGGACTGAAAAATTCGCGTAGTGTGTAATTGCTACAAGGAATTATGCGACGGTGGCGTACGAAATGATCAGTGCTTGAGAGGTGCAAACATATACACTTTAAATGCGAAAGTACTATTCCGATGAGTAAACACCGCGTAAAGACTTACGACCTTTATATGCTTGCGGTCTTTCTATGAATGCAGTGTTTGTGGGTTTGCGCAAAATGAAATCAATGAATAAAATAAATCAAATATCTGCTACTGAGATTGGAACCCACGCCGGCGCAAACAGATCAACTTCGCTGGACACTGCGCGAGAGAACTAGGCGGCCGCCGTAGCCGAGCACGCCTCCTGTTAAATTGCACCGCACTCTCGCGCTGCCCCTTATTACCTGGAGAATACCAGAAGCTTGGAGGAGATCTAAGATTATCTTAATTCACAAGAACTGAGGTGTCGAGGACCTGAAAAATTAGAGACCGATCAACTTACTGCCTGTTGCCAGCAAGGTATTTACTAAGGTAGTCGCAGTTAGAATCAGGAAAACCTTAGACTACAGTCAGCGAAATGATCAGGCACGGTTTCGTCATGGATACTCGAGAAGAGACTGTATTCACGCTACCAACCAGGTGATACAGAAATGCGCAGAACATAAACAACCCCTACATATGGCGTTCATTGATTACGAGAAAGCATTTGACTCAGTTGAAACCTCAGCCGTCACGCAGGAATTGCGGAATCAGTGTGTACAAGTGTTTCATGGTAAAATACTGGAAGATATCTTAACGACTGCAGAGCTACTATACTGCTTCAGAATGCCAGCAATATCATTCCAATAAGGAAAGGTGTATACAGGGTGACACGATCTCGAAAATGCTATTTACCGCCTGTTTACAGCGGGTGTTCCGAGGCCTGGATTGGGGACAGCAGGGGATAAGAGTTAATGGAGAATACCTAGGTAATTTGCCATTCGCTGATGACGTTGACTCGCTAACTCACACACGACATGTAGAAAATAGAAATCAATGGAGATGAACATGTGGCAACGTAGCAAATGAAGGTCAACTTTCAGAAAACGGTTTCAGTTTCCTTTACGAATAAAAATAGCAATTGCAATTTCACTGCGGCAAAGCGGAACACACATTAGAAAACTTCACGAATTCGGGTACCTTAGCGTGATATTCTTCTCTAACCTAGAACGGCATAAACATATTAGCACTATATGCACAAAATCATTGCAAAAAATAGTCTACCTAAAAAGAACTTTAGAAGGCGCAACGAAAGAATGGAAACTAACAGCTCATAGATCCCTGGTGAGGCCTCTTCTTAAGTACGCGTCAGTAGTGTGGTCACCTCATCTAGTAGATGTCAAAGATAAACTTGAGTTGATAGAGTAAAAAGCAAACAGATTCATTTATTACCGGTATCATCGCAACTTTTCCTCTTCAAATCTTTACCATGCGCTATCGCTGAATTATCTCGAGCATCGAAGGAAGTGTGACCAGCTTCTCATGCTACACGAACTTGTGCGCAAGTCAGTTTCCTTAGCTGCTGGAATTTTATTCACGAGTCATTCTGCACCTGTCACCGGCCGGTTGCTTGATTGCCATAAATTTTCTCCCCCCCCCCCCCTCCCCGTTGAGATGGGGAATGAACTTTATGGTTGATTGCGACAGCTATCTCCTGAGCAGTTTGTGAAGCAAGTGCCTACCACTGATCTCCACTTGGTGGCTGGATGCCGCGTTCCTGCTTTCCGAGACGGGCGCGAGTGAAGCCACCGGAAGTTGGACGGCTTGTCTCGGAAGTCGGGTGTGCGCTGTGTGTTTCAATGCAAAAAGTCGCGTCTTTCGCACTTTCGTTCTCAGTTTTTTTGCGTTGTTCTCGTGTAATGACTGCTGTTATATGAAAAGAACAAGCAAGCTGAACGCGAGAAATGTGAGCATTGTGTGCAGAACCCAGTAATTTCTGAGAAACCGAAGAAAACAGGCATGCATGTTCCATATTCCGACAAGTTCCATGTCACCATGGGCGCACGGAATTGTGCACTCGTGCCTTTTTGTGGCACTCGTAGGATTTCGAAGAAATCTCTTGTTTAGCGTCCGCTGCTACGCGGTATGATGCGGGACACTAGCGTTAATTAGACAGGCAACTACTGGAGGGGACGCTCAAGCTCCGCCTCAAGGTTATGCCGCGCTAGCGCTTATGTTTTAATGCCCATATATGCGGAGTATGTGGTTGTTACGCTCGACGCCTGCCTCAAGGTCGCCTGAGGGTCAAAAATGAGCGGTACAATGAAAGATTGTTCCCCATCGGGTACAGCTGGCCAGCAGAGGAAATGGCGGCCAGACGCCCTCTTGCGAGCGAAGCCGCAGCAGCGTTCTGAGGCAGTCACAAGCCACCTGCACGTGGTGGTGGGAAGTGCACAGTGGCGAGTCGTCGCCGGAGTCTGAAGCGGATAGCGTTGGTGTCGCTTAGTTCCGTAACCCCCTCCCCCGCTTGCACTGGATGGGGGCGCGGATCGAGTGTTATGCGTGAAGTCGGGTAGCTTGGCGGTTCTGCACAGCCAGATTGCGCCATGTGGCGGTAATTGCTGATGACTCCAGCACCAACATCCTTGCGCGCCTGCCATACGCGACGGTTCGCGCATCGCAGCGAGGGCCGGCGGTGGTGATGACAGCAGCAACAACAAGACGAACTCTTTCCAGAACCGACGAACGCGCAGATGGGGACCAGCTGTGCGATGGTGTCACCTTATTGGCGGGGGTGGGTGCCCGATTACGACTTAGCCCCGTCTCCAATGAAAAGAACGAACATCGCCGGAAGGTATTCGTCGCCTCCTTGGTGCTGAACCTCGGACTCTACTGGTGGGTATTGTGTGTGAAGGTATTTAACCACGTAGGATATAAGAATAAGGGAGGGACTTTGGATTCAGATGAGGATGTGAACAAATAATTAGTATTAACCTACAACCTGATGCTTGTCTCGGAAGCTTCTTCCACGTGCCGTCTGGTAGAAAGAATGTATAAAAAATTATGACAGGCACAGTCGAGCAGAATCTGTTTAGGCTGAGCAGAACTGCGCCGGGGACAAGCCACAACGACGAGAGTGATGGAGGGAGCGGAGTCAAGGCTTGGAGGCTGCAGTCCTCCAGGCTAATCTGTTGCAGGGGAGGGGGGGCACCGATAGCAAGGCCCAAAGGCCTAGGTGCGTAGGTGAGTACCCGTTTGGTTTCTGATGCAGGCATGGAATGACAAAGCATTTGATTTTTAGAAGCGTTAGCGCTGGGGAAACCAGAACGGGGGAGAGGACAGCAGGTGGGGTGGGAAAAAGGGACCTGGTGCACATGGCTAGTTTGGTAGGAGCACGCTGTAATATTTCCTCACAGACGATGTTGGAGCAGCAGGCTAGACTGCTGGAATTGTGATCCGAAACTGAGCATGTACTGATTGAAGCACAGGTCTCTGTACTCGAAGCAGGAAGGCTGCTTCTTGAGCGAAGGAGACGACAAAATGCCATTGAGCAAGGCGACGCGAGGATTTTCACATCAGAGAGCGCGAGTAATGACTTAAAAGACTTTCGTGACTCGGAGATCGAGATGACAACCACAGGCAAATCAGTCTTCGCGGGATATTAAGGCGACAGGCCACCGGCAGGTCAGCTAAGCAGGACAGAACAGATCGTTGGCAAGAGAGGTGGTCAAGGCAAAATGAGCGAGGCCTGGCCGCAAATCAGAAAGGCGACTAAGCTGTCGAGAACGGATGATCAGACTTCAAGTCCGGGAATTCTGGCGATGGACTTCGAGGTCAAGGAGAGGGCCGTTGTTGACACGAAGGAAGATAATTATTACGACAGGCAGCATTAGCCGGAAAGAGGTTTTGCTTATCAAGAAACGCATGCAAAATGCCCTAACAGCATAATGATAACCAACCCGACCGAGATGGGAAGTATCGGAGATAAGATTCTAGCTTCGGTGGAAGAAATGACCACGTCCAACAATGCAGTCAGGTGTACTGAAAAACAGAAAAAAATAACCATCTCTGGACTTTGTATCAGTAAAGAAAGAAAACAGATTCCGGCCTGAAACCGCCAGCGGGAAATGCGAAGAACTTGAGGCTCAAAGAGAAGCACAGAGAGAGAAAGGAATTTTAATGAGAGGAAAACGAGGAAAAGATTGCGAGAAATGCGAGACGCGCGGCATCTGACGGAGTTGTGAAAAGGGCGCGTAGGGATAAAATGAGAAGCTCAGGCCATTCTCGGTGTGCTAGGTCGTGGTAAAGGTATGTGCACAGCTTTAAGGGCGTAAGACGCGTTGGTGAAAAATTGAATGCATAGCGAGAAACTGAATGGGAATGCCTAGCCCTTGCAAACCGGCTGCACAGACAGGCAGTAGCCGGCAACAGAGGATGGCGGATTAGCTCCATCGATAATTTTGACGCACGGACTGTGGTAAGGGTAGTCGGGCGAGGCCACGCCGGGCGAGGCTGAAAAAAAAATGGCTGAGGCTTAGCTAAGGTTAAGCCTAGTCAGATGCGAAGCATATTGATGGCTAGGCTTGGTAATACATGGCTTTCCTTGGTTGAATACTTGGTCATTTTAATACAACCACTAGAAGCCTTCGTCGTGGGGGAAGACAACGGCATGGCTACAGCGGAACGCCGACTAACCCCTAGACGCGCGTCGGGTGAGCGCCTCGATTGCCACGGAAGCCGCGTCCGAATGCCCGGTGGGGCGAGCGTTTCACCTACACCGAGTGTGAACGCGCGTTCGAAATGCGCGGGAATGCCGCTCGAGGACATTCCGGCGTCTGTGCGATAGCATCGTTCTCCCTCTCCCAGCGCGTGACGGCGATCTGTCGTGACGTCATTGTGTCACGTGGTGAGACGTCACCATACCACGTGGTCTGCACGGCGTGCAACCGCAGCGACGGCACAAGTTGGAGCCCCGTCTCTCATCTGTCGTGACGTCATTGTGTCACGTGGTGTGACGTCACCATACCACGTGGTCTGCACGGCGTCCAACCGCAGTGACGGCACAAGTTGGAGCCCCGTCTCTCATCTGTCGTGACGTCATTGTGTCACGTGGTGTGACGTCACCATACCACGTGGTCTGCACGGCGTGCAACCGCAGCGACAGCACGAGTTGGAGCCCCTTCTCTCATCTGTCGTGACGTCATTGTGTCACGTGGTGTGCACGGCGTGTAACTGTCACGAAGGGCTTCGGTTACCTATTGTAATATGCTTCGCATAGTAAGCAGTGTTAAAATGAAGTGTTGAAAGGCGCTGAAGTTCAATGGTTAAGAAAAAGGCGTTGACTTGATGTCAGTCGCGAGGGATCATCGGGTGCTTCTGGCTACTAGGGCTTGAGCGTTGTACTGCACGACAAAAAAGCAATACAACGCAGTCGGTGTCTAGGTGTTACGGTCGAACCCTGCTTCAAGGACGCTTGGCGCCGTGAGTTAAGCGGCTGCCTCGAGCTGGCGTTGGTGCAATAGAAGAACGTTACCCCTCGAGTGCGGCCGGTCAGCAGAGGATGAGGCGGCGAGGCAGTTCGTATGAGCGAAAGAGCAGTAGCGTTCGGAGGCAGTCACAAGCCAGGTGCACGTGGTGAAGGCAAGTGCGCAGTGGCTAGCGATCGCCGAAGTCTAAAGGGATTAGCGCTGGTGTCGCGCCGTTCCGTAACCATCCCGTGTGCCGGGTGGGATCCCAGATCAAGTGTAACTCGTGAGGGCCACTGTCTTGGTCGTTGTGCTACCCCCGAGTTGCGATATGCGTTGGAAGTTGCTGAAGACTCCAGCGCTCACGTCCTTTCGTCGGTACGATACTTGAACGTTCGCGCGCGGCCTTGGTGGAGAAGTCTGAGGGGCCGGCGGCAGTTATCACAGCAGCTCTTGTTTCCAGAACTTCTGAACGCACAGATTAGGACGAGCTGTGCTAAGATGTCACCTGAGTGGCGAGGGTGTGTACCAGGTGTCGATCTGCGGCCATCTCCGATTGAAAGAAGGAACATTGGCGGAGCGCGGGCGTCGCCTCGGACCCTATTGGTGGGCATTGGGTGTGAAGGGTATTTCACAGTATGATGTAAGAGTGAGGGAGGGAGTTTTGATTCCGATGAGATCAGAAGGAATAAATTTTAATCTGTAACTTAAAATTTTCTGGGAAGCTTCTTCCACGCACTAGCAGACAGAAAGAACATGTGGAGGATTATAACTGTCGCTCTCGACTTTACGTTCAACGATCCCAGGTAGTCCTCATGCCCCTTGTTGTGCCGGCGCTCATATTTCGCTGGCTGGCCTCTCTGGAAACAAGCGCTGCGCGCCCGCCGTCGCTCAAAGCAGGCCCAGACTCTCTCGGACATGTCGCGACGTGCAGCGTGACTCATCCAGCCACGCCGGCGCCGACACGGACCCTTCCTCCTTCCCTCCTCTCCGTCGGTGCGGGCTCCTCCGACGCGTCATCGGCCGTCGCCCCTCGACCATTGGTCTAATTTGAACGGTGGCCAGTGATTGGAGGATTTGAACGGCTGGCTGCCGTAACCGTTACCAGCGGCTATAAAAACGGAGCTGCGCTGAACCCGAACAGCAGACGGGCAGCAGAAGAGCCATCACGCCGGAGCTACGCTCGCCGCCGGGGCCGCCCTTCTTCTGTGTGCCTGCCCGTGGTGCTCTTGACCCTTGTATCATGTAAAAGCCCTTGTACATACTGTACATAAACGTCCTTTTACTCACCGTCGCCTCGACCGTTTCCTGGCTCGATGCCCCAGTCCCAACAGTGGCGACAGCGGTGGGATGCCCCAGTCCCAACAGTGGATGGCAGCTGCGGGATCGACCGGCGTCAGCTACCTCGGCGCGGTGAGTGCCTGATGTTTTCCCCTCAATTCGCCAGACTGCTCTAGCACACGTGATTGTAGTCTAGAGTAGGGCTGTGTGTGTGTTGCACTGTAGAGAGCTTTGCAGTTTCGAGCTAAGTCGGAGCGCTTTGAAACGAAAGCTGGTGCAGAGGGAGTAAACGAGGTGTTGTTGGAAAGAATTACTTGCGCGTGTCATACTAGTAGCGCTATAGTAGTGAACGGCAAGGGAATTCTAAGAAAAGGGCAAACTGCAAGAGGCTATTGTGCGCGATGGAGAACTTCAAAGTGAAAGAACTCATCGAAATTTGTGAAGAGTTGGGCATTGATTTGGGCCCCGCAAAACGAAAGCATGTGATTCTTGAGATCATGCGAAAGAAGAATGTAACGGCTGAGGAAGCCAATGAGGCCTGGGAAGAGATCACAGAACGCCGTGAGCGCGAGGAGGCCGAAAGACGCCGTGAGCGCGAGGAGGCCGAAAGACGCCGTGAGCGCGAGGAGGCCGAAAGACGCCGTGAGCGCGAGGAGGCCGAAAGACGCCGTGAGCGCGAGGAGGCCGAAAAACGCCGTGAGCGCGAGGAGGCAGAAAAACAGAAGCAGCGCGAAGAGGCAGAAAAACAGAGGCAGCTTCAGAATAAACGGTATGCTCGCGCTAAGAAACTGATGGACCTGGAGTTTGAAGCACACGAGATTTTTTATGACAGAGATAGAACATTGTTCGCTCTGCGTAAGACCAACGGTCATCAGCTGAGAGACAGGCCGCAGCCCATCGTGATCGCCGAAGATATGGCGAAATATCTTGCGGAGTTCGAGCGCGTCTGCGAGAGAAAGCGCGTTGAGCGGAATGGTTGGGCACAGAAGTTGGTAGCCCTGCTTTCCAGCGAAGCGTATGACGTTGTCAAGCGCCTGTTGGACGACGGCTTGGCGGACTACGATGAGCTGAAAAGCGTCTTACTGGCGAGATATAACGTGTCACCGCTGGACCTTCGCCAAAGGTACCTGCGAGAGAATAGCACCCCATCGTTTAACGATTTTCCCTACCAGTTTAAAGCCGACATTTTAGAATGGCTCGAAAATGCGGAAGGTTCGGAAGATCGGGACACAGAGGTAGAGTGCGTCGCTGTGGAGCAGCACTGCCAGTGCGGCACAGAGGAACATAGTCCGTACGTGGCAGATGTAACTGCTGCTGTAACAGTGGGAACTGCCCCGCATTCGCCAACTGAGAAAGCCTCTATACGATCGGAAAAGGTAGTCACAGCATCGGACGATGCAGCTACAGAGGTCTCGCCCATTGAGATTGTGGCGGAGTTACCGGAAAGCGAATCTCCTAGCGTGTCGAAAGCAGGAGAAGTTGCCGAACAGGGCAGAGAGGACGTCCGTCTGTACATTAGTGAAAACACTTGCGCCGACGCAAGCGAAGTAGATGAGGACGGCACACCGTGTTGTGCAGCGCATTCAACAGAAATGCAGAGACCTGAGACTTCCGATCAACGGATGCGGACGCATATAGAGTTTGCGGACGCTGAGTTGTGCGCTAGTGTTTGCAGCGAGCGATGCGAAACGAGTCCCGTGCTTTCACACTGCTCTGAGCTTTGCGACTTTCCAGAAAGCAGCTGCATTAGCGGGAACACCGCGACTGAGTGCAGAGCCGACCCTCATCCGAAATTGGCTGAAACGCGTCAGGAGCATGACGAGAGCTGCGTGTCAGCAGTAATGTCAGTAGAAAACACTGGTTCGTCTGCGCCTGAAGAAACTAAGGTGCTGGACGACAGTGGAGAATAGCACGTTCCAGACGACATAGGGGCGGTAGACGTCAGCCCGTCCGAGAAAGATGAGGACGAATGCGCACTCAGAGACCCTGACAAGGAAGAACGCAGTTTGGAGGAGGCTAGTAAAGGCGCCAAAGACAGGCCTGATCTAGGTAGCACATATGAATCAGCTGAAAATCAAAGCGACGTTGTCAGACAGCAGGAACCTAGGCTACGGAAGCAGCATGTGCTTTCGAAGAACCAGCTAGCGAAACAGTATTGCCATCGAAAAATGAAAGGCAAGCATAAGAAAGAAAGCTGCAACCGGAAGGAAAGTAACAGCCAGTTCCGAAAAGAGAGCTATCACCACAAGGTGATAGACAAGCAGCGCTGCCGCCGAAAGGACAGTAAAGGCAAGCTCAAGAGAGAGAGCTGTCACCGAAAGACGGTGAAAGGCAGGCTAAAGAAAGAGTGGTGCCGCCGAGAGATGAAAGGCACGTCTAAGAAAGACGGGCGCTGCCGAAAAGAGAGAAAGGGCAAACGCGCGAGAAGTAGTTGCCGCCGTAGGAACCATCAGCTTCACCGGCACATTGACAGCAGCAACGTCAGTAACGTTGTTAGCCATGAAACTAACGTCAGAACGAGAGCTAGAGAAATGTGCGAGGCATCACTATCGCGCAAAGCGAAGCGCATAAGTGGGTCGAGGCACATAGATCTTGGCAGTAATATAAATTGCAAAAAGAAATCGTACGAACATTCGCGCGGGAAAGAGTATCTTGGGAGGAAACCAAGATACAAGAGAGCGCTGCCAGTGAGGCGAAAAATTAAGGAGCGGGATAAGTGTGAATCTTGCCGCCAGCACAGAGAGAGCGAGACGCGCAAAGGCGCGTGTTCTCAGGACGGCTCTCTCTTTCCGCTGCAGTCACGGGAGAAACCACGCTCCCACAGAAAGCGGCACGCGCGCGCAAGGAAAACGCGAGTACGGCTCAAAGAGCGAAAGATTGTACGAGGCCGCAGTGACAGGGGCAAGAAAATTGGCAAGAAACCGTCTAAGCGCTCGGCCAAGCACACTTATCGCGATGGAAAGCCGCGTGTCCTGATAACTCTATTCGGTAGGCGTGAAATCAAAAGGGCGTGTAGAGGCGAACCGCACATCGAGCGGAAAGGCAAACGGGTGCGCGAGAAATTAAAGACTCGTGGAATGTCTCACTTGCCACGAAGAACAAAGAAAAGAAAAGAAAGATCTCATCAGAAGCGCTGCGCACTCGCTATGGGACGTCGCGACTGGCGCGCGAAGCGCAAAGAAAGGGACAAGTCGCAAGTGAGTGAAAGCGAATCGCTGTCGTACTGTACCTCCCCTAGAAACTGGAAACACAAGTACAGAGAGAGACAAAAGCGCGTATACCGCGAAAGAGGCAGAGATATTAGCTACCACGGTAGTAGAGAGAGAAAGAAAAGCGCGTCTACCGCGAAAGAGGCAGAGACGTTAGCTACCACGGTAGTAGAGAGAGAGAGAGAGAAAAGCGCAGCACAGCGAAAGAGGCAGAGTCACTAGTTTCCGGTGTAGCGGGTGTCGTTTACCGTCCGTTAGAAGCGAGGAAAACGCGAACGTAGACGCACTAAGCCGTGTGTTCTAAGCAAGGCTGGCTTCGCCTCCTCGTGACCTACATTTTGTCTCTTCGCGAACAGCTGTTAAGTTCGCTCCTAGATCGGGGAAAAATTTATGTCCTCATTTGTGGCCTCAGCTGAGTGTTCTTCTGGCCGAGTGATCTCAAGAGAGCGAATTTATTTTGCATTCATTTCATTCCGAGTGTTTCATGTGTTTGACACTTTGTTTGAGTTAATTACTTTCAAGTTCTTGTATCCCACATGTGTCTCTTGTAGAAGAGGGAACAAAAACGGGACAGAACTATTGCTAGCGGAGTTTTTACGACCTTTAAGTCTGGCGTTTTGACGGGTGACGGAGGGCACTTGCTTGTGTTGGGTGTTTGTCTGTTGTCGGTCGGTTCTTGGCAAGATGCAGAACGATCAGCGACCGATGCTGAGAAGCAAGCTCTTCCGAAGGACCGAGCGAAGCTGATCCAGTCACCTGGGCGACTAAGCTGCGGAGCAGTGATCCTGTCCTGGTGAGCGGGACCTGTCCTCGGAAAGGAGACTGGAGCTACCTGCGGCTGAACACCGTACGAGAACTTGGAGGAGCCTGGCGTACGAGCGCGCCCCGCATCCGAGCCACGCGGAAGTAGCTCGTCTTCGTGGCGCATTGTCTGGCGGCGGTGGTGCTGTTGTGCCGGCGCTCATATTTCGCTGGCTGGCCTCTCTGGAAACAAGCGCTGCGCGCCCGCCGTCGCTCAAAGCAGGCCCAGACTCTCTCGGACATGTCGCGACGTGCAGCGTGACTCATCCAGCCACGCCGGCGCCGACACGGACCCTTCCTCCTTCCCTCCTCTCCGTCGGTGCGGGCTCCTCCGACGCGTCATCGGCCGTCGCCCCTCGACCATTGGTCTAATTTGAACGGTGGCCAGTGATTGGAGGATTTGAACGGCTGGCTGCCGTAACCGTTACCAGCGGCTATAAAAACGGAGCTGCGCTGAACCCGAACAGCAGACGGGCAGCAGAAGAGCCATCACGCCGGAGCTACGCTCGCCGCCGGGGCCGCCCTTCTTCTGTGTGCCTGCCCGTGGTGCTCTTGACCCTTGTATCATGTAAAAGCCCTTGTACATACTGTACATAAACGTCCTTTTACTCACCGTCGCCTCGACCGTTCCTTGGCTCGGACCACCAGACCCAACACCCTCCAGGAGCAGTGGTATAGCGCATAAGCGAAGCGCCACTGCGCTCCGATGGCAGGTGCACCCGGGGACGGGCTTGTGCGACCAAGATTGTCGGGGCGTGGCAACTGTATTTAATTTGTCAATGGTGGGCAGGCTGTATGACGTCACAATGTCATGTGACTTTTCCCAACTGGCCAGCGTATTTTGGGACACCGCACGACGTATTTCGCTTCTGACGTGAACTCTAATGACTTTTAAGTAAGAGATGAATGAGTCAACTATGAATGGGCACGTGCATAAGGCTATGTATTTGAGGCTGCACTCAGGAATTCGATATCCTTCCAAGATCAGCAAAGATGTGTGCTTATGCATTCATCTTGATGGATATCGAGTGCTTCTATGATTTAAGAAGTACTTTGATTTGGGCTAGTTGGTTCATATTTTGAAAGTAGTTCGGACGGCGCGAAAACAACAAAGACAAAGGAGACACGAACACAACAGGACGGGCGATGATTTCCTTGGATAATCTGCATCACCCTTCGCCAGTAATGCCACATCGATGAAAATCAAGAATGCAATCGTTGTTTTTTCATTTCTTGCAATGCTTGTGGGGATGAGCAGAAATTTTCGTGTGGTTAGCCTTATTTTCATGTTCTTTAAGTCTAATGTTGATGCACCTGTGTTTTTCACAGATCCATTTCTCCCCACGTGACATTACTCCAGTGACACAGGAGACGTATTGATAAGGATGCGTCTGTGTGGGTAGACGCAGATACGTTTTGTCCAGCTGTTCTCTGTTAGGTGCAACCAAAATATTGCGGGAAACTTCCTGATCTCAGCTGCCGACCGGACGATCTATCACCTACTTGTAGGCTTGCCTTCATATGGAAGCCAATCCGTTATCCTTAGCGATGAAGGGTTAGTTTACCTGCTTATTGAATTCCTTCTCCATGACTATTTCTTCTTTATTTCGGCTAGGATATCACTAACTCAAGTTTGCTCCCTGACCCACCCAGCTGTCTTCCTGTCTCCTAACGTTGCACCTATCATTACAGTTTTCGTAGCTCACTGCGTTGTACTATGTTTGCTTGCACGTTTTTGCGCCATAGGTGAATAGCAGCAAAATATGCACTTTTATCTTAGGAGGTACTGGTTAACCGTCATTTATGAGCTCAGATTGCCTGCCAAATGCACTGTACTCCGTTCTTACTCTTACAGTTATTTCATTCTTGAGTTATAGAACTGTGGCGATTACCTGCACTAAATAGATGCGTTCGTTGAAGCTGCGAGCACTTCGCTGCCGATCGTCAACAGCTGTTCTCTTCCGAGACTGCTGGATATTACTTTAATTTTCTGCATATTATCTGAAGGTCAACCATCAGGCTTGCAGTTCTTCCTCTGAGTTACTTACCCATGGAATGTCAACAGTGTATTGCAGATTTCTAATTTACTTTATCATAATTTATTCCTAACTCTTCCAAATCTAGATTTCTGAATAGTCCCTGTAAACACGCAGTCAAAAGTGCCTTAGAGATAATTTGTGCGTGCGCGACAACCTTCATTATTAGGATGTTATTACGTTCTTTTAGTGCGAACATGGCGGCTTTTCAGCCGTTTATATTCCAGTACTTTTACCGATTCCTCTTTCAAAGCGTGCTACCGCAGTCTGCGAGGATTCTTCACGATCTCTCCGGAGCAGAGGGATTGTGAACAAAGAACTATCACGCAGTAGCGTTAAGGGTCCCGTTCAGCGGTAAAAGCGGCTTCTTCCCGTCGGTGTTGTGCATGGAGACCCCGGGGTGACGTCATACAGTGAGCTGTGGAATGAAAATTAATGATGATAGTAAGTATTTAAGGCGTCTGGGCACCTGCGGCCATAGAGTGTCAAGCCACAAGGTATTTACGTTTGCTCAACGTTAATGAAATTTGTAAAAAACAGTATTTAAATGTTGATTCTGAGATATCGCATGACTAAGATGCCATTGTGACAAGTAAGGATGTGAAGTTAATTATGCTTGCTTGAAAAAAAACTGGGGAAATTAGTTGGGAATCGAACCCATGACCCTTGCGTTGCGAGTAAGACACGCTACCCCTACAGCATGCAGGCATATTATTATATTTACTGCATGAAAGTACAACAACGGCAGGCTTCCAACCTTAGTAAACAGGCCACATGCCGCGAACTCATCATTCATTGCGAAACCAGCAACTCTTTGTCACTCTGATCGCATATCATTATTCCAGGAGACATACACATGCATCCATTAAGGCAGCTGTGTTGGAGGTCGATCTTGCGCAGCATATAAAAGCTGCACCAAAGTACTCTGCCCTCTTAACAAACCCAAGTAGAAAGTGGGTTATGAAGCGGGAACATACGTTGGTACAATCTGCGTAGCCAATGTGAGTCCCGGAGAGGCAGGTGTGTGTTCTGCAACGGGGGCCCACGTATGCTCCCAGTGGACTGACTACAAACGGCCCGATGGGTTCCATTCGGCACCAATGCACGCATCCCATGTGGGGCGGCCCACATTCACCCTACATTGATTGATGCAGGTAGCCCCCCAAGCACCCCATGTGTCCATCTTCGTTCAGCTATGGGTAGCTCATGAGGACAAACATTAGGTTTTTGTCTGGGTTAAGCGCACTACTACTGACACGGCACCGGAGCGGGTTCCAAATGTGCAAGCCCGACATGGCCTTGCCCACTCGTGCCCAACAGGGCGCGCTATCAGTACTTTGGGGGTAGCCCCAGAGCGAAATGCGCCCATACACCCTAAAGGCATGATATTGCAGCGGATATTGTGAATGAAGAAGGGATGAACGAAAGTGTCGCGATGGCGCGCGTCTTCAAGGCTTGGGTGCCCTGTGCTCTGTTCTCTTTGTGGGCTCTAGACCTAGAGCCATTTCGTGTAGGAAGGCCCATTTCTGCTACCAGCCGTTTTATCATGAGGATGAAGTCCGTATTGACATTGGATCTGCTCTCAAGTACTCGGCAAGGAACCGATGTGGGCTAGATGTAAGAATGTGGTTTGAGTTAGGCCTAGCATATCTGATATTACTTTGTAGGATCAACAGTGGTAGCGGAATTTCTAGATGGTCCACATATTCCCAGCAGGTGGCCGAGGTAGGTATTAAAAGGGTTTCTGCAGCCCCACTTCTTCATCTGGGACCCACAGGAGCTCCCATTGTGTGCTACTCGGGGAGGCATCGTTGAATCTGAAAATCTATCACATGTCTGTTCTACAGGCTAAACAATCTCATGAGCACAAGAAGATCAGATGGAAGATTATAATATTCCATTGCAAGCAAGAACTCACTGTATAGGATGGGATATGAATTTGCCTTTCCAGAATCAGTTGGAGAGTGTGTTCTGAAAAATACGAATGACGGCAAAGCACGAAAGAATGACCCACAGCCTCGAGCTGCTGACACAAGCGGCAGTTCATTGATTGTGGCATTAAAATCACAATACCATATAGCCACGATTTTATATCTAAGGTCGACGTCTGAAGTTTAAAAAATTCATACATACGATTGACAATACAATCGTTGCTTCCGCTCTAATACACTCCTATTAGAAAGGCGAGGCAAGGCTGCCAATACATCGATACAGAAAATAACTTTCCAATGAGGTCTTTTGTCATCTGCTTTAGGAGAGGCTCTATTGGTACTGTATAAAAGCTTATAGTAATAAAATGAATGTGTCTTCAACTTTTTAAAGAAAACGTCACAAAGGCCCCTCACCGACTATGAAGAGAAGGCGGAAACAGAATGGGCCAATCGGCACTTAATCCTCTGTTAAGTAGAGCTACAAAGAAGGGATGGTTTGTTGTTTTAACAAAGTGAAGCGTTGAAACAAGCTGATGGACTAACAAGCGGGGAAAACCAGCTGCACTGGACCTCAGAGTGAGAAGCAAATTGTCTCGACGGATAGGCTTCCTTCGAGAGCGCTACCCAAAAGTGGCAAAAATTTTGTGCATCGGCTGTACTTTTTTGCGTGCAGCTGCTGAGAAATGGGAGCCGTGCTTAGGCAAAACGAGACGACGATAACGAGCATCTCATGGTCTTTATCAGCCGAAAAGTAATTTTTCGAGACCAGGCTTAAAGCGCTTTGGAGAAGGAGTGAAAGTGTGTTGTATGGGTAGTATAGAAACTGCATTGCAAACTGTACAAGTGGATTGAAAACTATTTGAAACAGCGATAAATTTTAGGTGTGCCCCGGACAGCCCAACAATGTTTCACGCAGTAGAGAAAGGCGCACCACAGGGTGCTGTGCTCAGCCCCCTGCAGTTCAATATCACCCTGATGGAAATGGCACGAAGCTTTCCACAAGGAGTGCACATCACGATTTATGTAGATGATATCTGCGTCTGGAGCGAATCGAGATTGCGCCACGCCACACAGCGACATCTTCAGAAAGCATTAGTAAACATCTCCATGCACTTGGCTCACCGAGGACGTCATCTTTCCTCAAAAAGAAGTGCTGCCGTGGTACACAGCAGGAAAAAGTGACCAAATGTCCGCTCCTGCTTGATAGGAAGCCGGTACCCTATGTACGGACCCAACGATCTCTCGGTATTGCCATTGAGCGAAACCTCTTTTGGGCACCTCATGTTAAGCAACTCCGTATGAGAATAGCAGCAGCATCACAAATATTCAACTTTATGAAAAGAACACGTTCGGGTTGCAATTGTCGCTCTGTGGTTCTCCTTCATATGGCCCATGTGGATAGTCATTTGCGATATAGTGTAACAGTTTTGCAGAAAATGTCTCCAACAAATAAGAGGACGCTGGAGGCAGCACGGAACACCTGCCTGCGGATCTTTTTCTGCCTCCCGAACAGCTCCTCCACCTCGGGCGCAGTGGCACTACTCGATGTCATCGCTGCACAAGTAGCAATACTAACCCCTGTACGCCATGTACATCAAGAGAATAAACAGTTCCTGCACCGAGCCCATACAACACGACAAATTGGGCTTTGGTCAAGCTGTGCAGCTATTGCACCTTCCTGCCATCAGTCAGCCACGTAAGTATTGGCTCCAACTTATCCTCTTTGGACATTCTCATCTCTTGAAATGAAGTTAATACCGGGTGTCCCTGCGAAGAACAGCATGCCGGAGGTTGCCCCGGTACAAGCTGCTCTGATCTGCTTAGCTGAGCATTATTCGCAGTACACACACATCTTCACATATGGTTCAACTTCTTACGACTCCTCACCATGTGGTGATTATGAGCCCTCATCACGCCAAATGTTTCATGCCGCCTACAGCGTACGACATCCTCACCCACAGAAGAGCTATACGGAATAAAAGAAGCTGTCTCCTATATCTTGTGCCATAACCCAGGACGCTGGGTAATCTTCACGGACTCGGAAGGAGCCCTACAAACCTTGTCTAACCTAATGAAGAATAACAAATGAACAGCCAATTTTTCATGACATTGGATACCTGCACTACCTGGCTATTGCTGAAATCTACTGTCTAATTTATTAGCGGATTCCTGCTCACTGCGGCATCCTGGTCAACGATAGAGAAGACGAAGCGGTCCGAAACGGTCTACAGCACCGTAACTATAAACGAAACTTCTTCGCAACAACATATGCGCCGCAACTTGCCAAATCGTAAACCCAGGATAGAAAGAACCGCCTCTGGAACTTGCCAAATCATCATTACCCTTTTTGCTTGTCCATCAACGCGCAGCTCAAATAAAGACCCTCGGTTGAGCTTCCGCGTCATCTAGAAACAATTTATCATCGCCTTCACCATAATGTTCCATTTACGAACAGCCTATGATACCTTGTAAAGCAAGCAGACTGTCCATATTGTGACAACTCCGGCTGAATTGAGACTGTAATTAATATTCTCTTCGAATGTGCACCTTACGCCAACGAACATGCGCACTATGAGTTACAGTTCATGTAGACCGTCACCCAAGTGAACTCAGAGTGGACTCTATATTAGGTCTTTTAGGCTGCAATGATATTCTTATTTGCTTATTTAGACGCTATTGGTGTTGTAGACAAACTCTAAATTGGCCGAACACTTCAAAACCCCACTGTGCATGCACAAAACTTAACTTTCGTCCAAAGAAGCCATCATGCAGTGAACCCTTGCGTTACGACTCTCTTCAATGACCGCACTCTTTTCTAGCACCCATCTTCCAACTTTACTCCCCTATTCGCTCCCCTACACAGAGTAGAATGCCAGCGAATATTCACACTGGATAAAATCTGTGTTTTTCATTTAAGAGATTTTTCTCTCTCAATGCTGTCTAGCTGGATTCGGCTTTGTGCCCTAGCCAGGTCATTGTCCTCTCACCTGGCTACATAGCGTGTCGTCGAAAAACGTAAGGCTGCAACTTTTGAGTTCAGGTTTGCAAGAACGAAGCTTGGGGAGTGAGGGAGAGAAAAAAGTGCTAGAGGAAAGGCAGCGAGGGTAACCACAAGTATGCTGCGCTTGGCTACGCTGTACTGCAGAGAAGATTAGGGGACCTAAAATGATAAGAGGAAGTACAGAAATATGATCTGTATCAAGCGCTGCAAGCAACGATACACGCACTGAAAGTCACAGGCTCCCACAGCTGTAGCCTCCACACCTTGAGGGCTGCCGAGCGCTGCGACCGGAGTACAACGAATCGATAGTCGTCCATGATTGACACAAGGTATCCAGGCAGCGCAGACAATCCACTGGGAATAAAGGCTGCTTGCTGTTGCGGCTGATAATGTGGATGACAATGTAAGACATCCCGACTTCATCTTGGAACCATGAGGCTGTACGATGCGTTGTGTCTGCTATAGGAGAGCTGCAAGCATTGGACTGAAGGATCCGGCATCTGCAATGCATTGTGTGCAGCTGGCGTGTGCAAGCTGGAAAGCAGGACACACATTGTATTCGTAAATGTCTTCAGCGTTGCAGTTACTTGCTCGTCTGGAACTTTGACCGATTTCTACCCTACTGCCCGGCTCAGCACACTGGGTGCGTGGTGACTGTTCCGGCATTGAGGGTGTGCAGTGCTTTGGGAGCGATGGCAAGTCATTTGTCGGTCCAGCCTTGGATTGGAGTTGGGCCTTGTGGTTGATTAGCAATAGGCTCGGGACTTTGGTTTCGCAATACCGGCTTGGCCACTGCGGGTGTGTGTAGCTCAGGGAGGGATGGGCAATTCCGGTTTGCGACAACCGGATCTGGCTCGCCAGTCATATGGCTCCCGTTCCTTAGTCTGGCATGCGGAGAGGAGGACAAGTGGCATAAATTAATAGGCGATCTTTTCCAATGCTCACTACCCTCTTATAAGGGCTGTTACTAAGTTACGACGTCGTCGCACATTAGCGGCGGCTTCTCTGTGTGTAGAATTGTTGTCGTTTGTTTGTGTATCGCCGGTTCCCTTTTCAGGCGAGGACAATCTTTTGATGCAGCGTCATGAGGACCGCAAAAATTGGTACACTTTAGGTCTATTGTCCGGCAAGCATCGCCACTGTGTGTCTTAGTATACTGTGGCCACACCATGGAGAAATTGAACAGACTACCCACGCACTCCATCTTCACGACGAAACGCCTAACCACGGGACGAAAGTGCCCAACCTTCACGTACGTTCGAATGCAGTCCCCTTCGCAGATCAACTTGATGCACTTCGTCCTCGCAAGGCGCTGAGCTTGCAGTATTTCTACACCGTCGGTAGGTCGCTGGATCAAAATGGGCAGATCAGAGTCGCGGATGGCCAGGTCTACATCGTAGATGGCGCTTGCCGTAGTGCCGCTGCCCAGGACAAGAGAACGAACACTAAGGCGGCCGAGCGTTTTGATACTGCTCAAACGTTCAACGCGTGTATCGGTCCACGACATCAATAAATGCGACATTTCTAAAACGATTCACCCTCACATATTTAATTGTTTCCGGCTGAAGAGGCGCAGGGGCGGTGTTCTGGTGTAGAACTACCCGCATAACTTCGAGGACTTGAATTACGTAGATCAGCTTTGAAACCAAGAAGATATTGTATATTTCTCGTGCGAACGCCAACAGCTCCCTGCGCAACAAAGCCTGCGTTAGTCGCCTGGCGGACAAAATTTCAGAATTCCTCAGCGGCCCTCTATTCCGTTACTGATGGAAGGGAACTCCCAATGTTCTTTTGGATTCCCACCTGCTTCCACCAAAAAGGATTGCTTTTGTACTCTAGTGCCTTAGCTAAAAAATGGAGGGGACATTTGAGCTCCGCCTTAAGGATATTATGCGATAGCGTTAATGCCCATATATGCGGAACTGGTCGTTCTCAACTTTAAATTCAGATGCCCCTGGGAGTCTTCACACCACTCCTTGCGCAATGCTGCAGTGCTTGAGGGATGCGCCACTGCCCTACGATGGCAGATGCTGTCAATGGCATGTCTTGTGCGACCCAAGTTGGTCTTCGCATGCAACAGCTGGCCATCAACCATTAATTTAACTGCCACCTGTCAATGCAGCTGGTTTTCTCACAATCCACTGGGTAGCTAGCAATGACCGCACAAGGTCACGTGCCTTCGTCGCCCGTCTAGGTTGCTTCTCCCGGTACAGCTCCCTGGACCACCGAACGTCACCTATTTACCGCTCACAACGACGACGCCGGATTTTCTACGTAACGGAGCATTTGACGCTATCGTGTTCAAAGCGCTTTACTTATCGATCTTAAGAGCCAAACCTGAACTCTAAAAAAAGTGTTCAGTTACACGAAAAGCCTGGCGGACACTCTTTTAACCGAACAGAAAAGGGCAATGTGATCAGCAAAAGCTAAAGTTTTAATCTTGCATTGGGGTCGAGAGATGGCATGAACTGAGGAACTTTTGATGATACTAAGGCTTAGGGGCTCAAGATATGAACTGAATAACAAATATGATAGCGGTCAGTCCTGCCGAACCAATAATTTAAGTGCAACATGTTTGGTAAGCTTTCGGTTAAGGACCAGTCTTGTAGTGGGCGCTTCATAACATAGCTTATGCCTTTAAGCAAGACATTAGCAATGTTTGTACTCTCAAGGACTGCAAAAAAACTACTCATCGTTTTTAGGGAGAGACCTCGTGTGTCTTGTGGAAATGAAAAAGCATCCCCTAAAATTCGAGTCCTGTGATATTAATAAACACTTGTCTGTGGAAATTGCGCAGTGCCCTGACATCGGTCGGCGAACGAACTGGTATCAGCGTGCGAAGCCTGCATAAATAGTCCTGCTCCAAGCGCGTATTCATTCCAAAACGTTTTTCCAGCGTAGCAATGATGTCGGCATAAAAATGCTTGCTTGTAGGAAGGTCCGTGATGGCTGAAGAAGGGTTGCCTTCGAGGAAAGGCGGCAAACAGTGAAATTTCTCGAACGCAGTTAGGCCATCCTTTTGATGTGTTTTCTGGTCGAATTGCTCTAGGAAATCTCTCCAGCGGCATAAATGCGGAGAGAAAGGAACGATGGTAAGCTTCGGTAGCTTAGCCCTGGACCTTTTTGGAGAGGCGGTGACGTTTCGAGCGGTAGCTGCGGAAAGCGAGGTTCCCAGGGACGAATGACGGCCCCATGGCTAAGAATGTCGGCAGCGCATGCGTCGCGCTCTCTTCGTGCTCAATGGCAGCCGCGTACTGTTCTTCAAAACTTGCGACATCGCAGATGTTTTCTTCGAGTTCTTAGTTATTTGCCCTGAGGAACTCGTCCAGGTACGTTACCTGGCTAAGTGTCGCAAAAGCATATGTCAAAAGAGCACTCCTTCTTTATAAGTCGTGTTTACTGCGCGCGTCGAGTGGTCAGAGTAAATTTCACCATCTCCAAGGGCAAGCCATTTTCAGATGCATCAAAAAGTGACGGCAAGAGTGCAGGGTTTCGGCGTCAATGTTTCGAATGGGTGAGGATTGAGCTCCTCAAAAGTGAACATTTGGGCTATTCGTCCAGGAAGGTCTTTAATAATGGCGCTCTTTGCCTCTGTTAAAATGGTGCAAATCGTACAGAATGCCTGAGCTTACTTGCCCGCATACATCGCTGCGAGCGGTCGCCTGCTGGTGAAATATTGAAGACGTGAAAGACTTGATGAAGTGTACGTAAAGAAACCCTTTTGAATTCCACAGATATGATTCTATACGAAAGCAGTTTTGAAGAGGAATCAGTTAATCAACGAACATTTATCATATATTGTAAGATTTCGCTATAATAATCAACATATCCGCAGTCCTCCCGTCGTCAGCCTTGAATGTTTTGCTATTAAAGGGAAACTGTAAAGGTTTTAGAAATCAACGAGCATAAGAGGGTCGAATGTGTGAAACATGCACGTAAAGCATGCGAAGTATTTTTTGGGCTAGCACTTGAAATAGTGAAGTAATCGTCGATTAAAATCTGCATGCCGTTCAAGCTTTTCCGCAGCGCACAACGTCAAGTGGAGGGCGCATGATGACGTCATCGAAGGGATCGGTACATTTCCAGCGCACAAACGCCTGCTTTGAAGGAAAACAACCAGCGCCACCGAAGGCAAACCCTGCCGAGAGTTGTTTGGCAGTGTCTAACGAGTCAGGGCAGGGTGTGGCTGACGACAGCGGTAACTTGAAATCATACCTGCCGTGACGTCACGCTGAGTTTCCCTGCAGTCTTCCGATGCATTCAGGACAAGCGCAAAATTATATCGTCGATTATGTCACTATTTTAAATGCTGGTGCAAAAACACTTGGCATGCCGTACCTACAGCCTATATTGATTTGAATCATTGAATATCGCGTAACTCTAGAAAAATGCTGCAGTTGAACTTTAACGATTTTGGTGCCGACAGAAGCGTTCCCCATTGGTCTTTTACGGCAGTCCTAACTGCTCGACGCGAGTGACCGAAACACTCTAGAAGAAGGGTTTTGCTACAGATCGGAACAACGGTCCATTACCTTCCATATTTCTATAACAATACCTTATTATATTTCAATAATCAAACTTTTTTTGCCAAGAATGTTGGACACGACAAATTTCTGGTATTTTCCCAGCAGTATTTTCCGCGAATTGCGCACTACATGGTGAATGGCGCAGGATAACTCCAGATTCTTGGTGCCATTCCTTCGAGTCAAAATAATGATTTACCTTTTTATCCCGCAGGCAGCACGAACATCATGCACGGGACTACGACTTTGCTACGCATTCCACCAAACACGTCATAGACAGGTAGTGTTTTGAAAAATATTTGTTGGTTGAAAGCAAGTGGTCGCCGGAAACACTTCAACTAACACAAAAGTTTTAACGTCAAATTTTTTTAGGGAAAACGATCTTGCAGAATTAAGGCTTAAAAGAAAGTTTTACACTGAGTGTTACTTGTAATAAAATAGTCATGGTGATCCAATGGACCCTTCTACATTCACTCACATGAAAAATCAGACTCATTGCAGCAATTTTTACCAGAAATAGGAATACAACTTTAAAACATCGCCTGCTTACCAGCCGCTTTGAACAATCGTTCCAGGAGAGAGCGGATGAATTTACCACATAGAGTACGAACTTTATTCTTTGGGGAAAAGTATGGCATGCCCTGAAGGAGCTAGACACCGCAGCTGACTAGGGACAAAGAAAGAAGACGACACAGGGCTGTCCGCTGTCCGTGTCCGCTGTCCGTGTCCGCTGTCCGCTGTTCTCTGTCCCGTGTCCGGTGCGGTGTCTAGCTCCTTCATGTCTCACCAACTGGCCTACACATCTACCCTCCTAAGTTATAACATGTCCTAATAAGGTTAGAACGGCACGTCATGGTGACTGCAGTCCGGTGAGCAGGAGAGAGCGAAAATGACTTTAAAAAATATTTATTTGTGCTGATTTGCACCCGCAGAGGACTGAACGAGTCGTCGGCGGCGTAGTAAAAGGCGGTCGTTGAACCGAATGCCCGCCGCTATAGCGGCCGTGCTGAATTTTAACGCTGACAACGAACTTTCGAGATAAAGCGTTCCAAAGTACCAAAACATTCTGGAACAACGTAGCATTGGCCCCGCCTAGATGGGATCAATCTAGATAAATCTGGTCGCCTCACACATAAGAAAACAGGGAATAAAACGGCTTGCCGGTAGCTATGACGAATTAACAAAAAAAAAAACGTACATTGATTCGCAGCATTGCTCCCCTCTTAAAGAAGCATCGACCCTATGCTTTAAAACATAAGTTGACTACAAAGAAATAAACCGGATTGGGCAAAAATAAACAGCGAGTGTGGAAGCACAGCGTCCTTTAGCGTGCATAATAGGGCTTTGGGTGGACGACATGGACAACTTCTGGTTGTAAGCGGCGTAGCAACAAGCGTGTTCGGGGGTCATCGAACCGAATGCTCTAGGCTGCAAACAAAAGGACCCACGTACTGTGTAACGATTACTTCTCTTTGGTCCGGTGTTAACGATAATCTAAACTCTATCTAAAAATGTTCAGTGCCAGTGTCAGTGTCAAAGGTTATCTTTTTTGTATTAGCCTGGTATTTTTAGAGCGCAGCTCTTTGGCGTCCGTTCCTGGGTTTCGCGTCGTCGTCGGCGTCGGCCTCGTAACCAGCTCCGCCCCCCTTTCATCCCCCAGCGCTATCGGCGTCAGCGGCATCAGTCAGTCGCTGCTATCTCTTCCCTCCTCCCTTTATCGTGTTGTCCGCTTGCTGCGCGCGCTTCTGCCCCCATCGTTTGCCGCTGGGTGTACACGCCGCCCCCCTCCCCCCTCTTCCTGCGAGTCTCCGGTTGTCAAAGCGCCGGCTCGAACTTAATTCCTTTCTTCGCTCCTCCTCCAATGCAACCCCTGTGCGGTGGCAATCAGAGAGCCAGATCGGTGGCGGCGGATCTGTATATGTGCACCGCCCGAGCCGAAATTGCGAATACGTGTGAAAAATAAAAAAAAAATTCTGTGATAGCGCATACATGTGTTGCTCGATTTCTTTGCCTCAATCTATCGAAAAGGTGAAACAGCTTATTTGCTGCGCTCAAATTTCGCATTAGGAAGTAACGTAATCGTCGGTAATTTTTTTTTTGTTAGCCACAGCCGCATAAAGCCGTCGGGGTAATTTTTTGGTCACAGTGCGAACCTTCATATATGAATCAATCATGAAAGCGCATTTCTGTTGCTGCTGTATTTAGGCTACTTTTCGTATTTTCTTTTTTTTTTTCAGAACGAAACCGCCCTTAGACAAGGTATTAGAAATTGCCTAATCATGGGTTGTAAGGTGCTCTTCAACATAAAACCTGTAAGTGCCAGTAGCGAAGTTTTCTTATGCCGCTAATACTTAACTGTGTAGACAAACAAATTTGTTGAACCAGCTGTTCTAGACTTCTATAATTTCTGTGGGTAATAAGGTTCATCATTCCTTAAATTTACTCCGCCACATTACTCAGTCTGATATTGTGGCCTTAGCAGCTTTCAATCAGACATTGATGTAGTACTGAATACGGAAGCTAATCCTTGTAGGGTGCATGCGTCGTTGTTATAGGAACCACTCGGACATGTACCGCTTCCAGAACACAAAACTTAGGTTTAAGTTTTTTAAACCTACGTAGTTACGAGATGCGAAGGGAAGCAAGCTTAATGTTTGCGAAAGAATTCCATTGTATAAAGACAGGCCCACGCAAGAGGCTGGATGCCAGCGCGCTTCAGATTTTTTAACAATTGTGGGAACATTTATATAAATGCAGATCTGAAATAGGGAAGCATCTTTTTCCAATTTAGTTGCAACGGTTCCTAGTTTCAGATTCATCGATTAGCCGTGCATGTGACAGTCACAGGTAGAATATCGCGGGGAACATGCGAGAGCACGTCGGTCCGGAACAGTGGCGTGTTTTTGTCTGTCCTAAGCAATGGAGTTACCTGCCGTGCCTTCGTTCGGTCTGCGGTTGGATGCGGTCTGCCAGTCACGGAAGTCACGTTTTTAGTTCGACCCGTATTCTGGTTGAAGGCAGTAGAAAAACAAACAGAATCGGTTCGCATTACGTTAGAAGCTCTGGAAAATGGTGTGGAAAAGACTTCTTACACATGGACCTTTTTTCAGGAAAATTTCCCCTTCAAGCCAGAGGAATTCAAGTCAATCATGGAAATTATTGAAGTACGGATCCTTGATTACTTCTTTTATGAATAACGCCCGTAGCCTTGCTTTAGCGTAAAAAGGCACTGCCCAGGAACAGGCGTAAATAAACGACACATCTGTTTTTCGGGCGCACCTCAATCGATGCTACTGTAAAGCACAACAGTTCGACAAGGGATTTAAAAGTGGACGTACACCACTCTTTGTCACTTTAGGATGGTAATGACGCGTGTTATTGAATACTGCAAGAGATTTTTTTTTATTCGAGTTGTTTGCCATTAGGCATTATGAAAAGGGAAAGAAAGTTATAAAAAGGAGTGCAAACAAGCCTCGCTTAAAAAGCGGCAAAAGTTCGCGATAAAACGATTATCTTGAGTCTACTAGCGATAGTCGTCTGTAACGTCCCATCGCAGGCCAACCTCTCTTAGGAAGCGTCGTCTCACGGAAGCTGCAGCGAGGCAAGTCCACAGCAACTGTTTTTCGTCACACTGGTCTGACTTCATAATGACTTGCTTGCTTAAGTGTCGCGAGTCGTTCCGCCGTGAGCTCTGTACGCCTTCTTTCACTTCGCGTCAGCCACCCTAAAGCCGCTCATGGTCCTGGTTCTGCGTGTTGTAAGTCATTCTTCGACCGTACTGTTAGCGGCTTGAACAAAGTGTTCGGCGATGCCGGGACCCACTCTGCACCCGAGCGTTTCGAGTTAATCACCGAAGAAGTAACTAAATGACGCCCCCCCCCCCCCCCCCCCCTGTATACGGACAAGTCCGGCTTTCTTGGACACCACTTTTTATTTCGAGGCAACTCTGCAATATTGTAAGATACATTTCGGAACATAATGATGGCAGCAGTCTAAGCTTCGAATGCGTAGTAAAATCTTGCTTTTGAAGTTTGTCCTGGGCTACCACCGAGTAGCTAAAAATGCCATAGAAAGGCAATGGGCTGTGTTTTTGATGAAAAATCTGCGGGATGTGGCTCTGCGCTTTGTGGATCTGTGGATATATTGATTCATATGGTGTAATATTACAATATGCAAAAAAAACATTCCGTTCATAAACATATTCACGTCGAGATAATAAGCTTGTCCATAATTTCTTAAATACCTCTCAGGACCTCTGGGGTACTAATAAATAAATGTAGAAATATATAAGACCCCTATAAGGCTCTGCCGTATAAAAAACACCGCGACTGCGACCTTTAATAGGAGGGTACATACGCAGAGTCTGCTAAGTGTCTTCTGACTCATAGGCAGCAAGTCAAGATTAGGTGATGAACTGGAGAAGTTCGAGGCTCTACTAACCGTACGGAATGTGTTCCTTCAAGAGAGAACAGCACATCTCAGTTCACCAATTGATGAATAGCGATGCACTACTTCCGCACGACGTACTAAAGTAAAGCCATCAGCCCTATTATTAGCCAACTATTCGGAAGAGTGGTCTAACTCATTTTCTTTGCCGCCACGCGGTGCATGACACTGACATAAAGGCTGTGTGTTGTGTGAACAAAAATATGACTGTCTATCTGAGTAATTCAGCTAAATGCCAAATAGGTGTCATTTCGGTTTCACTGGGAGTCCTAATACCACTCCTAGTGCAGTGGCGCAGTGCTGGAGTGCTAAACCACTCCCCTGCAATTTCAACGACTGCCGTCCATGGGGCTCGTGAGAGCCAAGTCGAACTTCCTGAGCGGCCTCTCGCAACCAGTCATCAATTTAACGGCCCCCTCCTGCGGTGGGCCGTTTTCCCACAATCAGGTGGGACCGGACAATAAGTGTTAAAGATATTCCGTATATATTCCGTATAAGATATTATATTCCGTATACGATATTATCAATTCCGTCTTGTTTACGCATTCCTCTTCCTCATTATCACGCTTCATCAATTTCTTAACTCCATTTCAAACCTAACATTGCATACTGGTGACCTTTGTACCCGTAGAGGAGCTAAGTGGTCAATATCTTACAGACGCACTGCCTACATATTGCAAACCCTAAAAAAAACAGTCTACTTTTTTTTCTAAAATAAGCTTACACAGCAAGGCATTCACTTGAGCACTGCGACCGTGAAACAGATACGCTAACTATTTTCGTCAATATGATCCCACTGTGAACTATTCGTGCCTTTGTTAGTAATTTTATGCTTAACTTCTTCAAGGCAAATCATGCTGTAAAATGAATTTAAGTCTGTTAATAACTTCTATCAGTGCTATTTGTAAGCTTTCGTTTATTCTGCTTTAATCCTTACACTTATTCTACAAAAATAAAAAGAAGAGGGCCATGAAAATTGCGACTATTTAGGCTTGCGAAATGGAAATTTTCTGAAAACTGTGCCAAATTGCCGCTAATTTTTTCTTGAACGATTATTTCACTGTAGTGTTGTGTACGTTGCTCCCTTGCACGGGCCCCAGCCACTATCAAGCTGTTTCTCAACAGCCTGTCCACCTGGGGACCCAAATATTTGTTGGAAATAAATGATTATTGATTGATTGAAACGCCATAGGGTGAAAAACTTAATGGCGCTTGGTTGAAACTACAAGTGTTGATGACCAACCGACGCTGTGCGCGTTTTGACTACTATATTCTATGCTTTTCGCTTTCTCCGTGCGCTCTTTCTGCACCCATTCCCTGACTGGAACAGTGGAGATATTCAGTCTTCGTTAAACAATTACCTGTTCCCTCCTTTCATGATAACACTTTCAGTACATATGTTGCTCCAGTTTAGTCTGCGCTGCCGGCCTATATTGGACAGTGTCCAATTCTCCGAAGAGCACATAGTCCCAAGGACTGTGACATTAGAAAGCAATTTAGTAAAGCGGGAAAGATATCTCCATGTCTTGTCTGCTGTAAGTAATGGTTAATCTTTATGGAAAAATTTTTGAAACATCAAGGTTCATCTTGTAAAAATTCGAAAGTGTGGCAGTACACCATCCAATATAGTTATGACGAAAACTAGCAGAGAAAAATATCGGATATAATGAGGTAAAAGCAAGGGCTGGTGAATACATGCTTTATTTCAATGGCAGTTCAATTTTTACAGTGAAATGTTGGAAGCAAGCTGTCACAAGTCGTACGCTATAGTGAACAGTTCTGATGATTTATGTTGCCCAAAATGAGTAAACCATCTGACCAAACCTTTAAGGAACGCCAACGTACACTGTATTGAGAACTTGGCCGCTTTCGTTGATTTTGTAAAATATGCTTTTCTTATTTTGCCTGCACTATTTCAAAGGTAAGGTTTCAAGCGTTTATGGCAAGGTTTGCACTACAGAACAGCTCGTTCTTGAAGCTTGGTGCTTTCCGTATGTGCGCGCGTTGTGGCCGGCTTCGCTCGCTTATTTGCGTAGGGAAATTTCAGTGCCCACTTTTTAGATTATTAATGGATGTATTTAACAGTTTTCATGAATTTTACTTTTGTAAAATAAGAGTAAGTAAATAATAATATGTGAGTGAAATAAGTAGAGTAAGGAAAAACGTACCATGTAAAATTCAGGATGTAGTGGGTAGTGAACAGTGCAGAAAATGTCGAAACCTCTTGATACAATCCATCTACAAGCTTGAGAACATCACATTTCAGACATATGACGCGATCGTTTAAAATGTAGTACTTGTCTCAGCTGTGTTTGCATGTCAATCGCAGGTGAAATCTAATCCTTTAAATTCTAATATTCTCTCTTGCCAACTAGTATGCCTGATATTATGAATCCACTGCCCTTCATTTGTTACGTTTGCTGTGACAAAGATGCTGTACATATTGCCTGTTCATATTGCCTTGTGCTTACATTATGAGAACTGCAAATATAGGGCACCTGCGGCCTTCTAAAGCTGGTGTTTGGCAGCGCTTTCTGGAATCATCCTGCATTTTATAAAATAATAAAAATCAACCCTTCTTGTATTGTACCGAATCATCATTAATTTCTGACAGAATAAATTCTGTCAAATTTATTGTAATACGAAGGCGAGATAACCGCTGGTCCTTAAATGTAACAGAGTGTATTCCAAGAGAAGACAAGCGTAGGAAGAGGGCGGGAAATACTTAGGTGAGCGTATGGATTAAGTAGTTTGCGTGAATACGGTGGCGGCAGTTGGCAAAGGGCACGGTTGATTAGAGAAGCATGAGAGAGGCCTTTGCCCTGTACTGGGCGTCGGCAAGCTGATGATGATGATCTTTGTGTCTGTAGGTCATGCTAATTGTGGTGTATTCATATACTTGGTGTAGCTGCGATGGCTCTACGTTCCTTGAAGTGAGAAAATCTTAAAAAAAAGTAGATTGTGGATAAAATGTTTGTTTACATTGATAAGGCTATTCATAATTACGAGGAGGACCGTAGGCGGATTGCCGACAATTATAAGTTCAGCCATTTTGTGAAGCATGCAACTTGCGCTCGCTTGATAAACATTTGGAAACTGCAAACAACAAATCATTTAGAAACCTTTAGTTAAATGCAGCTTCTTTAACTTTTATTGAGAAAAAGAAAGAACTTGCACTAAAACGTTTTCTTTAGTCCTATGATGTTTTGTCTCAGGATGTTTTGTCCAGCTGTAGCTCTCCCTGTTTCGTTTATTTATGTTGTCAGGCATGGGAGGTATAACCGGTACCTCTCGAGCTCTAACGAAGTATCTGAAGAACCCTTTAGTAGCTTTCAATATTTCAGTTACTGCTTACGTACTAATTCTATACCACATCATTTTTTTTCAAGTCATGTATTCAATACGACCTCATCCCGACCGACATTTCTGTCTTCCTTGGAGGTTTGCGCTATGTGATGAGAGCTGCCACCGTTGCCGCTGCAGAAACCTAGACTGTACGGGATTTAAGGTTTATAAATTTTTGAACAAATATAAATAAAGCCTTTGTGCCACTTCTCACCTTCAATCCTCCTTTGTAAGCAGCAAAGATAAATAAAGGTTTTGGGTCACACCTTGCGATCAACACTTTACTGCAATAACACTCCTAGCCCCAGTTCCAGGTCCTCAGCTGTGTGTGTCTGTGTATGTGTGTGAAGCTTCTAAGTATCAAGTGTAACTGGCTCACTGCGTAAGTGGACAGCTCAGTCGTTCTGTGAGTACCCGTGGCTGTGGCTCGGTGGTTAAGCGCTCGTCTACCGAGTCGTAGTACCCGGGTTGGAACCTGACTGCGGCATTTCGATGGAGGCGGAACGCAAAAGGCGCCAGTGTGCTGTGCGATGTGAGTGCATGTTGAAGATCCCCAGGTGGGCGAAGTTATTCCAAAGACCTCCACTACGGCTTGTTTTTTCCTTTCTTCTTTCAATCCCTCATTTATTTCTCCCTTACAGCGTGGTTCGGGCCTCCAGTGAGATATGCGAGACGGTTACTGCGGATTTTTCTTTCCTCCAAACCAATTTTGCAGGCTGTGGGGTCCACCCTAAAACTAAGCCAGTTATGCTCTTTTCGTTTTCTCAACACCAGAGGATGGTTTGGACTGTTCATTCTGAGGAAAGGAGAGGCGTAAAACTCAACATCATAATCATAATTAGTAACTTTATTTCCACACTGTGGAGCTAGCATCCCAACTGGCTCCCTTGGTCAATGGACACGCTAGACCACTTGGAGGGGAGTGGCGGTGCTGCCCAATTGCAAAAAAAAGCCTTCTTCAGCGCAATATTTCGTGCTTAGCGATTGTAAACCGACAGCATTTTTTTTAAACATATTACGATCGCTTAAGTCTAGACTCTCCATACTGTGCGGTTACAACAAATGGCTAATTCCCGGGACTGGACATTAGAACTTGGTAATTTCACAGTCACACAGAAGTTTGTTTGAATGCTGCTGAGCAAACTGTTCAGTCGGATTTTGGACATCGCAGCGGTGGCCAAGTGGTTGGGAATCCGCCTCGCATGTGGGAGGTGCATGGTTCGATCCCCAGTGCCGCCGAGTATCCAACGGCATTACAATGGATAGAAGCTTTCCCTAGGCCTCTTTCTCGGCTTATCTAGGGTTAAATAGTTGGAATAATGTGTCTTTTGCTCCACCTTAAGTAGTCGAAACCACCTTGTGCCACGGCGCTCCTTGGCCACACAAGCCCTTGCACCATAAAAATTCATTATAATCATCATCGGATTTTTGAACCGCTTTCTACAAGAAATTAATATAGGCGAAAAGCAACCGGTCGAGTTGGAGCATGTCATCATCATCCCAAGCCTAACTACATAAACTGCAGGGGACAGGTCTCGACCATTTGCCCCTTTTTCTGTTTGTTTATTAAGAACAGTATTTCTTGTTTTCTGTTTGTTTTCTTTGACATATTTTTCTGTATTTATTAACACCGTTCCCCATTTAGAAATTTACTCTTTGTACCTTTGTTCTTTTTCATTCTTTTTGTATACTTTTGTGTTTGTACTGGTTTTACAGAGATTGTGTATATTTTTACTAATAATTTTTTTGTGTACAATGCGTATGCTTCTTCATCCGCCCCTCCCCTCTTTAATGTACATTTGTACCCTGAGGGTATAATAAATAAATAAATAAATAAATAAATAAATAAATAAATAAATAAATAAATAAATAAATAAATAAATAAATAAATAAATAAATAAATAAATAAATAAATAAACCCTGTCCGGTGCAACCGGTGGCCATCTTCTCTCCCTAAACTTCCTAATCTCATCGTTGCAGCTGCCTTTCTGCCACCCTCTGCTGCACTTGCACTCGCTTTGATTCAACTCCATTACCTTTAACGACTATCGTTTATCCTGCATTCGCATTGCATGCCCTCTCCATGGCCATCATCTTCTTGGTTTCGGCGATGACGTAGTTAACTCACCTTATTATCAGGACGCATTCTGCTGTGTTCCAGTTTCTTAACGTTACATCTATAAATACATTACCGTACCTCACTGCGTCTTTTATTTAACTTCAACCTTGCCTTCAGACTCCACACTTGGGGTCAAGAGGTGAGTACCGGTAAGCTACTGCTGTTACATACATTCTTCTTGTGGAGTGTTAGTACGCCGCTATTCATCACCAGAGAGTGCGTGCCAAATGCACGCTATCCCATACTTCTGCTCACTACAGCCGGGACAACGTATTATGAATCTGAAGGCCACGAGTATTCTGTTCGTTGTATCCGATAATCTTAGCAAGTAGACTTCTTGTAGACCGCCATAAATATTATGCCTTGCAAACTGCCGCAAGAAAAAAGCGGTTTTTCCCAGTCAGTGAAGTATTCTGAGTTGGAAAAAAAAAAAAAATTGGTTTCGTATGAACAGGCAGTGTTTATGTTGAGGTGGTCGCACCGAGGTTATCTGCTAGGACCACGCGGGACTTATTCAAGAGGTTGTGAGGCCGGCAGCCCGACTGTGACTCGGCCCCCCTAGTTTTTGGGTTTGCTCATGTGAGATACAGGGTGGCAACACTGATAACACTTGTGGCCATTCTGGTGGTTCCGGATGGGTAGGTGAAGTGTCTGCGAGTATGATGAGTTTGGCAATAGAGACGAGGTTGCCTTAAGGAGTGTTGGCAAGGTAGCCCTGCTCTGTGTGGCAGGCGGACTTGTCGCTCCAGTGATGAGAATTTGAGCTGCAAAAGGATCGAAAAATTCTTGGCACAGTTTTACAAATATCATTGGGGAGGATGTGAAAGTTGAAGATAGTGGGGCCGTCAGCTTATGTGTGTGTGAAGGGGGGGGGGGGGGGGGGTGTTGAGAGACGAAATGTCCGTACCCTCGAGGTTTGTGTCTGTGTGCGGTGAGAGTGACATGCGGAGGTCGTGGGCTGATACCACCCGCCTATTCTTTTCTTCATTTTTTTATAACATCTACCTCCGTCTTAAAAATTGGCAGTTATTCTACTTACCTGTTCGTACCTGGCCGTCTTTGAAAATAAGCAAGTTTTTGGGCACCTTCATTCGTCTCAAACAATGGTGACATCTCTACTAAGCATTTTCGAATGGGGCCCTCAACTTCCAATTTCTGGAGCTCTTTCGGTTCCTCATACACAGCAAAAGAGTACCTGTGCTTACGTAAGCGTACGGTAAGACTGGGGGATTCGTTTAAAATAATGTACTTCATAGCTGAGAGCGGTTCCGTGCACTAGGCTGAAGCGCAGTTAAAAACTACTGTCCACATTTGGAACCTCAGTATTCCCCTTTTACCTTCGGCTGCAGGAGTACGATGCCCCATCATCTACAAATCCGGCTGCAACCATCATAATGCTGTCTGCCTGTCTTGAGCCAACTTGGAGCCGTCACGGGAGGCGATAATGACGAGGACGGCTTCCTTGGGGCACCGGACAGGGCAGACATGGGTGCTCGGCAAAGCAGTGATCCTCAGATTGGTCAGCTGATGGCGCATTTGGAAGGCCACGAAGCGGCGGTGCCCCTTGTTTTCCTGCGTATTCTGCCGACGTTCAAGATTATGCAAGGAGTATTGTACAAGCAGAACTTCGACAGCACCCAGAGGTTGTGGCTCCTTGTTGTGCCGGAAGACCTGCACATGGAGGTCGCCGAAGCTTGTCACGACGACCCTACAGCTGGTCACCTTGGCTACAGCCGCACACTTTCACGTATTCGAGATACTAGTAGCCGCAACTTCCTAAGTACGTACATCACTACATAGCAACTAATCGAGAGTGCCAAAGGCAGAAAACACTCATGATGTAAACAGCGCGAACTACAAGGGACAAGAAAAGAAGGGACACAGGACGAGCGCTGACTCGCAACTAAAAGGTTTATTCACTGAAACCTTCATATATGAAGAAACAATCAAAGGGAAGAAACAACACAAAAAATTAAAAACCATGAAACGCAACATTCGTCAGGTGCTCCCGAGAAAATTCATCTCAAGTAACACTTGTTGCTGGGCTAGTTGGTGCATTTTTCTTCGTACAAAAGCTAGCGCAAAACACGACACACACAAGAAGCGCAGAAGCGCGTTGTCCTGTCTACCTTTCTTGTGTGTGTCGTGTTTTGCGCTAGCTTTTGTACGAAGAAAAATTCATCTCCTTATCGCAAAGGAAAACAGATGGTTTGCTGACGCAATTCAGTTGATCCCCTGCGATGTGAAAAGCCTCGACAACTTCTCGTGTCGTCTGATCACTGTGGGTGTATAGTACACGTGTTTGATTGAATAATGCAGTGCATTTTTTCTTTTTCTTTTTCATGACTTTACATTCTAGACAATGTTTGACCAAATGTGAAAGGTCATCACCATTGTTTAAGTTGTTCCTGTGCTCTTGTAGGCGCTTGTTAAGGCAACGCCCGGTCTGACCAATGTAACGCGCTCCACAGGAAAGGGGTACACTGTATACAACACATGTTTTACAGGCCACAAACTTATCCCTGTGCGCAACGCCACATCCTTCTTTTTTCTTCTTGGCCTCTTTCTTTCTTTCAATGGCAGGGCATATCTGTTTGAGCTTGACGGGGGCTGAAAGAAACACGCCAACTTTGTACCTACTTGCTACGTTCTTTAGTCCGTGGGAGACGCGGTGTACATATGGCAAAACGGCAAATTTCTTCTTTTCAGGCTGGACGTCTGTCGTAAGCGGAGTGGCCTGACGCTTTAATGACTGAATTAACCGAGAACACGCCCCTGCTATCATCTGGTCTTGATATCCAGCAAACTTAACCCTAGACAACTGGGTCTGGAAGCTATCTTGAATGGTGTGATGACAGGATTTGGTCAAAGCACTTCGCAAGCAGGAACTGATTATGCTATTTTTTACCAATTTGGAATGACCCGAGTGAGAATTAAGAAGTGTCTTTGACGACCTCGGGTTGTACTTCCAGCAAACATGGTTCTGCTCGAAATGCAGCCGCAGGTCTAAAAACTGCAGTTCGTCGTTAACTGGTGCCTCAAAAGTGAACTGTAACCCCGACCCACACTCCCTGAACACTTTTAGAATGTCAACCATTCGAGCCGGAAAACGCCCACGTTCTACAAAAATAAGATAGTCATCGACATATCTGACGGTCTTGAGATGTAGGCCAGACAGGTTCTTTTCCAGATCCCTGTCAACGTACAACAGAAAAATGTCACTTAAGACAGGGGCGACGCTGGACCCGATGCACACTCCTGATTTCTGCGCAAAGCCCCCGTCAAGCTCAAACAGATATGCCCTGCCATTGAAAGAAAGAAAGAGGCCAAGAAGAAAAAAGAAGGATGTGGCGTTGCGCACAGGGATAAGTTTGTGGCCTGTAAAACATGTGTTGTATACAGTGTACCCCTTTCCTGTGGAGCGCGTTACATTGGTCAGACCGGGCGTTGCCTTAACAAGCGCCTACAAGAGCACAGGAACAACTTAAACAATGGTGATGACCTTTCACATTTGGTCAAACATTGTCTAGAATGTAAAGTCATGAAAAAGAAAAAGAAAAAATGCACTGCATTATTCAATCAAACACGTGTACTATACACCCACAGTGATCAGACGACACGAGAAGTTGTCGAGGCTTTTCACATCGCAGGGGATCAACTGAATTGCGTCAGCAAACCATCTGTTTTCCTTTGCGATAAGGAGATGAATTTTCTCGGGAGCACCTGACGAATGTTGCGTTTCATGGTTTTTAATTTTTTGTGTTGTTTCTTCCCTTTGATTGTTTCTTCATATATGAAGGTTTCAGTGAATAAACCTTTTAGTTGCGAGTCAGCGCTCGTCCTGTGTCCCTTCTTTTCTTGTCCCTTGTAGTTCGCGCTGTTTACATCATGAATATCTACCAACTCGCCCAACTGAACGTTTTGCAGAAAACACCACTCACACGACCAGCTGGTCTTCTCCAGCCACTCGAACCACCGCCTGTTTTGTTCCACACAGTCGGAATAGATTTTCTTGGCCCATTTCCGACGTCAAAGCTGGGTAACAGGTACGTTATCACAGCGACGGACTACATAACGCGATACGTGGGGTCCTGAGCGCTTCAGTCGGCGACAGCTGTTCAGCCAAATTTTTTATTTTGTGTATTGTGCTCCGTCAAAGTGCCCCTGCCGTTTCTGGCCCAGCTCACGCAGGAAATCCTCCGTCTCAGCTTCACCAGCCACCACCGCGTTACTGCATACCACGCGGAAACCAAAAGGATTACGGAGAGGCTGAACACGACCATGGCCGTCATGATAGCCATGTACGTGACGTCACCCATTGCAGTTGGGAAGAGGTACTGCCCTACGTTACATTCGCATGTCCCCTTTCCAGTTGGTCTTTGACAGACGGGTCACCATGATGCTTGGCGCTATGCTACCTCATCCTGTGAACCTCTCGCGGACGACGGGATGGTTAGAAATTTTGCCTACTGGGCGAAGACGGCTCCCTAGACTAGTTACCCGGATCCACAAAAGCCGTTCATACGCAGCCCTGCATGTTCGTCGCTCATACCTCGCTCCTCGCGCCGTCCGAACCACCACGCTCCGTATCTGCCATTTTTTCCTCTTTTCCTAGCGGACGTAAACCAGCCGCTACTACTGCAGGAGCGCTGGTGTCTTCACAAACACGGGAACTCGAGGCCCAAACGGCAGGGGGACGCCAACAACAACAAACAAAGAGGGGGCGCGAGCGGAACTTCAGTTCCTTCATCAATGCCGCCAGCATGGTGCACGAGCTTCGTGCCAAGCAGCCGCCGAGCGGCTATTGTTGTAGTGAAAAAACATCGACCCATTGGTTTAAAAAGAAAGCCGGTAGAAAATAGTTGGACAGCGCGCGGCGCTTAGCCACTAAACGTCTCGCGTAGATTAAAGCTTCGTGAACACCATTTCGTCGTTTTAAGGTCCCTGCTGACGGTAGGTACTGCTTTTGTAGTTTTTCTGAAAGATGTACCTCGGCTTCGAACGAGAGCCCATACCCACACTCGGTCGTCCGATGCCAACGTCACTTGTCAGTGGCTTCGGTTGTAACGCCGGGCGTCACGGCCTGGTTGGGGCTCGGTGCGCACCCTCGAATATTTTGGGCTTCTAAACGGAAATAAATTCCTGGGTGCCAATGTCGGTATCGTAACCATAATTTGCCAGCACTGCTTCCAGCACTGTCGACACATCACGGCTGTACAACAGACAGAAAAGCGTGCTTCGCCTGGGCGAGCTTCGCCCCCACAAAAATGGGACAAGTACACGGCGAACAAAGCAACGATCTCATTAGATTTCTTCATACGGGCATCCAAGAGGCGGCGCGCACGTTCTCGGCGATTCGTGCTAGAAAGTGTGTCCCATTCCTCGAGTAACCAAAGCTAAAGTCGTGGGCCTAATCCTAAAAGAATACGGCTTCAATGGTAACGCAATCCAAAGGCTTCGGAAACCTCGCAGGAACTTATACGACCCATTCGTCGCATTAGTAATCCCCACCCTGGCATGAGGGAAAGCAATACTCTCCATTTAGTACGACCCTTTGTGATCAGCAGCATAGGCTATTTATGCCCTTACCTACATCTCCAGTCAGCTGAAAAAGAAAACATGGAGGCCATAATCAGAAAATGCGTCAAACAAGCAGTTGGACTACTCATTCTCACGGCGACTGAGAAAGTGCTAGGCCTCGGTCTTCATAACATCCGAAGTGAGATTAATGAAGCGGTCACCATCTCGCAGTGCGAACGGCTATCGGGCAGACCAGCAGGCAGACACGTTCTGTCCATATTATTTATAACATACGAATGGCAAGGCGCACCAATAACTGACCTTCCCAACTATATACTACAGCGTCTGGTCATCCTACCGATACCTCGAAAGACGCACCCAGATTTCCACGCTGAATATCGTGCACAGAGAACCGAATCATTCTGAGACATTTTCGTAATCATACCTCTGATGAATATGTAGATGTAGGAGATTCCTGGGCTGACAAGTTAGTAGCTGTGGTCACCACTGGGGGCGCTATGCGCATTCAGCACGCACGTGTTGTGAAGAAAGCCATTGCTGTAGCCATTGCGCGATCCTCCGCAGAAACCACTGTCAGTGACTCAAAATTAGCGATACATAACTAACCATTGGGAATATTTTCCCCACAAGCAGCGCGGCTGCAAAATTTTCAGCCCACCCGGTGCATTCACCAAAACTGTTCGTCTGCTCATTCCACGCTTTCTGGCAGTGAGGCGGCTGATAACCTAGCTCCAGAGCTGTCCCGACGAACTGGGTCGTGCAGCTCTGTCAAGGTAGCTTATTCTCTTTGAAAGATATCCTGCAGCATTAACGCCTTGTAAGACTCAGGTTCTCCCCAGCAGATAAAACTGTCTTTAAATGACAGGCCAAAGCCTAGCGTAAACTTCCAACTAACACAAATCTAAATCGGTAATTGTGTGGCTTCTATTTAGAAGGGCACTACTCAGAGAAACGCACAAATTGTGATAGCAAAGCCGATGTCAATCATATGATCTGGAACTGCCCCTGGTGCCTACCCTTGAGTGACTTCATTACCGACTCTGATCATTTGGAGGCTCTGATCAGCACCGACCCGTGCACGCAGATCAAGCTACTCCAGCTGGCTGAAGAAGCCACCGCTGTCCGATATATAGCATCCGTCATTTAAGTGGGGAAAGGGGAGGTGGAGGAGGAGGGATTCGGGTCGCTCGGCTGTATCCGCGGATATTAAAGTTTCACCACCCCCAAACGAGTTGGCAAAAGTTATCCCACCTTTGCGTACCGGCCTCCCTCTTCTCTAACCAAAGCCTGGCTCCGTCTTCAAGTACGAAGAAATGGTTGTGCAGCTTGTGCACAGGGTTCCACTGTCTCTATGTGCCTCCCTGCCCAAACTGGTCAAGCCAGTCTTCGACGTTTTCAAAAGCGGCGCCATAGAAACCGGCCGGCACACGGGGCTCCTGAAGCGTCGAGACGCGCTAGCATGCGCCATGAAAGAGGCTCAAAGGGTAGATGTGTGAGCGCGTCTTCGCGTAGGGGACCAAACTCTGGGACGACTCCCAGAAGACAGCGGCTGCTGATGTATACTGGCGTGAAGACAAGGGAAAGCTGGCCATCACTCTATGAGCGGCTTTCAGGACGGTTTTTGGACATCGGGGCGTTGAGCCCGCACTTTCACCAGTACCACGTCGCAGATTGAATTGGGAACTCGAGGTCCAGACGGCTGGCGAACGCTCACATCGAGAAACACAAAAGCACAAAGAAGCGACAGGAACAAAACTCCAGTTTCTACTAAAAAGCCACCAGCACGGCGCAGGAGCTTCGTGCCGAGCAGCCGCCGATGGGCTATTGCTGCCGACGCGGCAATACCTCTGCAATTACTCCTACAAAGTGCCTGCTGCGGCTACGTTTTCCCTCCAAGCTTTCTAATTTTACACTCCGACCTGGCTTTCTGCCGCGCCCTGCTGCTCCAGCCGTCTCCTGGAAACCAGAGCATTACCTTAAATGACCATATCTTCGCTTGCTTTCATAGTACATGTACTGCCCATGCCGATTTATTAAGGCGAAAGCCTTTAATTGCTCATTCTCCCGTCCATCCGGCGTTACATCGAGCGCCTGGATGGCGGGTGTCCGTCGAGATATCTGAGATAGTTACTGCGTAATTTCTTTTCCTCAAAAACAATTTTCATTTTCTTCAGTACGACCCCTATTTCTTCTTTCACTCCAACTTCCTCCCTTCCCCTACGGTGCGCTTATAGCATTTTCGTACCTGGCACGAGCGAACGCTGGATGTTTAACCTCACTGCCAGATTTGTGATTCTTACGTTTAGCAACCCTCCACTCGATGCGACTGGGGATAGCCTTAGTAGTTCTCGAGCGCATCGCCGGTCAGGTCGGTAGTGCCATCTCCTAGGATCGTTTGGGTGTCTTACAAGTGATTGGGCGGTTGGGTGTGTCACAAGCTCTATAGAGCGCCTCATGGCCTGTTTCTGGCGTCCCACAGGTGAATTGCCGGTTGGGCGGCAGCCATGGCATAATTGAAACCAATCTAAATCATAAGCTTAGCTTAGCCGGTCTTCTGACGCACAGGAGCCTAGAACTCATACGCGGATAGTGGGGACCTCAAAGTAGATGTTTTCTGCTTTTGACAGGTGAACAAACATGAGGAGAAACTACACGGCGGGAACGATGACAGATCATCCCTCTGCAAGCCTTTGTACTGCTTCTGGGGACGAGAAACAGTATTTGTCTCAATTTTCCTCCTAAGTTTAACAAAACTTCCTGTTTTTAACAAAGCGGTAAATCATTTCTTATGGTTTTTCGAAGCACGAATAGCGTGTTCAAAAAGAGCTGCTATCTGTTCCGAACTCACAGAATATATCAAACGTATCAATCGCTTCTTCCCTACATTAAAAATATCTGCAAGCGCTGAAAGGAGGAGGAAGGAAGGAAACTTCAGTAGCAGAAAAACATTAATGATCGATTGCTGATGTTTTCATTTTTTCTTTTCACTGCATCCATAGCAAGGCAGACACAAGAGACACAAGGCTGCAACGTCCAGAAGCCGCGGTGGGATCTGCGCACCTATATCGAGATTCTGCTGCCAGTTACCGAGGACACGCAAAGTCCGCAAAGCGACAGTTAAAAAATAACCAAACATCATGCATTTTGCATTTTGGTTAGTAGTCACGTTGCTGTCTACGTTGAAAGAGGCATCAAGCGGAAGATTGCAAGTATGCGGCAAGAGTCCGGGTGAGTGCCGATAGTTCACGCGTCTTTTTTCTGAAAAACAAATTTACGTAGGCCATCAGCACATACGATGTGTGGGGTTCGAAATCCAGAATCTGCCCGAGGGCTTTGGGGAACACTGCAGTGATGGATGTCGCATTATAATCGGCCACGTGGTGTTTCAAAATTCATTCAAAAATATGTTCAAAATTTACCTGTAGAAAAAGAATGCACAAAGCGTTCTCAGAGTTAAGCACTGTAGTGGGACCTCTTGCAATAAAACAAAAAAAACAACTAAATGAGGCAGCTCATACATCGATATGAAAATGGATTATGCGGATGAAATGGGGCCGCTTCGGCCGATTTCCATGCCACGACCTCAAGCTGAGCAGGCCTACGCCACGTGGCGGCTAGAGCCAGTGGTGCTGAGTACACGGTTTCGGTAATATAGTGTTTGACTATAACAAACTTTGGTCAAAATTCTGAGAAAAGCTAGTTAAAGAAAACGAAGTGCTCAAAGCAGGAAGAAAACATTGATCAGAAGCTTGGCATTCTGTCAAAGGCTACAACAACAATAAACTCAAAATCTTGGCGCTTAGTGCTGGAGTCACAGCCAGATTTGGCTTTACACTCGGCTATAATCGGATACGGCAGCTTTGCAGAAACTTCATGTGTTTTTCGCATACTGCCACCGACTGCAAATATGAAATCCCCATGCCCTTCGCTTTACCCTCTTGCAAAGACATGGTTGGGTAGCGGTCTCTAACCACTGTAAATTTACTGTGCGCATTCTTCTGCAGATCTAGATTATCAGCGGTTGTAAACTAAAGGCATCAGTTACCGCGGGCTGCACCGTTTGCTACGAAGAAAATGCTCTGCTCAGGTATCCCATTCAAATGGTCGGCAGTGTGGAACCGGTTTTTCAAGGCTTAGGCGCTGCGTCATTGCAGATGGGGCTATTGAGAACTGAAAAAAAAAACAAAGAAACTTCAGCTAAACAGCCGGAAGGACAGTAAAACGAACATGCCTCTTCGGGCCACAGTGGAGACGTCGCTATGCGGTCTAAGGTTTCCTACTCGAAATAGAAGTCGAATCAACCGAAAAAGATAAGGTCTCTGCATCTCTGAACGGCATTCTATACATATTCCCGTTTTAAGGCCTCCAGAAAGAGCACGTTTCTTTCAAATTATAGGACTGACAGTAACATGACAATAGTTCAATGGTATAACTTGAGGCTTATAGAAGTAAAATATGGTCGTAGGCATAAACATATGGACATAGATAGCAGTCAGCCTACGGTATTCGCGGCTTTGATCACATTTTTCTGCTTTGTAATATTATTGGGGGCAGAGGGTTGTAATCCTAGTAAGGGACTTGCTTTCTAGCCAACGTACATTCTTCTACTTAGTTCTAATTTTTTTATTCTAAGAGGCTCATTTTTCAGCGGCATGATATTAGTTGTGCGAAGCTTCTTTTCCGATCCCTTCCGTACTGGCGGATTTTGAAGTATTTATTAGGCAGAGGAAATTTGGGCTTCTTGGCGCATTACCTCATAGAGGAGGATTCCACTGCCCCTATGGGATTCGGAGTGGAAGAGCGGCTGCGCTCACATAAAACTTGTTTTGGCTGTGGGCAAAAGGAAGGCGGAGCCACGCTTTCGCATGTCTACGGTTGCGCTTGCCTTACCTTATCTTACCTTCTCTGCTTCAGAAAGCTATGTTGCTGCAGAACACATGCCGACCAACATTATTCATAGAACGCTACCAGCGAGCTGCACTGTGTGAACGCTTTGTGTATAGTCTGCTTCATGGTGCATGATATTAATCACTGTCATTTAAGTAGAGCTCAATGCTTTGTCTACTATTTTGCCCAGATATTTTTTCAAGCCTGGAATGATACAGAAGAATCGTTCATCTCTGCTGTCAACACCTTTTATTTTTTCCTCTCCTTATTCTTCCCTTAAATATAGGAAGGCAGGAATTGTGGCTATAGAAAAAAGTTCAGGCGATTGGAACAAGTGCAGGGATTCGTAATCACGAGCGCTGGGGAGAAAATGACAACAATAACGTTCTTTTTCTTGGCAGTGTTTATTAAAAGTGCACAACTTTAAAAGCCTTTTGCAGGTACTAAAATAACGTTGAGGTTGAGCTTTTCTTTCACTCTAGGATAAAAAAGGGAACGCAGAAATTCGAAGCAATGAGAAAGCATAAATACTAAGCAAAATAGTTACATCACACATCTGTACAAAAGCATAAATACCACATGTATACACTGGGCGCACACGAGAAGACATGGCAGTCTATAGGCATAGCACGAAATAACTAAATAATAGACTCCAACAATATACTTGACATCAAAGCAAAAGACTTCACGGGAAGAAATACAAGGCAAATATAATTCTTCTATGTCAGCATGGATAAGTTGCTTTTTACAATCTTTTTTCAATTTGTTCTTTGAAAGGACAAACATGACACTTAAAGGTGGGTTACTGAGAACAACTAGAAACTGGTAATCGAGCTCTTATTTCATGTAATTAGTTTCTGGTGCAAGGACTAAGTTTGTTGGCGGAGGGGCATTTGATTAGGAGGGTGGTTAGGACCGATGTGCGGGGTACAAACGACCGTTATGGATATACTGAAGCAAGCGAAATATGTAGGTTTGGTTTGGTTTTATGGGGTTTAACTTCCCAAAGCGACTAAGGCTATCAGAGACGCCGTAGTGGAGGGCTCCGGAAATTTCGACCACCTGGGGTTCTTTAACGTGCACTGACATCGCACAGTACACGGGCCTCTAGAATTTCTCCTCCAAAGAAATTCAACCGCCGCGGCCGGGATACCACATGTATATGTAGGCATGGTTTGCTTTGAGTAGAGTATGCTTATGATACATAGGTGATGTTGGCAAGTTTTCTGGTCTGTCATAGTGTTAACCCTCAATTACTCGCAGTGCATTTTCTGCAAAAACAACAACTTCTTCCGGAAATTACTGAAAGTTGTGCTGCCCCAGACGAGTGCACAATATGATAAATTGATAAAAAAATAGCACATCGTACGTAGCGACTTTAAACGAAATGAGTAGGTGGCTGCTCACCCGGTAATTCAGTCATGAGCTTTACCAAGATCAGGAGCAAATTTTGAAATAAGTGTGTTCCAAGATAAACGCTCACTCACCCAGGCACCGAGAAACCTCAGAGTTGTCACCTATTGTAGTTTTGTTTTGGCGTATTGTGTAATGTCATCATGATCATCAGCCTGACTACGCTCACTGCAGGGCAAAGGCCTCTCCCATGTCTCTCCAATTAATCGTGTCCTTCACCAGTTGCGGCCACCTTAATCCCGCAAATTTCTTAATCTCATCCGCCCACCTAACTTTCTGCCACCCCCTGCTACGCTTGCCTTCTCTTGGAATCCAGTCCGTTACCCTTAAGGACCAGCGGTTATCTTGCTTTCGAATTACGTGCCCTGCCCAGGCCCACTTCTTCCTCTCGATTTCGGCTAGGATGTCATTAACACGCGTTTGTTCTCTCACCCTCTCCGCCGTTTCCGACCTGTTAACGTCACACCTAACATTTTTCTTTCCACAGCTCACTGCGTTGTCCTTAACTTAAGCTGAACCCTCTTTGTTAGCTGTGTAATGTGTAAGTGCGTAAAAAACTGCGCCATTAAAAGATCTGAAATAATAAACCCTGGTTTGGGCAAAAAAAAAATTTCTGCATCGAAGCACATAATTTCACCAAGTAAGCTCTGAAAATGGTTTCTAACTCAGGCAAAATACGGGATGTGAAGGAAATGTTCGCGTCAGCGGCGTACACAATCGAATATGGTGAAAAAGGTATGTTAGAGATATATCCTTTAAATGCGCAGGACTTAAACAAGAAGAAGGCTGTGCTGACATATACGTGCCTAAAGTTTGACCCTAAGATTAATAAACACCTTTTTCGAACAGGCGTGTTGACGACTGCTCGAAGCGGAGCTTTCGGAGCGAAGCTTCTTCAGAAGTGTGGCCAAAGAATTGCTCGGATGCACGTGTCGAACACAACACTCATTCCGAAGGCAAGTATAAACGATGCTTCCTTTTCCATTTGGACTAAGTATTCCGGTTACTTATCTGGAGGTGGGCTAAGAGTTGCTTTTGACACTTGGTTTTATCATGTGAAGCAGTGGCGGCGGCTTCAAGACGCAGTCTTTAATCTCCTTTATCACTTTCGGTGAGTACCTCGGATGTTCTTCATTTCCAGGCCCAGACAAATAATCTGTTGATCGTCCTCAAGCTTTACAACGTTGAAGGTGGTGCCTCTTGGAGCTATTCGCATCAAGCATATATATTGTTGGCGCGCACTGAGCCATACTGGAAAAATTGTGCCATTATTTGCAACCTCGATTCATAATATCCCAACCGAGTAGCTACGAAGCAATCAATTGATTGTCAGTTAACCATTAAAGCATTTTTAAAAAGTGCTAAAGGATTGAAAACTGGGCTTCTATGTAAATACTAGAAGGAATTATGCGACCGTGACGCACGAAATGATCAGTGCGGGAGAGGTGCAGACATGTATTTTTGTGCGAAAGTGCTACTCGATGGGTAAACGCTGAGCAAAGTCTTGCGACTTTTGTATGCTTGCGGTATTTCTAGGCATGCGATGTTTGTAGGTTTGAACAAAGTGAAATAAATGAATAAAATAAATCAAAGAAAAATCCGTGGCTGGGGCTGCAACCCACAGCGGTGCAAACAGACCAGCTTTGCTGGCCCCTGCGCGAGAGCACTAGGCTACCTTCGCAGCCGAACACGCCTCGAGTTTAATTGCAACGCACTCTTGCACTGCGCCTTATTTATTTATTTATTTAGAACATACTGCAGGCCTACAGTAGGCCCAAGCAGGAGGGGCGAATACATAATATATGAAAAAAAAGAACAGGTTTAGCAAAATTGAAAAATGTTAAATACAAGTTGTAACACAAGATACAGCAATAAATACAAGGCTCATATGCAAAATACAAAAAGTAAACGTAGAAATAAATGGCTCTCAAATTAAATGCAGTGAAGAAAACATAGAGTCAAAAGAATCAGCTCTGGTTAAGAGATCTGGCGGACACCTGTTCCACTCCTCAATGGTGCGTGGAAAAAATGAGTATTTAAAGGCGTTAATCCTAGCACTGTAAGGGGTTAATGATTGTGTATGATGATTTCGTGTTTGGCGCGTAGTGTTAGGTTTGAGGAAGGGGTCTGCATACATAGACAGTTTATGGTTTTTTAGTAAGAAAAGTAGTTTCAGTCTTTGAATTTTCCGCCGCAGCTGTAATGTTTCAATACAGCTCAACCTCAAGCGTACCAGAAGCTTGGAAGAACGCCAACATTATCTTAATTCATAAGAAACGAGGTGTCGAGGACTTGAAAAATTACAGACCGATCAACTAACTGTCTGTTGCCTACAAGGTATTTACCAAGGTAGTCGCAGCTAGAATCAGGACAACCCTAGACTACAGTCAGCCAAATGAGCACGCAGGGTTTCGTCATGCATACTCGAGAATAGACCGTATTCACACTACTAACCAGATGATACAGAAATGCGCACAAAATAAACAACCCCTACATATGGCGTTCATTGATTGCGAGAAAGCATTTGACTCAGTTGAAACCTCTGCCGTCATGCAGGAATTGCGGAATCAGGGTGTAGAAGAGTGTTATGTGAAAATATTGGATGATATCTATAACGACTGCAGAGCTACCATACTACTTCAGAATGTCAGCAATGAAATTCCAATAAGGAAAGGTGTCAGGCAGGGAGACACGATCTCGCCAATGCTATTTACCGCCGGTTTACAGCGGGTGTTCCGAGGCCTAGATTAGGAACAGCTGGGGATGAGAGTTAATAGAGAATACCTAGGTAATTTGCCATTCACTGATAGCATTGCCTTGCAAAGTCACGCAGGACATGTGTCAAATAGAGATCAATGGAGATGAACACGTCGCAACGTAACAAATGAAGGTCAACTTTCGAAAACGGCGTCGATGATCTTTACGAATAAAAACAGGCCTTGCGATTTCACTGCGGCAATGCGGAACACACATTAGAAAGCTTCCAAGAATTCAGGTACCTTGACGTGGTATTCTCTCCAAACGTAAAATGGCATAAACATATTGACACTCTATGCGCAAAATCATTGCAAACGATAGGCTGCCTAAAGAAAACTTTAAGAGGCGCAACAAAAGAATGAGAACAACTAGATGATAGATCCCTGGTGAGGACTCTCGTTGAATACGCGTCAGTCGGTGGTCACCTCATCTAGTGAAAGAAAAAGGTAAATTTCAGTCGGTACCGAAAAAAAGCAATCAGATTCATTTTTTACCAGTATGATCGCAAATTTTCTTCTTCAGATCATTACAATGTGTTGTAACTGAATTTCCTTGAGCATCGACGGAAGTGTGACCGGCTTATCATGCTACACATAATTGTGCACAAGTTCGTTTCCTTAGGTGACCCCATTTCATTCACGAGTAATTCTGCACGCGTGACCCGCCGGGCTGATCCAATGAACATTATAGCATTCAGGCCTTTGCTTGATTGCCATAAATATTGAATTTTCCCGCCCACAGTTGAGATGTGGAATGAACTTGATGGTTCGTTGCGACAGCTACCACCTGAGAAGTTTGTGAAACAAGGGCTTACTTATGTACTGTGACTTTCCTTTCTATATAACCCCTCCAGCAATGTATCATACGTGAGACAGCATTATCTGTGAGTAAAATAAAATATGTTTGGTTTGGCTTATGGGGTTGACCGTCCCAAAGCAACTAAGGCTATGAGAGACGCCGTAGTAGAGGGCTCCGGAAATTTCGACCACCTGGGGTTCATTAACGTACACTGACATCGCACAGTAAAATGCAAAGCGTGATGAATGTGTTAGACAGACAGAGCAGGGGGGTAGGCCTTAAAAATAACATGCAGAAGACTAAAGCAATGCTCAACAGTCTCGAAAGGGAGCAGCAGTTCACAATCGATAGCGAGGTGCTGCAAGTGGTAAGGGAATAGGTGTACTTAGGGCAGGTCGTCGCTGCTGATCCGGATCATCAGAGGGAAATAACTCCAAGGATAAGAAAGGGGTGGAGCGCATATGGCAGGCTCTCTCAGATGGTGAATGGCAGTTTAGCAATATCCCTAAAGAGAAAAGTACGTAACAACTGTATCTTAGCTGTACCCACCGATGGCACAGAAACGCGGAGGCTAGCGGTAAGGGTTCAGCTTAAGGACAACGCAGCGAACTATGGAAAGAAAAATGACAGCTGTAACGTTAAGAGACCGGAAGCGGGCAGAGCGCGTGAGGGGACAAACTCGGGTTAAAGGCATTCTAGTCAAAATCAAGAGGAATAAATGGGCTTGGGCAGGGCTTGTAATAAGAAGTCAAAATAACCGCTGGCCCATTAGGGTAACGGAGTGAATGCCAAAGAAGGTAAGCGTAACAGGGGTAAGTAGAAAACCAGCGACAAGGACGCGTTCACAAGGAGGAGAAGTACACAGGACAACGCTGGAAACACAACAGGGGGCTCCGGAAAGTTAAATGAGTAGATGAGATTAAGAAGTTGGCGAGGATACAGTCGCTGCAGCTTCAAAAGGAGAGGGTTAGTGGAAGAGACATTGGAGCGGCCTTTGCCCTGCAGAGGTCGTAGTCAGTCTGAGGATGATTATGATGTCTGATACCAACCGAATATTCGCGGTTTGAGCTCTATGGCGGTAAATAAGGGAGATGTGCGCTACATGCCTTGACGTGCTAAACATTATGGTAGAAACACGGCACTAGAGCAACAGGCGTTGGTGTTGACAACATTTCTGCAGAAACGCGGCACTGGAGCATAGGCCGCCGGCCTACATTGGCTAGCTCCCTGGGCGAGTTTATACTCTGTTGCGCTTTCAGGTGCATGGCGTGGTGTCCACCTGCAAAAAAAAAAAAACTTGCTTTGCTGTAATATTTAGCGCCCAGTAATACCAAAAATGTCAGCTATTTTTTTCTCATAGGGTGGTTACCCACTCGGATTTCACAGTTTGCTGACATTTGGTTACTTCCGAGAGCGTCTTTCGGAAAAAGAATCTGAGCAAACAGGACGTTATTATGATATGCCTATTAAATTGTTCGTCTCGGTTCCACGCTAGTGGGCTTGCCTATTGTCTGCGGCGTAATCACCATCCCCCAGCCCGTGGGAGCCGCTGAAGCAGCCCGAGCCGTCCACAAGAAGTAACCACGGGGAAAACCATCGAGGTCGCCCCAATGGAAAACTAGCTACAAAGGAGCTGCTGTTTCCGAAGGTGCCGCATGAACGCGGACTCCTAGAGGACAGCACTCGACCTCGCGAGAAATCCTCGACAATGTCGATGAGACCACCTGCAGCGTCGGCAGTGGGTACCCTCAAGCATCCTTGAATGCCGTGCACTTGCAACGGCGCCCCAGGCGAAGATGCAGAAGACCGTGGGGACCAGTAGGGGCGAATACCAACCTTCAGGAATTGGCACATTGCTATGAAGCCATAGGACCTATGTGCACTTCACGAAGCTTTTGGCACCTGCCACATTATTCACTAGACTTCCCTTACCAGCTGAGAAACATTTAAGAAAAATTTCCTAAAAACGTTTTCGAATATCTTGCAAAGAGAAAAGGCGCAGCTATTGCTACAAATTCGCACCCAGCACCCGAACGAGAAAATGACCGCGTACGTCAGAGAAATGACACGATTATTCCGTCGTGCTGGCCTCGAAATGACATAGCAACAGGAAGTTAACCTTCTGATGCGGGCGTCAAAGAGCAACATTTTGCCGGACTCGTGCGTGATTTCCTGAAGGCAGTCGCTGCAGTATCCAGCGAACCAAATACTATCGAAAATAATTCATACGCTGCGCTTAAGTACAACAACTGCCGGTAAACTTTAAAAAATCGCCCCGCACAGAACACCTGCCAAGAAGTGCAACTTGAGAGAAGTTATACGTGAAATCATACGAGTAGAACGGTGCCGTCTGGCGTCGACACAAACGGAGCCTCAGGTCGCAACATATACCGCGTGCTGTACTTCTGTACAGATAGCATCTGCGAAGCTAACAAGTGCTTCTATACATATAGCATCTGAGAAGCTAACAAAGTGAGCCTGCTGCCCATAAACAAGTTAGCAGGCGTTAAGCCTGCGTCAAGTGCCGACTTAGAGCAAAGAACCCATGGACATCTCTTAACAGTACGCAGCCAAAAACGTGCCGTCAGCCCACCTCAATAGCCGTGTGTGCCGCCCCGATGACTGCACTCATCCTCCGCCAACACATGCTTCAACAAGCCACCCTTCCTCCATAAGTGCGGTGAGGACGGCCATATACTTTGGCAGAGCCTATACAATTGCATGGGCGTTTGCGGTTTCTTCTACGATACACACGATATCTATCCGGCCACTGACCACGTGCGGCAGCAGACTGCCAGCGTCCGGCCAACTAGACGTAGGGACACCCATCCAGGTCCCCGCTGCTTTCGTCTGCGTGGTTTGCATCGCCATGTCTCACCTACGCAGTGGCCGTTCGAGGAAGGTCCCGCTGTTCACGTGAGGCAAACTAATGACAACAGTCTTTGGAAGTCAGGTTGCTGACCAGTGAAACGGCGAAGATCCTCCACCAACCGCGCCGCATGGAAAGTGCGCGCCCTCTACCAAGGCGCTGCACACAAACACATGGTCTAAAACGAGGCGAATCGATCCAATTTTAGTCGCCGTACATTTCAATGACAATAGCTGCTCGAACCGTGACCACAGTGCATGAAAAAGTTGAGACCGAACTCCAAGGCCATAAAGACCTCCAAAAGGACACAAACTACAGACCTTGAAGTGGTTACCGATGGTCGCACGGTAACTACCTTGATGTACTCAGAAGCCGACTCTTTGATCAGTGGACCACGCCGGAATCTTTTCAGCCAGTAATGGAAATTGTGTAAGCAAGACTAAAGTGCAAGACTGTCTCATGCATTTAAACGACTTTGTAGCTTCCGCAACGAGATTCGAGGAACCACTGCTGAGGTTGGATGCAGTTCCAGACGTAGTGAAGTTGTTAGCCACAGCCAAAGTACGCGCAAGAAAGACAAATAGGTGGGCTTGCACAGCACAGAACCCTCAAGATCTCGGTCGACACTGCTGTCACCGCTCCGTCTATCTCTACGTCGGCAAGAAAGCTAATAAATGTAGCCGTTGACGCCTCCAAGGTGACCTCACCGCTGTGGAGGTCACCTGGGTGCGTACAGCACAAGAGCGCACGGGTTTGGTTTCCCCAGGTGGAAGCCATCTGCCCTCTCCACCGCGTCTCCACGTAGACCTCTCGGTTGCACCACCTCAATTCTGATCTGTCCCCTACGATGGCTAATGAGATGGCGGACGTCATTACATATATTCTTGAAGATGCACCATGCCACTGCCTTAAGCGTAGCTTTTTGAACCACACCATGGCGTCCGAGAGAGCTCTACTTTGGTACCTAGTCATGGCACTGATCAGCTATCCACCCAGCTGCTGCTCAGCAGTATGAGTCAGCTTCTAGGCGACAGCAAGGTCGACTCGAAATGTGTGTTCTTGAGGTAACTGCTCCTGCAGTGTTTTCCGTAGTTCGTAAGTACCGTCTTGTCTGCTGCAGGAGGCATGACTCTGAACCGCCTCACCAAGATAGCCAATAGGGTCCACGACACGACATCTCCAGTCACCCCAGCTCTCTGCCGTATCCCTCAATATCTGACTCCTGTTGTGCATTGGCTATAGATGACCACACACACACCCCACACACATGACACCCGAACCCGCTGATAGGCGAGGTGTTCAAGTTCTTTGAATCCATATCAGCACGCAGAATTAATTTTCTTCCCAATTGGGCAGCATTGCATTGCGCAGAACTCTAAGCTAGACATTTCACAATGAGAGTATGCACAGAGACATCTTACTCGTGCTTTGTCTTGTTCTTCTTTCCTCCCGTAAAAAAAAGGTGGTGCTTAGGAAACGCACCAGTTACACCCAAAACCATAATAATTTTGGAACATATCTCGATATAATAAGAGGGTGGTACTCACAACTAGCAACTTGCAGGCCGGCGTACTGGACTACGTCGAAGCTATCATAAGGTATTCGCAGTGTACAAAGCCTATAGGTGGCACGACGAAGTCAGAGATGGCTGCCCGGAAGAGGGTAACGCACTTTGGCCTATGTACACCGTAGCACAATGTTTGTTCTGCACGTGCACTGAGATTGGCAAGCAACAATGTCACTCCGCCGTTTACTAAACCACTCATCCAGGATATACAAAGCTACATTCCAGCCGGAGAAGCCGGTATTTGATTTTTGCTGGTGCTGATCGAGTGCTTGATGCTACTCTTGATCGTTGATCTGGAGAAAGTGCAGCTACACAAATCCTGAATTGGCCGTGCTAGACCGTAACACTCTTATTCCGACTTGTTCCATGTCGCCATGCGCACACGGAATTGTGCACGGGTGCCATTTGCGGCGCTCGGAGGACGTCGAAGAAATCAGTTGTTTAGTGCCCGCAGGTGCGCGGTAGGACGCGGGACACTAGCGTTAAGTAGACAGGAAAATACTGGCGAGGCCACGCAAGCTCCGCCTCAACGGTATGCCGCGATAGCGCTTAGGGGTTAATGCCCATATTTGCGGAATGGGCCATTGTTACGCTCAACGCCTGCCTCAAGGTCGCCTGAGGATCAGAAATCAGCGGCTTGCTTGGTACAAAGGAATAATGTTCTCCATCGGGTACGGCCGATTAGCAGAGGAAGAGCCGGCGAGACGCGCTCGTGCGAGCAAAGAAGCAGCAGCGTTCGGTGGCAGTAACAAGCCACCTGCACGTGGTGGTGGCAAGTGCACAGTGGTGAGTCGTCGCCGGAGTTTGAAGGGATTAGCGCTGGTGTCACGCAGTTCCGTAACCCCCCTACCCCCCTTGTGCTGGATGGGGGCGCGGATCGAGAGTTATGCGTGAAGCACGCTGGCTTGGCGGTTCTGCAATGCCAGATGGCGCCATGTGGCGGAAATTTCTGAAGACTCCAGCACTAACGTCCTTGCGCGCCTACCATGCGCGAATGTTCACGCCTGACCTTGGTGGAGAAGTCAGCGGGGCCGGCGGCAGTGATGGCAGTAGCGACCGCGAGACGAACTCTTCCCACAATCGAAGAACGCGCAGATGGGAACCAGCTGTGCGATGGTGTCACCTTAATGGCGGGGGTGGGTGCCCGATAACGATTATCCGACGGCTCCAATGAAAAGGAGGAACATTGCCGGAAGGTATTCGTCGCCGCCCTTGGGCGGAGCCTCGACCCCTACTGGTGGGTATTGTGTGTGTAGGGTATGTAACCACGTAGGATATAAGAATAAGGTAGTTACTTTGGATTCTGATCAGGATGTGAAAAAATAAATATTAGCCTGTAATCTGATGCTTTTCTGGGAAGCTTCTTCCAGGTGCCGAGTGATAGGAAGAATGTATAAGGAATTATGACAGGCACAGTCGAGCAGAATCTGCTTAGGGTGAGCAGAAGAACTGCGCCGGGGGCAAGCGACAACGACGAGAGTGATGCAGGGAGCGGCGTAAAGGCATAATGTGGGAGGTCGCAGTCCTCCAGGCTAATCTGTGGCAGCGGGGGCGCCGATAGCAAGGCACAAAGGTTTCGGTATTTAGGTGAGTATTCGTTTGGTTTCTGACGCACGCTTGGAATGGCAAGGTTTTATGTTCCGAGAAGCGTTAGCGCTGGGGAATCCAGAACGGGGGAGATAGCAGTAGATGTGGCGGGAAAAACGGCGCTGGTGCTCACGGCTAGTTTGTAGGAGAACGCTGCAATGTTTTATCACAGACGGTGTTGGAGCAGCAGACTAGACTGCTGGTGTTCAGATCGAAAACTTCGCAAGTACTGATTGAAGCGCAGGGCTCTATACCCGTAGCAGAAAGACTGCGTCTCGAGCGAAGGAGGCGACAAAATGCCATTGAGCAAGGTGACCCGCGGATTGTCACATCAGAGCGTGCTAATAACGACTTAAAAGAGTTTCGTGACTCTAGAGATCGAGGTCACGGACAGGGGTAAATCAGTCTGCGCGAAATGTGAAGGCGACATGCCGACGGCAGGTGAGCTAAGCAGGGCAGAACAGATCATTGGGAAGGAAGATGGTCAAGACAAAATGAGCGAGGCATGGCCGCAAATCAGTGAGGTGACTAAGACGTCGAGAACGGATGAGCAGACTTAAGTCCGGGAATTCTGGGGATTGACTGCGAGGTCAAGGAGAGAGCCGATGTTGAAGCGAAGAAAGATAATTGTTACGATAGGCAGCATTAGCCGCCAAGAGGTTTTTCTGGTCAGGAAACGCATTGCAGAAGGCCCTATAACAGCTTAATGATAACCTGCCCGACCGAGATGGGAAGTATCATATTTTAGCTGCACTGGAAGAAATGAAAACATCATACAATGCAGTCAGTGTACTGCAAAAAACAAAAAAAAAGAACCGTCTCCGGACTTTGTATCAGTAAAAAAAGGAAACAGATTCGAGCCTGAAACCGCAAGCGGAAAATGTGAAGAACTTAAGGCTTAAAAAGAAGCAGAGAGAGAGAAAGGAATTTTTATAAGACGAAAAGGTGGAAAAGATGCTGAGAAATGCGAGACGCGCGGCACCTGACGGGACTGTGAAAAGGACGCGTAGGGCTAAAATGAGAAGTTCAGAAAATTCTCGGCGTGCTAGGTCGCGGTAAAGGTATGTGGACAGCTTGAAGGGCGTAAGACGCGTCAGGGAAAATCGAATCCATGTCATTGCGAGAAACTGAATGGGAATGCCTGGCCCTTGTCAGTCGGGTGCACAGGCAAGCAGAAACCGGCAACAGAGGATGGCGGATTAGCTCCGTCGAAAATTCTGACCGCCGGACATGGGTAAGGATAGTCGGTTGACGCCAGGCCGAGCGAGGCTGAAAGAATAAGCAGTGGTCAAATGAAGCGTTGAAAGGCGCTGAAGTTAAAGGTTAAGAAAAAGGCGTATCCTTGACGCACGTCGCCAGGGTTCATCGGGTGTTCTGGCTACTAGGGTTTGTGTCCTGTCAACAGGATAGCCAAATGGGCGAGTTGGTGATACATTATGCAAAAAACAGCGCGAAAAAACGCTGACAAAAATTACAAAAAAGCAATACAACGCAGTCAGTGTGTAGGTGTTACGCTCGACACTTGCCTCAAGGGAGCCTGAGGACATGAAATAAGCGGCTTCCTCGAGCCGGCGTTGGTACAATAGAAGAACGTTCCCCCTCGTGTGCGGCCTGTCAGCTGAGGACGAGGCGGCGAGACACTTCGTGCAAGCGAAGGAGCAGCAGCGTTCGGAGGCAGTCACAAGCCACCTGCACGTAGTGGCGGCAAGTGCACAGTGGTGAGTCGTCGCCGAAAACTAAAGGGATTAGCGCTGGTGTCGTGCAGTTCCGTAACCATCCCGTGTGCCGGGTGGGGGCGCCGATCGAGTGTCACGCGTGGGGGCCACTGTCTTGGTGGTTGTGCTACTACGAGTTGCGATATGTGGCGGAAGTTGCTGAAGACTCCAGCACTGACGTCCTTTCGTGGGTGCTATGCGCGAACGTTCGCTCCCGTCCTTGGTGGAGAAGTCAAGGGGGCCGGCGGCGGTGATCACAGCAGCGACGGGAAGCGAGCTCTTCTTTCCAGTACTGGAGAACGCGCGGATGAGGACCAGCTGTGCTATGATGTCACCTTAGTGGCGAGGGTGTGTACCAGGTGTCGATTGGCGGCCATCTCTGATGGAAAGGAGGAACATTGGCGGAGGGCGGGCGTCGCCTCCCCTCGGCTGAACCTCGGACTCAATTGTTGGGCATTGTGTGCGAAGGGTATTTCCCAGTAGGATGTAAGAATAAGGGAGGGAGTTTTGATTCCGATGAAGATCAGAAGGAATAAATTTCAGTCGGTAACTCGATGTTTTTCTTAGAAGCTTCTTCGATGCGCCCACAGATGGAAAAAACTTGCGGAGGATTATAACTGTCGCTCTCGACTTTACATTCAGCGATCCCAAGTGGTCCTCATACCACTCCAGGAGTACTGGGTGTAGCGCTTAAGCGAAGCGCCACTGCGCTTAGATGGCAGGTTTGCCACCCGGGGGCGGGCTTGTGCGACCAAGATTGTGGGGAGATGGCAATGTATTTAATTGGCCATGGAGGGCAGGCCGTATGACGCCACAATGTCATGTGACCTTTTTCAACTGATCAGCGTATGTCGTGACACCGGATGGCGTATTTCGCTCCTGACGTCAACTCTAATGACGTTAAAATAAGAGATGAGCGAGTCAGTCAACAATGAATGGGCACGTACACAAGGCTATGTATTTGAGGCTGCATCCAGAAATTCCATATCCTTCTAAGATCTGAAAAGTTGTTTTGTGCTTATGCATTAATCATTAGCATGGTGGATATCGAGTGCTTCTATGATTTCCGGTTGAGATTTCAGGGCACAATGGCACAAGGTTAGGTTAACATCCCTGCCTTTCCCTCTCTCTCTCTCTCTCTCTCTCTCTCTCTATGATTTCCCTGGATAATCTACATCGTCCTTCGCCCGTAATGCCACATCGATTAAAATCAAGAGTGCAATTGTCATTTTTTTCATTTCTTGCAATGCTTGTGGAGATGAGCGAAAATTTTCGTGTGGTTAACCTTTTTTTCATGTTCTTGAAGTCTAATGTTGATGCACCTGCGTTTGACCCATGCATTTCTCCCCACGTGACATTACTCCAGTGACACAGGAGACGTATTGATAAGGATACGTCTGTGTGGACAGACGCAGATGCGTTTTCTCCAGCTGGTCTCTGTTAGGTGCAACCGACTTTATCGCGGCAAACTTCCTGATCTCATCTGCCGACCGGACGATCTGTAACCTCCTTGTATGCTCTCGTTCATATGGAATCCAATCCGTTATCCTCAGCGATGAAGGGTTAGTTTGCCTTCTTATTGTATGGCTTGTACATGACTATTTCTCCTTTATTTCGACTAGGACATCACTAACTAGAATTTGCTCCCTGAACCACCCAGCTTTCTTCCTGTCTCCCAAAGTTGAACCTATCATTACAGTTTTCGTAGCTCCCGGCGTTGTACGATATTTAAGTTTAACCATTTTCGTTTGCTTCCACGTTTTTGCCTTCTAGGTTAATAGCAGCAAAATACAGCTGTTCTACACTTTTGCCTTTAGAGGCACTGGTTAACCGTAATTCATGATCTGAGATTGCTTGCAAAATGCATTCTACTCCGTTCTTACTCTTCCATTCATTTCATTCTCGAGTTCTGGAACTGTGGCCATTTCCTGCGCTAAATAGATGTGTTTCGTTAAAACTTCCAGCACTTTGCTGGCGATCGTCAACTGCGGTTCTCTTCCGAGACTGTTGGATATTACTTTAGTTTTCTGCATATTATCTGAAGGCTTGCAGTTCGTTCTCTGAGTAACTTAGCCAAGCAATGTCAACAGTGAATTGCAGATTTCTAATTTTTACTATAAATTATACCTAAATCTTCCAAATCTAGATCTCTGAATATTCCCAGGAAACACGCCGTGAAAAGTGCCTTAGAGATAATTTCTGCTTGCGCAACAACCTCTCTTATTAGGATGTTTTTGCATTCTCTTTGTGCGACCATGGTGGCTTTGCAGCCGTTTTATATTCCAGTATTTTTAGAGATCCCTCTTTCATAGCGTGCTACCGCAGTTTGAGAGGATTGGTCACGATCTCTCCTCTTGGAAAGATCGTGTAGAAAGAATTAAGACGCAGCAGCGTGAAGAGCCCCGTTCAACGGAAAATGCGGCGTCTTTCTTTTGGTGTTGTGCAGGAAGACTCCGCAGTGACGTCATACATTGAGCTGTGGAATGAAAATTGGTGATGATAGTAAATTTTTATGGAGCCTGGGCGCCTGCGCCCAAAGCGTGCCATGGCACAAGGTATTTTCGTTTGGCAAACGTGAATGCAACTTGTCAAAAACTGGAATTAAATTGTGATTCCGAAGTGTCGCTTGCCTAAGATGGCATGCTGAGAAGTGAGGATGTGAAGCTAATTATGCTTGAAATAAAACTGGAGAAATTGGTTGAGAATAGAACCCATGATCCTTACGTTGCGAGTAAGACACGCTAGCCCTACAACACACAGGCATATTATTATCTCTAGTGTATGAAAGTACAACATCGCCAGGCTTCAAACATTAGTAAACAGGCCACATGCAGTGAACTCATCATTCATAGCCAAACCAGCAAACTTTTATCACTCTGATCGCAAATAATTATTCTAGGAGACGTACACATGCATCCATTAAAGGCAGCTGTGTTGGAGGTCGATCTTGCGTAGCATGTAAAAGCTGCACCAAAGCACGTTACTCTCTTAACAGACCCAAGTACAATGTGGGTTATTAAGCGAGAACCCATGTTGGTACAATCTGGGTAGTCAATGTGAGTCCCGGAGAGGTCGGAGTGTGTTCTGCAACGGGGGCCCAGGTATGCTCCCATTGGACTGACCACAAACGGCCTGATCGGTTCCATTAGGCACCAATGCACGCAGCCTATGTGGGGCAGCCCACATTCACCCTGCATTGATTTATACAGGTAGCCCCCCAAGCTTCCCCATGTGTCTTTATTCAGATATGGGTAGCTCATGAGGACGAACATTAGGTTTCTGCGTCGGTTAAGCGCACTACTACAGACACGGCACCAGTGCGGGTTTCAAATGGGCAAGCCCGAAATGGGCTTGTCCACTTGTGCCCAACAGGGGGCGATAAGGGTACTGTGGGGGTAGCGCCAGACTGAAATGCGTCCATGCACCCTAAAGGCATGACATTGCAGCGGATATTGTGAATGAAGAAGGGATGAACGAAGTGTCGCGATGGTGCGCGTCTTGTGGGCTTGTGTGCCCTGTGCTCTGTTCTCTTTGTGGGCCATTTTGTGCAGGAAGCCTCATTTCTGCTACCCGGCGTTTTAGGAGCCTCCAGCGTGTGCTACTCGGGGAGGTATTGTTGAATATGAAAATCTATCATGTCTCTGTTCAACAGGCTAAACAACCCCATTAGCGTAATGTTAGCATATGCTGTCATATTCTGGGATCCTTTCACTAAAACTAAAAAGTAGTACGGTTTATTTCTAACTCATATGGTATAATGTTCACTCGAACAACAGTTAAAAATCGATGCAAGCGAGGTTTTAGTGGTAATCGTTTAATACATCGGCTTGAGCGTCGTGGGCTTTTGTGTCTCCAAAAGTACATATAGCTGTGTCGTTGTTCACCCATGCCTCACCTCAGCAAGTCTCCCGGTTCGCGCACGAGCTGGTCATTCTGGAACGATACCGACCTTCCCAGGAAGAATAGAATTACCAGTGCTGACAGTCACGTTCTCGGTACTCTTTTTGTGTAGAGGGCCCAAGCAGAGCTCTTTTTTGAACAGGAGTTGTTGTTCTGAACAAGCCCAGCACAGCACTACACATTCATATGGTCGTTCGAGTGGCAAAGAGCACAGGTGTCGGCGTTCGATGAAGGACTTATCATGAAAGACTGACGACATCAGAAGTACCTCACGAGTTCTCTCGTTCTGGGCTGGGTCTGTTTCTGCACTGCGTGGTCTGTACGGGCCTAGAATTCAGTCTGTTTCCAGACTCTATTCTTCTATTGTTACATAACATAAGAGTAGCGCAAAACCAAGTGAATCATATTCTATTGTTAGAAGATCCAGAAAGCCATCAAGCTCCGTCGTCGTCGAAATTGTGTACGGGCCGCCAGCTGTCGCACCAGCCACAAAAGACCAATGCTACTGGGTGCAGATAGGAGGAGGTAACACCCGGAGAAGAATAACATAGAGCATCGCCTAAACTTACGCCCTGATGGCGCGCCCCGAAATTCCAGCCCTGTGATAGTAATAAACACTTGCCTGTGGAAATTGCGCAGTGCCCTGACGTCGGCCGGGGAACGAACAGGTATCAGCGTGCCAAGGCTGCATAATTAGTCCTGCTCCAAGCGCGTCTTCTCTCCAAAACGTTATTTCAGCGTAGCAACGACATCGACATAAGAATGCTTGCTTGTAGGAAGGTCCGTGATGGCTGAGAAGGGTTGCCTTCGAGGAAAGGCCGCAAACAGTGAAATTTCTCGAAGGCAGTGAGGCCATGGTGTTGATGTTTTATCTTGTCGAATTGCTCCAGGAAATCTCTCCAGCGGCATAAATGCCGAGAAAAAGGGACGATGGTAAGTTTCGGTAGCTTCGCCCTGGACGTTTTTGGAGAGGTGGCGACGTTGCGAGCAGTAGCTGCGCAAAGCGAGGTCCCCGGGGACGAAAGACGGCCCCACGACTCAGGATGTCGGCAGTGCTTGCGTCGCGCTCTCTTCGTGCTCAATGGCTGCCACGTACTCTTCTTCATAACTTGTGACATCGCAGATGTTTTCTTTGAGTTCTTCGTTATTTGCCTTGAGGATCTCGTACAGGTACGTCTGCTGGCTAAGTGTCTCAAAATCTTATCTTAAAACAGCACTTCTTTATAAGTCGTGTTTTGTGAGTGCGTCAAGTGGTCAGCTTAAGTTTCACCATCTCCAAGGGCAAGCCATTTTCAGATGCATTAAAAAGTCACGGCAGGAGTGCAGCGTTTCGACCTCAAATGTTTTGGATGGGTCAGGAATTAGTTCTTGAAAAGTGAACACCTGGGCGGTTCGTCCAGAAAGGTCTTCAGTAATGGCGCTCTTTGACTTTCTTAAAATGGTGCAAATCGTCTAGAATGTCTGAGCTCACTTGCCCGGATGCCTCACTTCAAGCGCTCGCCTGCTGGCGTGACACTGAAGATCTGAAAGATTTAATCATAAAACATAAATAATTTTTAATCATAAATAATCATAATTGTAAAGAAGCCCTTTTTAAACCCACAGATATAGATCAAACTCAGCGATTCTGGACGAAAGCAGTTTTGAACAGGAATCAGTTTATGAACGCAAATTTTTCACATATTGGAAGATTTCGCTATAACGGTCAACATAACCGCAGATGTCCCGTCGGCAGCCTTGAATTTTTGCTGTTAAAGGGAAACTGCATACGTTTCAGAAATCAAAGAGCTTAAGAGGGTCGAATGTCTGAAACTTGCAGGTAAAGCATGCGAAGTTTTTTTTCGGCTAGCACGTGAAATAGTGAAGTAATCGCTGATTAAAATCCGGACGCCTTTCACGCTTCTCCGCAGCGCACAACGCCAAGCGGGTTGCGCATGTTGACGTCATCGAAGTTATCGGTACATTTCCAATGCACAAACGCCTGCTTTGAAGGAAAAAAACCAGCACCATCGAAGGCAAACCCTGCCAAGAGTTGTTTGCCTGTGTCTAACGAGTCAGGGCAGGGTGTGGCTGACGACCGCGGTAATTTGAAATAATACCTTCCGTGACGGCACGCGGAGTTTCCCTGCACTCCTTAGGTGCATTCAGACGAAGCGGAAAATTCAATCGCCGATTATGTCACTATTTTAAATGCTGGTGCAAAAACACTTGGCATGCCGTACCTACAGCCTATATAGATTTGAATCATTGAATATCGCGGAATTCTAAAAAAATTCTGCAGTTGAACTTTAACGATTATGCTGCCGTCAGAAGCGTTCCCCATTGGTCTTCTACGGCAGACCTAACTGCTCGACGCGAGTGACCGAAACATCTTAAAAGAAGGATTTTGCAACAGATCGGAAGAATATGGAGCATTACATTCAATATTTCTATAACAATACCTTAGTATATTTCAATAATCAATTTTTTTTTGCCAAGAATGTTGGACACGACAAACTGCTGGTATTTTCCCAGCAGTATTTTCCGCGAATTTTGCACTACATGGTTAATGGCGCAGGATAACTCCAGCTTCTCGGTGATATTCCTTCGAGGCAAAAACAATGATTTACCTTTTTATCCCGCAGGCAGTACGAACATTGTGCACAGGACTACGATTTTGCTACGCATTCCACCAAACACGTCACAAACAGGTAGTGTTTTGAAAAATATTTGTTGGTTGAAAGCAAGCAGTCGCCGCAAACACTTCAACGAACATAAAAGTTTTAAAGTCAAATTTTTTTATTGATAACGATCTTTCAGAAATAAGGCTTACAAGAAAGTTTTACACTGGGTGTTACTTGTAATAAAATAGTCATGGTGATCCGATGGACCCTTTTACATTTATTCACATAAGAAATCAGGCTCATTGCAGCAATTTTTACCAGAAATAGGAATACAACTTTAAATCATTGCCTGCTTACCAGCCGGTTTGAACAATCGTTCCAGGAGAGAGCAGATGAATTTACCACGTAGCGTGCGAACTTAATTCTCCGGGGAGAAGTATGGCGTGCCCTAATAAGTTGATAATGGCGCGTCGTGGTGACTGCAGTCCGGAGAGCAGGCGACAGCGAAAATGACTTAAAAAAAAAACATTTATTTGGACTGACTTGCGCCCGCAAAGAACTGAACGAGTCGTAAGCGGCGTAGTAAAATGCTGTCGTTGAACCGAATTCCCGCCGATAGTGGTCGTGCTCAATTCAACGCTGACAGCGAACTTTCGAGCTAAAACGTCCCACGTTACCACAACATTCCGGAAAAAAACATAGGACTGGCTCCACCTCGAGGCGATCAATCGAGATAAATCTGGTCGCGCCTTGCATCAGAAAAAAAGGTATAGAAATGGCTTGTCGGTAGCTCTAAAGAATTAACAAAAACAAACCTACAAAGATTCACTGCATTACTCCCCTCTCAAAGAAGCATCGACCCCATGCTTCAAAACATAAAGGAACTACAAAGATATAAAACGGATAACGCAAAAATAAGCCCCGAGTGGGGAAGCATAACGTCATTTGGGGCTTTATACAGACGACATGGACAACTTCTGGTTGTACGCGGCGTAGGAACACGCGTGCTCGGCGGTCGACGAACCGAATGCTCTAGGGTGCAGATAAAAGGATCGGGGTGCGGTGTAACGATTACTGCTCTTTGCTCCGGGGTTGATGATAATCTAAACTCTGTCTAAGCATGTTCAGTGCCAGTGTCCAAGGCTCTCTTTTGCATTAGCCACGTATTTTTTTTTTTGTTAGCCAAAGCGGCATTATGCCAACGAGGTAATCTTAGGGCAAAGCATGTAGTTTAATTTATCCCTGAATCATAAAAGCGCATTTCCGTTGCTGCTGTATTTAGGCTACTTTCCATGTTTTTTTTTTTTTTTTCAGAACGAAACCGCCCTTAGACAAGGTCTTAGAAATTGCCTAATCATGGGTGGTAAGGTGCTCTTCGGGATAAGACCGGTGAGTGCTAGAACCATTTTTGTTATGCCGCTAATACATAACTGTGCAGACGAACAAATTGACTGAAGCTACTGTTCTAGACATGTATAGTTTTTGGGGGCAATAAGGTTCATGATCCCTTAAGTTGGCTTTGCCACGTTACTCATTCTGACATTGTGGCCTTAGCGGCTTTGAATCAAACATTAATGTATTGCTCAATACGGAACCTAATCGTTGTAGGGTGCAAGCGTCGTTGTTACAGGAACCACCTCGACATGCACCGCTTCCAGAACAAATAAGTTTCTTTAATGCTACGTAGTTCCGACATGCGCGGCATCGAAGTGAAGCAAGCCTAATGTTTGCGAAAGAATAGGGGATATTCAACATTCCGCAAGTGCGCTTTCCCGCATAATGAATTTGCCCCAAACAAGATGGCCGACTTCGCTATAAAGGAACTACGTTGGCTACAGGACAGGTGCTAAAGGTGTGGATAGAATGTAAGAAACGTATTTTGGAAGAATCAAACAAAAAACCAGTCTTTCTTGCTTTGTTTCAGCTGGAAACGGATGGTCAGCCATCTTCTTTTTTTGGGGCAACATTGTTAAGAGGGAAAGCGCACTTGAGGAATTTTGAATATCCCCTATTCTACTGTATAAAGATAGGCACGCACAAGAGGCTAGATGCCAGCGCACTTCGGATTTTTTTTAACAATTGTGGGAACATTTATATAAATGTAGATCTGAAATACGGAAGCATCTTTCTCGAATTTCGGCGCAATGGTTCCTAGTTTGAGAAATGTCGATTAGCCGTGCATGTGACGGTCACAGGTAGAATATCGCGGAGAACATGCGAGGGCACATCGGTCCGGAACAGTCGCGTGTTTTTGTCTGTCCTAAGCAATGGAGTTACCTGCCGTGCCTTCGTTCGGTCTGCGGTAGGAAGCGGTCTGCCTGACACACAAGTCGCGTTTTTAGTTCGACCCGTATTCTGGTTGAAGACAGTAGAAAAACAAACAGAATCGGTTCGCATTACGCTGGCAGCTGTGGAAAATGGTGTGAAAATGACTTCTTACACATAGACCTTTTTTTTCAGGAAAATTTCCCCTTCAAGCCCGAGGAATTCAAGTCAATAATGGAAATTATTGAAGTATGGACCCTTGATTACTTATTTTAGGATTAAGGCCCGTAGCCTCCCTTTAGCGTAAAAAGGCACTGCCCAGGAACAGGCGTAATTAAACGACACATCTGTTTTTCGGGCGCACCTCAATCGATGCTACTGTGAAGCACAACAGTTCGACAAAGGATTTAAAAGTGGCCGTACACCACTCTTTGTCACCATAGGATGGTAACGACGCGTGCTATCGAATACTGCAAGTGATGCCTGCAGCTATAGGGATGCCCAGTGTTTACAGTTAATTATGTCTGACGTCATACTGACTGGCTTGCTTAAGTGTTGCGAGTCGTTCCGCCGTCACCTTTGTACGCCTTCTTTCACTTCGCGTCAGCCACCCTAAAGCCGCTCATGGTCCTGGTTCTGCGTGTTGTAAGTCATTCTTCGATCGTACCGTTAGCGGCTTGAACAAAGTGTTGGGCGATGCCGGGACCCACTGTGCACCCGAGCGTTTCGAGTTAATCACCGAAGAAGTAACTAAATGACGCCCCCCCCCCCCCCCCCCCTTCCCTCCCTGTATACGTACAAGTCCAGCTTCTTGGACACCACTTTTTATTTCGAGGAAACCCTGCAATATTGTAAGATACATTTCGGAACATAATGATGGCAGTGGTCTAAGCTTTGAATGCGTAGCAAAATCTTGCTTTTGAAGTTTGTCCTGGGCTACCACCGAGTAGCTAAAATGCCATAGAAAGACAATGGGCTACGTTTTTGATGAAAAATCTGCGGGATATGGCTCTGCGCTTTGTGGACCTGTGGATATGTTGATTGATATGGCATAATATTACAATATGCAAAAAAACATTCCGTTCATAAACATATTCACGTCGAGATAATCACCTTGTCCATACTTTCTGGAATACCTCCGAGGACCTCTGAGGTACTAATAAATAAATGTCGAAATATATAAGACCCCTATAAGGCTCTGCCGTAAAACAAACACCGCGAACGCGACCTTTAATAGGAGGGTATAAACGCAGAGTATGCTAAGTGTGTTCGGGCTCATAGGCTGCAAGTCAAGATTAGGTGATGGACTGGAGAAGTTCGAGGCTCAACTAACCGTACGGAACGTCTTCCTTCAAGAGAGAACAGCACTTCTCAGTTCACCAATTGATGAATAACAATGCACTACTTCCGCACGACGTACTAAAGGAAAGCCATCAGCCCTATTATTAGCCAAGTATTCGGAAGAGTTGTCTAACTCATTTTCTTTGCCGCCATGCGGCGCATGGCACTCACATAAAGGCTCTGTGTTGTGAGAACAAAAATATGACAGTCTATCTAAGTAGTTCGGCTAAATGCCGAATAGGTGTCATTTCGGTTTCATTGGAAGTCCTAATACCACTCCTAGTGCAGTGGCGCAGTGCTTGAGTGCTAAACCACTTCCCCACAATGGCAACGACTGCCGTCCATGGGGCTCGTGAGAGCCAAGTCGAACTTCCTGAGCGGCCTCTCGCAACCAATCATGAATTGAACGGCCACCTCCTGCGATGAGCAGCTTGCCCATAATCAGGTGGGCAGGGACCGGACAATAAGTGTTAAAGATAATTATCAATTGCGTTTTGTTTACGCATTTCTGTTCTCCATTATCACGTTTCATCAATTTCTTAACTCCATTTCAAACCTAACGTTGCATTATCGTGACCTTTGTATCCGTAGCGGAGCTAAGTGGTCAATATCTTACAGACGCGCTGCCTACATGTTGCAAACCCTAAAAAAAAAACAATCTACCTTTTTTGCTACAATAAGCTTACACAGCAAGGCATTGACTTAACCGCTCGGACCCTCAAAGAGATACGCGAACTATTTTCGTCAATACGATCTCATTGTGAACTATTTGTGCCTTTGTTAATAATTTTATGCTTAACTTCTTCTAGACAAATGATGCTGTATAATGAACTTAAGTCTGTTCATAACTTCTATCAGTGCTATTTTGTAAGGTTTCGTTCATTCTGCTTTAATCGCGACACCTATTCTACAAAAAAAAGAAGAGGGGCACGAAAATTGCGACTATTTATGCGTGCGAAATGTAAATTTTCAGAAAACTATGACAAATTGCCGCTAGTTTTATTTCTTGAACCATTATTACGCTGTAGTGTTGTGTATGTGCGTTGCTGCCTTGCACGGGCTCCAGGCACTATCAAGCTGTTTCTCAACAGACTGTCAACCGGGGACCCAACGATATGTTGGAAATAAAAGATTGATTGAAACGCCATAGGCTGGAAAACTTCATGGCGCTTGGTTGAAATTACAGGTGTTGATGATCAACCGGCGCTGTGAGCGTTTCGGCTACTATATTCTATGCTTTTCGCTTTCTCCGTACGCTTTTTCTGCACCCATTCCCTGACTGCAACCGTGGAGATATTCAGTCTTCGTTAAACGATTACCTGTTCCCTCCTTTCATGATAACACTTTCAGTACATCTGTTGCTCCACTTTAGTCTGCGCTGCCGGCCTATCTTGGACAGTGTCCGATTCTCCGAAGAGCACATAGTCCCAAGGACTGTGACATTAGAAAGCAATTTAGTAAAGCGAGAAAGATGTTTCTATGTCTTGTCTGCTGTAAGTAATGGTTAATCTTTGTGGAAAAATTTTTGAAACACGAAGGTTCATCTTTTAAAAATTCGAAAGTCTGGCACTACACCATCAAATATAGTTATGACGAAAACTAGCAGAGCAAAATATCGGTTATAATGAGCTAAAAGCAAGGGCATGTGAATCCCTGCTTTATTTCAACGGCAGTTCAATTTCTACAGTGAAATGTTGGAAGCAAGCTGTCACAAGTCATACGCTATAGTGAACAGTTCTGCGTACGATGCCCAAAATGAGTATACCAGCTGACCAAACCTTTAAGGAACGCAAACGTAAACTGTATTGAGAACTTGGTCGCTTTGCCTAATTTTGTAAAACATGCGTTTCTTATTTTGCCTGCACTATTTCAAAGGTAAGGTTTCGAGCGTTTACGGCAAGGTTTGCACTACAGAACAGCGCTTTCCTGAAGCTTGGTGCTTTCAATATGTGCGCGCGTTTTGGCCGCTTCGCTCGCGTACTTGTGTAGGTAAATTTCAGCGCCCGCTTTTTTTGTTATTAATGGATGCAATTTAACATTTTTCATGAATTTTACTTTTTTAACCGGAGGCTGGAATATATAGCTGGTTCCAGAGTAACAAAAAACGCGTCATGTAAAATTCAGGATTCAGTGGGCAGTGAACAGTGCAGAAAATGACCAAACGTCTTGATACAATCCATCTGCAAGCTTGAGAACATCACATTTCAGACATATGACGCGATATTTTAAAATGTAGTACTTGTGTTTAATTTGTGTTCTGTGTATATTAAAATCTAAGCTGTGTTCGCATGTCAATCAGAGGTGAAATCAAATCCTTTAAAATCTAATATTCTCTGTTGCCAATTAGTATGCCTGGTGTTATGATTCCACTGCCCTTCATTTGTTACATTTGCTGTGACAAGGATGCTGTACATATTGCCTGTTCATATTGCCTTCTGTTGACATTATGAGAACTGCCAATATATGGGGCCTGCGGCCTTGTAAAGATGGTGTTTGGCAGCGTTTTCGGGAGGCGTGCTGCATTATTTAAAATAACAAAAATCAATCTTTCTTGTATCGTACCGAATCGTCATTAACATCTGACTGAACGGATTTTGTCAAATGATTGTAATGCTAAGGCAGGATAACCTCTGGTCCTTGAAGGTAACGGGGTGTATTCCAAGAGAAGCCAAGCGTAGGAGAGGGTGGTAGGAATTTAGGTGAGCGTATGAGATTAAGTAGTTTGCTGTAATGCGGTGGCCACAGTTGGCAAAGGGCACGGTTTCTTACATAGGCATGGAAGAGGCCTTTGCCCTGCATTGCGCTTCGTCAGGCTGCTGATGATGATGTTTGTGTTCACAGGCAAGGCTAATTGTAGTAAGTATTCGTGTGCTTGGTGTAGCTGCGATGGCTCGACGTTCCTTGATGTGAAAAAATTCTGAAAAAAAGTAGAATATGGATAAAATGTTTATTTATATTGACCAGGTTATTGATAATTACAAAGAGGATAGTAGCCGGATTGGCTACAAGTATGGATAAAATGTTTATTTACATTGACCAGGTTATTGATAATTGCGAAGATGACAGCAGGCGGATTGGCGACAAGTATAAGTTCAGGCATATTGTCAAGCGTGCAACTTGCGCGCGCTACATACACATTTGGAAACTGCGAACAACAAAACATTTAGAAACCTTTAGGCAAATGCAGCTTCTGTAGCTTTTAATGAAAAAAAAGAACTTGCACTAAAACGTGTTCTTTAGTCCTATCATGCTTTGTCTCAGGATGTTTTGTCCAGCTGTAGCTCTCCCTGTTTCGCTTAATTGCGTATGTTTTCAGGTATGGGAGAGATAAACGGTACCTTCATGAGCTCTAACGAAGTCTCTGAAGAGCCCTTTAATCGCTTTGAATATTTCAGTTACCGCTTCCGTACTAATTCCATATCACATCATTTTTTTTTTCAAGTCATGTATTCAATACGACCTGATCCCGACCGACATTTCTGTCTTCCTTGGAGGATTGCGCTATGTGATGAGAGCTGCCACCGTTGCCGCTGCGCAAATCTAGACTGTAAGGAATTTAAGGCTTATAAATTTTTGAGCAAATATAAATAAAACCTTTGTGCCACTTCTCACTTTCAATCCTTCTTTGTAAGCAGCAAAGATAAATAAAGCTTTTGAGTCACACCTTGCGATCAACACTTTACTGCGATAACACTCCTAGCCGCAGTTGCCGGTTCTCAGCTATGTGTGTCTGTGTATGTGTGTGAAGCCTCTAAGTATCAAGTGTAACTGGCTCACTGCGTCAGTGGACACCTCAGTCGTTCTGTGAGTACCCATCGCTGTGGCTCAGTGGTTAAGGCGCTCGTCTACCGAGTCGGAGTACCCGGGTTCGAACCCGACTGCGGCGGCCGCATTTCAATGGAGGCGGAACGCAAAGGGAGCCAGTGCGCTGTGCGATGTCAGTGCACGTTGGAGATCACCAGGTGGCCGACATTATTCCAGAGACCTCCACTACGGTTTCTGTTTTTTCCTTCTTTCAATCCCTGCTTTATTCCTTCCCTTACAGCGTGGCTCGGGCGTCCAGCGAGATATCTGAGACGGTTACTGCTTAATTTCCTTTTCTCCAAACTAATTTTGTAGTCTGTAATGTCCACCTTAAAATTGAGGCAGTTATGCTATTTTCCTTTTCTCCACACCAGAGGATGGTTTAGACTGTTTACTCTGAGGAAAGGAAAGGCGTATAACTGAACATCATCATCATAATTAGTAATTTTATTTCCACAGTGTGGAGCTAGCATCCCAACTGGCTCCCTTGGTCAACGGACATGTCAGACCGCTTGGAGGGGAGTGGCGGTGCAGCCCACTTGCAAAAAAACCTTCTTCAGCGCAATATTTTGTGCTTAGCGATTGTAAACCGCCAGAGTTTTTTTTAACATATTACGATGGCTTAAGTCTAGACTCTCCATACTGTGCGGTTACAATAAAATGCTAATTCCTGAGGTTGGACATTAGAACTTGGTAATTTCACAGTCACACAGAAGTTTGCTTTAATGATGCTAAGCGAACTGTTCATTCGGATTTTGGACATCGCAGCGGTGGCCAAGTGGTTGGGAATGCGCCTCGAATGCTTGAGATGCGCGGTTCGATCCCAGGTGCCACCGAGTATCCAACGGCAATACAATGGCTAGAAGCTTTTCTTCAGCCTGTTGCTCGGCTTATCTAGGGTGAAATAGTTGGAAAATGTGTTTTGCTACACCTTGAGCAGTCGAAAACGCCTTGTGCCACGGCGCTCATTGGCCACAGCTGTCCTTGTGTCATAAAAATTTACAATAATCATCATCTTATTTTTGAGCTGCTTTCTACAAGAAATTCATATAGACACAGGCCAACCCGTCGAGTTAGAGCATGTGTATCATCATCCCAAGCCTAACTACGTCTACTGCAGGAGACAAGATCTCGACCATTTCCCCCATTAACCCAGTCCGGTGCAACCGGCGGCCATCATCTCTCCACAAACTTCCTAATCTCATCGTTGCAGCTGCCTTTCTGCTACCCCCTGGTGCACTTGCACTCGCTTTGATTCCACTCCGTTACCTTTAACGGCTATCATTTATCGTGCGGTCTCATTGCATGCCCTCTCCATGGCCATAATCTTCTTGGTTTCGGCAATGGCATAATTAACTCGCGCTATTCCCCGGACTCATTCTGCTGTGTTCCAGTTTCTTAACGTCACACCTATAAATATATTTCCGTAGCTCCTGCGCCCTTAATTCAACCTTTCCGTCAGACTCCACACTTGTGGTAGAGAGGTGAGTACCGGTAAGCTACTGCTGTTACATACATTCTTCTTGTGGAGTGTTAGTACGCCGCTATTCATCTCCAGAGAGTGCGTGCCAAATGCACGCTGTCCCATACTTCTCCTCACTACAGTCGGGACAACGTATGATGAATCTGATACCCAATAGTATTGCGTTCGTTGTATCCGATATTCTTAGCAAGTAGACTTCTTGTAGACCGCCATAAATATTATGCTTTGCAAACTGCCGCAAGAAAAAAAGGCGGTTGTTCCCAGTCAGTGAAGTATCCAGAGGTGTAAAAAAAAACAAATTGGTGTCGTACGTACAGGCAGTGTTTATGTTGAGGTGCTCGCACCCAGGTTATCTGTTAGGACCACGCGGGGCTTATTCAAGAGGTTGCGAGGCCAGCAGCCTGATTGTGATTCGGCCCCCATAGTGTTTGGGCTTGCTCATGTGAGATACAGGGTGGCGCAACTGATAACACTTGTGGCGATTGTGGGGGTTGCGGATGGGTAGGTGAAGTGTCTGCGAGCGTGATGAGTTTGGCAATAGAGACGTGGTTGCCTTAAGGAGTGATGGCAAGGTAGCCCTGCTATGTGTGGCAGACGCACTTGTCTCTCCAGTGATGAGAATTTGAGCTGCAAAAGGAGCGCGAAATTCTTGGTATAGTTTTAGAAATATTATTGCGGAGGATGTGAAAGGTGAAGATAGTGGGGCCGTCAGCTTGTGTGTGTGTGTGTGGGGGGGGGGGGGGGGGGGTAGAGTTTCAGAGACGAAACGTCCGTACCCTCGAAGTTGGTGTCGGTTTGCGGTGTGAGTGAAATGTGGAGGTCGTGGGCTGATACCACCCGCGGCGCGCGGTATTTTTTTCTTCAATTTTTTTTATAAAATCAACCTCCGTATTAAAATTGGAAGTTATTCTACTTAAAAGATTCTAATTTCTACCATTAAAAATATATTCTACTTTCAAAATAAGCAAGTTTTTGAGCGCTTTCATTCGTCTCAAGCAATGGTGACATCTCTGCTAAGCATTTTCTAATGGGGCCCCCAACTTCCAATTTCTGGAGCTCTTTTGGTTCCTCATACACAGCACAAGAGTACCTGTGCTTACGTAAGCGTACGGTAAGAATTGGGGATTCGTTTAAAATAATGTACTTCATAGCTGAGAGTGGTTCTGTGCACCAGGCTGAAACGCAGTTAAAAACTACTCTCCACATTTGGAACCTCCCTATTCCCCTTTTACCTTCGGCTACAGGAGTACGACGCCCCAACATCTACAGATCCGGCTGAAACGATCATGATGTTGTCTGCTTGTCTCAGGCCAACTTGGAGCCGTCACCGGGAGGCGAAAATGACGAGGACGGCTTCCTTGGGGCATTGGACAGGGCAGATATGGGTGCTCTGCAAAGCAGTGATCCTCAGATTGGTCAGCTGATGGCGCACTTGGAAGGCCACGAAGTGACGGTGCCCCGTGCTTTCCTGCGTATTCTGCCCGGCGTTCAAGATTATGCAAGGTGTAGTGTACAAGCAGAACTTCGACTGAAAGCCAGAGGTCGTGGCTCCTTGTTGTGCCAGAAGATCTGCGTATGGAGGTCGCCGAAGCTTGTCACGACGACCCTACAGCTGGTCACCTTGGCTACAGCCGCATACTTTCACGTGTTCGAGATACTAGAAGCCGCAACTTTCTAAAAACGTACGTCACTACATAACTTGTCGAGAGTGCCAAAGGCGGAAAACCGCGCTCACGCGACTAGCTGGCCTTCTCCAGCCACTCGAACCACCGCCTCTTTTGTTCCACAGAATCAGAATGGATTTTCTTGGCCCATTTCCAAGTTGAAGTTAGGTCACAGGTATGTTATCACAGCGACGGACAACACAATGCGATACGTGGGGTCCCGAGCACTTCAGTCGGCGACAGCTGTTGCAGCAGCCAAATTTTTTACTGAATGTATTTTGCTCCGTCACAGTGCCCCCGCCATATCTGGCCCAGCTCACACAGGAGGTCTTCCGTCTCAGATGCACCATCCACCGCCGAGTTACTGCCTAGCATCCGCAAACCAATAGGCTGACGGAGAGGCTGAACAAGACAATGACTGTCATGATCGCCATGTACTTGGACGTCACCCATTGCAGTTGGGACGAGGTACTGCCCTACGTTACATTCGCATATAATGCCGCTGTCCAGGAGGCGACAGGTATGTCCCCATTCTAGGTGGTCTTTGACAGACGGATCACCACGATGCTTGGCGCTATGCTGCCGCATCGTGTCATCCTCTCGTGGACAACGGGATGGTTAGAAATTTCGCCTACCGGGAGAAGACGGCTCCCAGGTCTCGTTACCCGGGTCCACAAAAGCCGCCCATACGCAGCCCTGCTTGTTCGTTGCTCGTGCCTCGCTCCTCGCGCTGTTCGATCCACCACGCTCCGTATCTGCCAATTTTTCCTCTTTTCCTAGCGGGCGTAAACCAGCCGCTAGTACTGCAGGGGCGCTGGTGTGTTCACAAACACGGCAACTCGAGTCCCAAACGGTAGGGGGACGGCAACGCTTAGAAGCACCCAGAAGCATCAACAGCACCGAGAGTGGGCGGGAGCGGAACTTCAGTTTCTTCATCAATGCCGCCAGCATGGCACAAGAGCTTCGTGCCAAGCAGCCGCCGAGCGGTTATTTTTGTAGCGAAAAAACATCGACCCAATGGTTAAAAAAAAAAAAAACCGGTAGAAAATAGTTGTACAGCGCGCGGCGCTTATCCACTAATTGGCTCGCGTAGATTAAAGCTTCGTGAGCACCACTTCGTCGTTTTAAGGACTCTGCTGACGGTAGGTACTACTCTTCAAGCTTTTCTGAAAGGCGTACCTCTGCTTTGAACGAGAGCCCATACCCACACTCGGTCGTCCGGTGCCAACGTCACTAGTCAGTGGCTGCGGTTATAACGCCGGTTGTGACGGCCTGGTTGGCGCTGGGTGTGCACCCTCGAAAATTTTGGGCTTCTTCTACACGGAAGTTCCTGGGTGCCAATGTGGGTATCGTAACCATAATTTGCCATTATTGCTTCCAACACTGTCGACACATCACGGCTGTACAACAGACAGAAAAGCGTGCTTCGCCTGGGCTAGCGCCCCAACAAAAACGGGACAAGTCCTCGGCGAAGAAGGCAACGATCTCATTAGATTTCTTCATACGGGCATCCAGAAGGCGGCGTGCCCGTTCTCGGTGATTCGTGCTAGAAAATGTGTCCCATTCCTCGAGTAACCAAATCTAAAATCGTGGGCCTAATCCTGCAAGAACACGGCTTCAATGGTAACGCAATCCAAAGGCTTCGGGAACCTCGCAGCAACTTATGCGACCCATTCGTCGCACTAGTAATCGCCACTCTGGCATGAGGGAAAGCAATACTCTCCATGTAGTGCGAGGCTTTGTGATCAGCAGCATAGGTTACTTATACCCTTACCTACACCTCAAGTCAGCTGAAAAAGAAAACGCGGAGGCCATAATCAGAAAATGCGTCAAATAAGCAGTTCGACTAATCATTCTCACGGCGACTGAGAAAGTGCTAGGCCTTGGTCTTCATAACACCGAAAATGATATTAATGACGCAGTCACCATCTCGCAGTGCGAACGGCTTTCGGCCAGACCAGCAGGCACACACATTCTGTCCATATTATTTATAAAATACGAACGACAAGGCGCACCAATAACTGACCTTCTCAACTATATACTACGGCGTCTGGCCATCCTACCGACACCTCGAAAGACGCACCCAGATTTCCACGCTGAAGATCGTTCAGAGAGAACCGAATCAATGGGAAACTTTTTCTTAATGATACCTCTGAAGTATATGTAGATGTAGGAGATTCCTCGGCTGACAAGTTAGTAGCGGTGGTCACCACTGGGGGAGCTATACGCACTCAGCACACACATGTTGTGAAGAAAGCCATTGCTGTAGCCATTGCATGATCCTCCACAGAAACCACTGTCAGCGACTCAAAATTAACGATACGTAACTAAACACTGCCAGACTCTCCCAACAAGCAGCACGGCTGCAAAATTTTCAGCCCCCCTGGTGCATTCACCAAAACTCTTCGTCTGCTCATTCCTCCCTTTCTGGCAATGAGGCGGCTCACAACCTAGCTCGAGAACTGTCTCGCCGAACTGGGTCGTGCAGCTCTGTCAAGGTAGCTTATTCTCTTAGAAAGATATCCTGCAGCATTAACGGCTTGTAAGACTCAGGTTCCCCCAGCAGATAAAACTGTCTCTAAATGACAGGCCAAATCCTAGCGTAAACATCCAACTAACACAAATCTAAATCGCTAATTGTGTGGCTTTTATTTAGAAGGACGCTACTCAGACAAACGCACAAATTGTGATAGCAAAGCCGATCTCAATCATGTGATCTGGAACTGCCCGTAGTGCCTACCCTTGAATCATTTCATTACCGACTCTGATCATTTGGAGTCTCTGATCAGCACCGTCCCGTGCACGCAGATCAAGCTACTCCAGCTGGCTGAAAAAGCCACCGCTGTCTAATATAGAGCATCCGTCAATTAAGCGGGGGAGGGGGAGGTGGAGAAGAGGGGCTTCGGGTCGCTCGTGTGTTTCAGCGGATAATAAAGTTTCATCACCAGCAAACCGGCTGGCAAAAGTTATCACACCTTTGCGTACCGGCCTCCCTCTTCTCTAACCAAAACCTGGCTCCGTCTTCAAGTACGAAGAAATGGTTGTGCAGCTTGTGCACAGGGTTCCACTGTCTCAATATGCCTCCCTGCCCAAACTTGTTGATTGTAAAACATTTTATTTGCCGGAAAGGGCTTGGTAAGAGGTCGCGTTAAGTGGTTGAGAGTACGCAGCCCTCGAAGACTTTGTCAGCCCACTCCACCGCCAAAACTTGCGTTCTGAGGTTAGAGCTAGCTGGTCAAGCCAGTCTTCGACGTTTTTAAAAGCGGCGCCATAGAAACCGGCCGGCACACGGGGTTCCTGAAGCATAGAGACGCGCTAGCGTGCGCCATGAAAGAGGCTCAAAGGGTAGATGTGTTAGCGCCTCTAGGGGACCAAACTCTGGGTCCAGTCCCAGAAGACAGCGGCTGCTGATGTATACTGGCGTGAAGACAAGGGGAAGCTGGTCATTACTCGATGAGCGGCTTTCAGGACGGGTTTTGGATATCGTGGCGTCGAGCCCGCACTTTCACCAGCGCCACGTCGCAGATTGAATTGGGAACTCGAGGTCCAGACGGCTGGCGAACGCTCACATCGAGAAGCACAAAAGCACAAAGTAGCGACCGGAACGGAACTTCAGTTTCTACAAAAAAGCCACCAGCACGGCGCAGGAGCTTCGTGCCGAGCAGCCGCCGATGGGCTATTGCAGCCGACGCGGCAATATCTCTGCAATTACTCCTAAGTGCCTGCTGCGGCTACGTTTTGCCTCCAAGCTTCCTAATTTTACCCTCCGAACTGGCTTTCTGCCGCGCCCTGCTGCTCCAGCCGTCTCCTGGAAACCAGAGCATTACCCTAAACGACCATATCTACGCTTGCCTTTATAGTACATGTACAGCCCATGCCAATTTATTTAGGCGTAAGACTTTAATTGCTCATCTGCCGTCCATCCGGCGTTACATCGAGCGCCTGGATGGCGGGTGTCCATCGAGTTATCTGATATAGTTACTGCGTAATTTCTTTCCCTGAAATACAATTTTAATTTTCTTCAGTACGACCCCTATTTCTTCTTTCACTCCCACTTCCTCCCTTCCTCTGCGGTGCGCTTATAGGATTTTCGTACCTGGCACGAGCGAACGCTGAAGTTTACCGTCACTGCCAGATTTGTGATTCTTACGTTTAGCAACGCTCCACTTGATGTGACTGAGGATAGCCTGTGTAGTTTTTCTTCAGGACCTCAGCCGACCGCAACGCTTATATTGACAGCCACCTCCGGCGGTGGTGGTTTTGTCTTTATGTTGCGTACTCATAAAACTGCATAAAAATACTTCGAGTAATTTTGAAATAATCCTACTAAAGCCTGTTTTGCCGGTGTTAACTTCGAAATGAGCTCAATATTTAAACGTAAGTTACACACCACACTTGTGCGACTTTTTACATTCTTTTGAAAGAAATGGGGGTACTCTCTAACCTCAGCTTTTGCTAAGAGCGCATCGCCGGTCAGGTCGGCAGTGCCATCTCCTAGGATCGTTTGGGTGTCTTACAAGCGATTGGCCTGTTGGGTGTGTCACAAGCCCGATGGAGCGCCTCATGGCCTGTTTGTGGCGTCCCACAGGTGAATTGCCGGTTGGGCGGCAGCCGTGGCATAATTCAAACCAATCTAAATCATAAGCTTAGCTTAGCCGGTCTTCTGACGCACACGAACCTCAAGCTCACACGCGGGTAGTCGGGACCTCAAAGTAGATGTTTTCTGCCTTTGACAGGTGAAGAAAAAATGAGGAGAAAGCACACGGCGGGAACGATGACAGATAATCTTTCTGCAAACTTTTGTACTGCCTCTGGTGACAATAAACAGTATTTGTCTCAATTTTCCTCCTGAGCTTAACAAAACTTCCTGTTTGTAAAAAAGCGCTAAATCATTTCTTATCGTTTTTCGAAACACGAATAGCGTGTTCAAAAAGAGCTGCTGTCTGTTCTGAACTCACAGAATATATCAAACGTATCCACCGCTTCTTTGCTGCATTAAAAATATCTGCAAGCCCTGAAAGGAGGAGGAAGGAAGGAAACTTCAGTAGCAGAACAACATTAATGATCGATGGCTGATGTTTTCCTTTTTTCTTTTCACTGCATCCATAGCAAGGAAGACACAAGGCTGCAACGTCCAGGAGCCGTGGTGGCATCTGCGCACCTATATCGAGATTCTGCTGCCAGTAACCAAGAAAGAACGCGCAAAGTCCGAATAGCGATTGCTAGAAAACAACCAAACATCATGCATATTGCTTTCTGTTTAGCCGTCACGTTGCTTTCTACGTTGAAAGAGGCATCAAGCGGCAAATTGCAAGTATGCGGCAAGAGCCCGGGTGAGTGCCGGTAGTCCACGTGTCTTTTTTTTTTTCTGAAAAACCAATTTACGTAGGCGAACAGCTGATACGAAGTGTGGGATTCTAAATCTTGAAACTGCCGTGGGCCTTGGAGAACACTGCAGTGATTAACGCCGCGTTAATATCGGCAACGTGGTGTTTCAGAATTTATTCAATAATATATCCAATATTTATTTGTAGAAAAAGCATATAGAAAGGGGACCGAAAGTTAAGCACTGCACTGGGACGTCTTACAATAAAATGTAAAAAAGCAATGAAGAGAGGCAGCTTATGCTTCGATACAAAAACGTTAATTGGCAATATATAAAACCAACAAATTACAGAAATAAACTAAATTAACCTTAAGTGACGTCATACATCATTCGGATTCCGCTGCACTCCGCCTGCAGTGAAGCGAAGCCGCTTCAGCAGGTTTCGATGCCATGACCTGAAGCTCAGCAGGCCTACGCCACAACCGTCGGGCCACCGTGACGGGTAGAGCAAGTGTTGCTGAGTACATAGTTTCGGTAACATAGTGTTTGACAATAAACAACTTTGGTCAAAAATTCCGAAAAAAGGTAAATAAAATAAAACGAATTGCACAAAGCAAGAAGCAAGCATTGATGAGAAGGTTCGCGCTTAATGATGGACTCACAGTCAGAATTGGTTTTACAGTCGGCTGTAGTCCGATATGGTAGTTATACAGAAATTACATCTGCATTTCGCATGCGGCAACCGACTGCGAATGCGAAAACCCCCGGGCCCTTCGTTCGCTTTATCCTCATGCAAAGAGAAGTTTGGGAAGGGACCTCTAACTATGGTTCATCTATTGTGCCAACTTTGCTGCCGATCTAGATAACATTATCAGTGATTATAATATTAAGGCGCCAGTTGCCGTCTACGGCACCGTTTGCTACGAAGAAAATGCTCTCTTCAGCTATCCCATCCAAAATGGCCGGCAACACGGAGCTGGTTTGTCAAGGCATAGACGCTGCGAGATTGCAGATGGGGCTACTGAGAGCGAAAAAAAAGGAGTGCAGCTGAAGAGCCGAAAGGAGAGTAAAAAGAGCACGACTCGTGGGGCCCCAGTGGGGACGTCGCTATACGATACAGGGTTTGCTATTCGGAATAGAAGTCGAATCCAACGCAAAAGAAACGATCTCTGCATCTCTTAACGACGTTGTATAATCATGGCCGCTTTGAGGCCTCCAGGAAGAGCACGTTTCTTTGAAATTATAGGTGGACAGTAGCATGACAATAGTGCAATGGTAGAACTTGAGGCTTAGAGAAAAAAAGAATTTAGATATAGGTATAAACACATGGCCATAGGGGACAGTCTGCTTTTGGCATTCGCGACCTTAATCGTAGTTTTCTAGTCCGTAATACTATGGGGGGCAGAGGGTTGTAGTCCTAGTAATGGTCTTATATTACCTTTGTACCCCATGTAGATTCTTCTTCTCGGTTCTATTTTCTTTATTCTAAGACGTTCATTTTCCAGCGGCATGATATTAGTTGTGCAAAGCCTATTTTCCGATGCATTACCTACTGGCAGATTTTACAGCATTTATTAGGCAGAGGAAATTCGTGCTTCTTGGCGCAATACCCCATAGGTGAGGATTCCACTGTCGCTACGGTATTCGGAGTGGAAGAGCTGCTGCGCTCACGTAAATCGTTCTCTAGTGTGCAGAAAAAGGAAGGCGCAGCCACGCTTTCGCATTTCTATGGTGACACTTTGAACTGCTGGTTTTCAAGGCGAACATGGTATTTTAAATTTTCTCCTGTGGAAATCAAGATACTTCAGCTTTTAACGTTTATTAAAACAACCCCCTTTCTAATTAAATGCTGTCGATAGAGTACAGAGTTAAAATCTTATATTGTGTGCTTAGAAAACTATGTTGCTGCAGAACACATGGCGACAAACATTCTTCCATAGTACTATACCAGCTAGGTGCACTCTGTGAACTAATGACTGTCATTAAAGAGAAAACTATGCTTTATTTACTATTTTCTCCAGATACTATTCTAAACCTGCGAAGCTAACAGAACAATCTTGCCGCTCTGCTGTCAACACCTTTTATTTTTTCATCTAATTATTCTTCCTGTAAACATAGAAAGGCAGGAATGGTGGCGAAAAGAACGCAACTTAGAGAATCGCACAGTAAACCTTGGAGACATTTCGACTTTCATTAAAAGTCGGAGTTAAATAAATAATTCAATGTATACACATTTCTGTGAAGCCCCATTGTACACTCATGATATAGCGTGCACACATAAACGCGCACCGAGCCTGGCAGTGTACCTTTGTCGCTCTATACTCCTCGAGAAGTTTTTATGGCGATAGGCCGACACTACAGAGCTGAAAAACGCCCTCTTCAGTTAAGTACCGAAATATAATATTGAAACTAGCGTGGCGGCAATATCCGTTGTTTAAGGCATATTTCTGATAAAAATGTCAACTTTTCATGTTGAAAGAAAAGTGAAAAACATTTTTGGGTTACAACGAATTTTCTAGGCCTGTTCATTTACAAGAAAGCGTCCATAGACGGCGCCAGCTGCTCCAAAGCCGGCGTGAACGCAGTGCTGATAGAGCAGTGCTTCCGGTAGCCAAGGGCACTGTCGTGCGGCCGTACCATCCGAGGAATGACATAGTTACGGACGCTCCGTCCCAGCAGCCTTCCCTTCACTGACATGAAAAGTTGTCGCCGAATAACACCACCACCAAGCGGCTCGATTCTAAAGCCATGTTTGGTGGAAGTGAGCCGAGTGCCATGTTTGTAAGCTCACGTGGAAAATTGTACGCACCGAGCATTTTGAAGAACAAAGGAATCAAATGTTTAAAAAGAATCTTTAACATATTGTGTATAATGCGCCGTTTCTCGTTAGGTTAGTATGCGTTTAAATGACTCTGCTTAGCGCCTTGGAACTGTTGTTTTACCGATTGAATCCAGGGCTAAGGGCCCGACCCTCCTCTTACCCTCCCTCTAGCTGTGCACTGATAAATATGTTCATCTCATGAAAACATGCCTGGATTTCGCGGCACCCTGCGCACCTGAGTAATAGGCTAGTTGCTGTCGCTGTTGTGCCGCCGAAGCGAGCTGCGACGTGGAACTTAATAAGTTATCAGGAACGGAAAGGCGCTGCAACTGTCACCCTCTCGGTTTAGGATTCTTGAGATTAGGATTCTTAAGTAGACAATAGACTTTCCTGAGTTTCGTTGTGTCGTCGGCTGGGTGCCATTTTCACACTCTCTACCAAAGCCAGCTTTCAGTGGCTAAATCTACCCTGTAGCACGTCTCATTCTGTATAAAAAAAAGAAACCTGCTGTGTTGCAAAAAAAGTGGAGCTATTCCGAGTTCCGCATCGGTTCGAAAAGGGTCCTTTGGAATCATTCCAGTTCGGGTTCAGTTTCATGGTGACGAAAAAATCTAGGTTCAGTTGGCTTCCGGTTTTGGGTTCAGGTTAAGTTCTGGGTTTTGGGTCCAGGTTCAGGTTAATTTGTCTTTAACTAATGCATCTTCCTGATTTACCGATGTAATGTTTGCCGCTTGAAAAGGCGAGACGGCAATAATTTACAACATTCCATTCTCGTGCAGCCAACGTGACATCGGCCAACCACGAAAAAAGCATTAAACGATAATTAGGTGTTCTGACTGCGCACCCAGGGCACGTGGCTTGTGGCACCACACTGTGCACTGCAAACATTTCATCTGTTGTTTGGTGAGACCAGCTCAACAGGGCCTGAACGTTAAAGGACAACATACCGACTTTAAACGAAATGAGTAGGTGGCTGCTGACACGGTAAGACAACCAAGAGTTTCACTAAGATCAGCAGTAACTTTTGAAATAACTGTGTTCCAAGATAAACGCTCACTGAACAAAACATCAATAATCTTCAGAGTTGTCACCTGTTGTAGTTTTGTGTTAGCGTATTGTGTGTAATGTGTAAATGTGCAAGGAACTCGGCCATTAAAATGTCTCAAAATAATATACCCAGTTTTGGACAGATTAAAATACTTATTCGCCTGCATCCAAGAGCAATATTTCACCAAGTAAGCGTAGAAAATAGTTTCTAAATCAGGCAAAGTACGGGCTGTGATGAAAATATTGGTGTGAGTGGCGTGCATGACCAAATCCGGCGAAAAAGGTGTGTTAGAGATATATCCTTTAAATTCCCAGGACCTAAAGAAGAGGTAGGTTGTGCTGACGTGGCAGCCTAAAGTTTGACATTAAGAATAACAAACGCCTTTTTCGAACAGGTGTGGTGACGACTGCTCGAAGCGGAGCCTTCGGAGCGAAGCTTGTTCAGAAATGCTTCCAAAGATTTGCTCGGATGCACTTGTCGAACACAACAATCCTTCCAAAGGCAAGTTTAAACGGTGCTTCTGGTTCCATTAGGACGCGGTATTCCGGTTCCTTAACAAAACGTGTGCCCAAAGCTTCGCTGGGCGTTCCTTTTTATCAAGTGAAGCAGTAGCGATGGCCTCTAGATGTATACCGTAATCTATTTTCGGGATTCCGGGAAGTATCTCAGACGTTCTTCATTTCCACGACCAGACGGAGAACCTTTAGAACGTCATGGAGCTTTACAACGCCTAAAGTGGTGCCTGTTGGCACTATTCGCATCGAGCATATTATTTGCTGCCACACACTGAGCCATGCTGGCAAAATTGTGCCATTATTTGCAACCTAGTCTCATAGCCTCACAGCGGAGTAGTTAAAACACTCTTAAGAAGTGCTAAAGTATTGAACACTGGATAGTATGTAATACTGGAAAGAATTATGCGAGGGTCACGCACGAAATGATCAGTGCGGGACAGGTGCAAACATATATATTTTAATTCCAAAGTACTGTTCCGATGGGTAAGCACCACGTAAGGACTTACGACATTTATATGCTTGTGGTGTTTCTATGCATGCAGTGTTTGTGGGTTTGCGTAAAGTGAAATAAATAAATAAAATAAATCATAGAAACATTCGTGACTGGGATTGAGACGCGCGGCGGCGCAAACAAATCAGCTTCGCTGGACCCTGCCCGAGGGCACTAGGCTACCGCCGCAGCCGAACACGCCTCGAGTTGAATTGAAAGCACTCTCGCGCTTCGCCGTATGACCTCGAGCCTACCAGAAGGTTGGAAGAAAGCTAACATTATCTTAGTTCATAAAAAACGAAATGTTGAGGACTTGAAAAATTAGAGGCCGATCAACTTACTGTCTGATTGCCTACAAGGTATTTACTAAGGTAATCGCAGTTAGAATCTGGACAACCTTAGACTTCAGTCAGCCAAATGATCAGGCAGGTTTTTGTCAAGCATACTCGAGAATAGACCATCTTCACAGCACCATCCAGATGATATAGAAGTGCACAGAATATAAACAACCCCTATCTATAGCGTTCATTGATTACTAGAAAGCATTCGCCTCTGTTGAAACCTCAGCAGTCATGAAGGAATTGCGGAATCAGGGTGTAGAAGAGGCTTCAATGAAATATTAGAATTTATATATATATATATATATAACGCCTGCAAACTTACCTTATTACTTCAGAAAGTCAAGAATAGAATTTTATTAAGGAAGCGTGTCATTGTGATGTGCCACCAGGGCCCTTCAGCACTAGCGGCGGCCTGACGCTCGCTCAGGCGAGAGAAGGAAGGTGAAGAAAAAGAAAAGAGACGCTGGGCGTGGCGCAAGTGGCGCGAGGAGACGAGCTTATTTTCTGAATTCAAACATTCTGCTATTTTACTTAGCTTTTTCTCCCGCACTCATACCTCCTTGGCATTCAGCACCGTACCTTGGCCAATCCCCCCGCGTGGGTATGTGCCATTTTCATATGGTGAAGAAGAAGAAGAGGACGAGCTTGGGCAACGGAGCAGGCGAGGTCACGGCTGAACGGCTTCTTGAACCCGGGTGACCAGGCCTGGGGAAGCCTTCCTCGCCCTGTTCCGCGCATCCAGGAGCCTGCTGTCTCCTGTCTCCTGCCTGCCTCCCGCCGCCTAGGAGAGCGGGCGCCGTGCCGGGCACAGGCAGGTGCTGCCTGCCCGGAGATCCTGCCGGCCTTGCTGTCGGATCATGCCTGCCGTCCCGTGGCTGGGACCTCCTGCTGTGAGAGGGTGCCTTCCTGGCTGTGCCCGGGTGTCCAGACCTGGGCGGCCGTCTCTTCTCTGGTGCGTCGTCAGGGCCACTGGTGCTGGTGCTCCGCGCCCGACTTCCGGCCGCAGGGAGAACAGCCCTGCGGAGGTACTTAACCCCGGCGCCTTCCTGGCGACGGGCAGCGGAATCTCACACCGGAGCCACTCCTCGTCCCTCGGCCGCACAGTTCCCTACCCATCAGTGACTGCTCTCTCGTTTGAAGTAAAACCATTATTTTTTCTCCCTTCGGACGTGCTCGGTCTGGGACGATTTTCTGGATCCTCCGGGGCCCCACCTCGGAGGACGCTCGAACCTGCTGGGGGCCTTTTCCCCTCACAAATTTGGCGCCCGCTACGACAGGACCAGGGCGAGCAGCGTTAGCCAGTTAACGGAGTTTGTGAGACAGAATGAGCGCTGCGGATTTTCTGGCGGTAGGAGAGCGCCTGGGTTTGCAAGGACGCGAGTTGCACGAGTGGGTAGAGGAGGAATTGCGCAAGGCACGAGAAGAGAGAGTTGCCGATCGGGAGGCCACAAAGCAGCGTTTGGAGCTCGAAGCACAGAACTTGGCGCTAGGAGCCCAGAACTTAGAGCGAGAAGCACAGAATTTAGAGCTTCGAGTTAGACTAGCGGAAAGAGAAAATCATCCTCCTAATCCTAACGCTGAAAGTGCGGAGCGCAGTGCCTCAACCGTTTTTCCCATTAGCCCACATGGCCTGATACCAACGTTTAATGAGGGACGAGATGATTTGGACGCGTATTTGAAGCGTTTTGAACATGTCGCCACAAGGCAAGGGTGGCCGAAGGAGAACTGGGCCACGGCCTTGAGCCTTTGTCTCGGCGGGGAAGCTCTTAGTCTTTGGTCGACTATCTCCAGAGGACTCCATGGCTTATGAGAAAGCTACACTTGCACTGCTGCGAAGATTTCGTTTTACCGCTGAAGGCTATAGGGAGAGTTTTCGGCAGAGCAAGCCTCACGATGACGAGACAGCCTCCCAGTACGCCACGAGGCTTTTCAGTTTCTTTGGCCGCTGGGTAGAAATGCGGGGAGAAGGCCGCACCTTTGAGGTGGTGCGCGATATGATTGGTTGGTTGGTTGGTTTGGTTGGTTTATGGGGTTTAACGTCCCAAAGCGACTAAGGCTATGAGAGAGGCCGTATTGGAGGGCTCCGGAAATTTCGACCACCTGGGGTTCTTTAACGTGCACTGACATCGCACAGTACACGGGCCTCGAATTTCTCCTCCAAAGAAATTCAACCGCCGCGGCCGGGATCGAACCCACGTCTTTCGGGCCAGCAGCCGAGCACCATAGCCACTGAGCCACCGCGGCGGCGCGATATGATTGTTGCTGAGCAGTTTATGAAGAACTGCCGCAATCGTTTAGTATTGTTTTTACGAGAAAGGGATTGTAAAAAGGTTGAAAAGATTGTTGAGGCCGCCGACCATTTCCTGGTGGCTCAGAGACAGAATAACCTTGCAACTTTCAAAGACCGGAGTGAGCAGTGTTCAGTGAAACCTACGAACACGGTTCCTAATCCCAAGTCGCAAATTCGATGTTTCATCTGCGAGAAGGTCGGACACAGGTGTTCCGATTGCCGTTCGAACCCGAAGGCCCCATATTGCACATTCTGCCGCAAGTCTGGACACGACTTACAATCATGCCGTCGCAGCAGTTCAAGTGACCTGGAGACATCCGCATGTTTCATGTCACCCCAAGGTTCTTGCCCTGATCAACAGGCGGAAAGAGAACGTTTAGATGTCCAAGCGGCAGATGCTGTTGACAGACCCACTCCGCCAATTGCCAGTATGCCGGTGGTGCACGGGGAAGTGTTTGGACAATGAGTGTCAGTGCTGCGGGACACTGGAAGTAACAGCATCGTGGTGCGCCAGGCCCTCGTGCCCGAGGCAGCTTATACTGGGAAAAGAGCGACATTGCTTTTGGCGGATGGTTCCACCATAGAAGCTCCTGAGGCGGAGGTCATCGTCACATCACCGTACTTTACAGGCAAGGCTATTGCAAGGTGCCTGCCGACGCCTTTATATGACGTGTTAATTGGCAATGTCCCGGGCGCACGCGTACCTTTCTTGGAGGATTCAGCTGATCCTTCAACAGTCTCGGCGGACCAGGGGACCACCTCTGCACCGGCTACGCAGGCCAGCGCTCCTTGCACAGCTGTGGCGGTGAAAGCTGCGGAGCCTGTCTTGGATTCCTCTCAGAGCACGATCCACGTGTCTCGACAGGCGTTCCGCAAGAAACAAGAAGAGGACACTAGCTTAGACGTGTGTCGTAAGCAACTGGGGAGGACCTTTTCGGGGAAAGCCAAGACCACCCACACCTTCCATCTGGTTGACGGCGTATTGTTCCGGACGTATCAAGTGTGCCCTGGTAAAACAATTGAACAAGCGGTGGTTCCGAAGAGCTTGCGCCATCAGGTGCTTGTGCAGGCGCATGAGAGTGCTCTTGCCGGTCATCAGGGTGTAAAGAAAACTACGGCGATAGTACTAGGTGACTTTTACTGGCCAGGGGTACAAGCCGACATCAAAAGATTTGTGAAGTCATGCGACGCCTGTGAGCGGACTGTGCCGAAAGGAAAGCTGGGCAACGCTCCATTAGGACGTATGCCTATTATTTCCACACCTTTTGAGCGGGTGGCGGTAGACATCATTGGACCCTTAACGCCCACCTCATCTAGAGGGAACCGATACATCCTCACGTTGGTGGATTTTGCCACCAGGTTTTCCCGATGCGCTAGCCCTTCCTGCCATCGATTCAGCCACTGTGGCGGAAGGCCTTCTCGAAATGTTCTCCCGTATTGGGTTCTCACTGGAGGTTCTTTGTGATCGGGCTTCGTGCTTTACATCTGCACTTATGCGAGAAGTGAACGATTTGCTAGCTATAAAATATTTAAGTTCGACACCATACCATCCCATGTGCAACGGTACTGGTGGAGCGGTTTAATGGGACCTTGAAGAGCATGCTACAGAAGTTGTGCCAAGAACCCCCAAAGCATGGGACCGTTATCTTGCTCCACTGCTCTTCGCTTACAGAGAGGCACCACAAGCTAGCCTGGGGTTTTCCCCATTCGAGCTCATCTACGGTCGCCAAATCCGAGAGCCAGTCACCATTCTAAAAGAGCTCTGGACTGCCGGAAAACTGTCTGACACCGTCACCACAACGTATGGTTATGTGCTAGACCTGAGGGAGCGTCTAGAAGGCACGCTGCAGCTCGCACACCAAAATTTAATGAGGGCGCAGAGGTCGCAGATGATGTATTACTGTAGGGGCGCCTCTAATAGGAAACTGAAGGTTGGTGATCGAGCGCTGATCCTTCTACCCGCTTCCCATGACAAGCTCATCATGCAATGGAAAGGACCTTTTGTGGTCACAGGCAAAAAGAACGAGGTCGACTACTGGCTTGACGTGGGCTCCAGCAGGAAGTTGTTTCACATAAATATGCTGAAACGCTATGAAGAGCGCCAGCCAGTGAATGCCCTCCAAGCGTCATCGTTCGTGGTCGTTGAGGAAGTGGAGGCAGAAACCCCACTACCGACCCTCAGCAGAAATCCTGGTCCTGGTATTGAAGCTATCAAGCGAGTGTACTTTGAATGAGACGCAGTTAGCCGCACTAGAGATTGCTGGATGCTCACGGCGACATTTTATTTAGAGGTACCGGGCCATACTGATTTGATTGAGTGCCACTTGTAATTAACGCTTGTCTTAGTTGAGAAACATGACCCTGTGAGAACTCTGTCGCGGTGACGTTCTTTTGACTGGTCGGGTAACCAATATTGGTGTGTGAACTTCCTTTGGTGGTGTCTGTGCAGTTATATTTTGTTGTGTGTTTTGTGTGTGTGAAACACTGTCGACAGCCAGTGAACGGTGGTGCGCGTGTGAAAGTGTTCAGTGGGGTGTGGTGCAGCGCGCCGACCAGTGCTTGGTGCAAAAGGTTTTTTTTTCTGAAAACAAACTTCTCAAAGGGGGGGCATATTTGTGAAGCGCACCAGCGCCCTTCAGCACTAGCGGCGGCCTGACGCTCGCTCAGGCGAGAGAAGGAAGGTGAAGAAAAAGAAGAGAGACGCGGGGCGTGGCGCAAGCGGCGCGAGGAGACGAGCTTGGGCAACGGAGCAGGCGAGGTCACGGCTGAACGGCTTCTTGAACCCGGGTGACCAAGCCTGGGGAAGCCATCCTCGCCCTGTTCCGCGCAACCAGGAGCCTGCTGTCTCCTGTCTCCTGCCTGCCTCCCGCTGTCGCGGAGAGCGGGCGCCGTGCCGGGCACAGGCAGGTGCTGCCTGCCCGTAGATCCTGCCAGCCTTGCTGTCGGATCGTGCCTGCCGTCCCGTGGCTGGGACCTCCTGCTGTGAGAGGGTGCCTTCCTGGCCGTGCCCGGGTGTCCAGACCTGGGCGGCCGTCTCTTCTCTGGTGCGTCGTCAGGGCCACTGGTGCTGGTTCTCCGCGCCCGACTTCCGGCCGCAGGGAGAACAGCCCTGCGGAGGTACTTAACCCCGGCGCCTTCCTGGCGACGGGCAGCAGAATCTCACACCGGAGCGACTCCTCGTCCCTCGGCCGCACAGTTCCCTACCCATCAGTGACTGCTCTCTCGTTTTTTTTTTCTCCCTTCGGACGTGCTCGGTCTGGGACGATTTTCTGGATCCTCCGGGGCCCCACCTCGGAGGACGCTCGAACCTGCTGGGGGCCTTTTCCCCTCACAGTCATGCAGGGAGGCACGATTCCCGCAATGCTGCACCCATTAGAATCTTCCAAAATTTCAGGTACCTTGGCGTGGTACTGTCCCCTAACCTAAAATGGAATTACAATATTGGCACTATATCCGCAAAATCCTTGCAAATGATAGGCTACGTAAAGAAAACTTTAATAGGCGAAACGAAAAAATGCACACTAATAGGTTATATATTCCTGGCCAGGCCTGTCATTAAATATGCGTCAGTCGCATGCTCACCTCATCTAGTCGATGACAAAGATGAACTTGAGTCAGTACAGAGAAAAACAATCAGATTCATTTTAACCAGTTTGACCGCAACTTTTCCCCTTGAAATCTTTACCATGTGTTATCACTGAATTCACTCGAGCGTTGAGGGAAGTTTGGCTGGCTTATCATGGTACGCAAAATTCTGCACAAGCCAGTGTCCTTAGCTGCCCATATTTCATTCACGAGTCATTCTGCACGTGCAACCCGCCGGGCTAATCCTACTAACATTGAACCATTCTGGTGTTCTTACGATTGCCATAAATTTTCTTTTTTCTCGCCCACAGTTAGGATGTTAAATGAGCTTGATGGTTTGTTGCGTCAGCTACCACCTGAGCAGTTTGTGAAGCAAGCGCCTAATTATGTACTGTAACTTCCATTTCTATGTAGCCACCACTGCAATATCTGGTCCCTGAGACCACATTATCTGTAAATATAATAAAATGCAAAGCGTGATGAATGTGTTAGAAAGACAGAGCAGAACGGTAGGTCTTAAATTTAACATGCAGAAGACCAAGGTAATGCTCAACAGTCTCGAAAGGGAGAAGTTCACAATTGGTAGCGGGGTGCGGGAAGTGGTAAAGAAATTGGTGTACTTATGGCAGGTCGCGGATGCTGATCCGGATCATGAGAGGGAAATAACTACAAGTATAAGAAAAGGGTGGAGTGCATAAGACAGGCTCTCTCAGATGATCAATAGCAGTGTACCAGTAGACTTCAAGAGAAAGCTATATATAACAGGTGTTTCTTACCTATACTCACCGATGGGACAGAAACGTAGAGGCTAGCGATAAGGGTTCATCTTAAGTTAAAGACAACGCCACGAAGTATGGAAAGAAAAATGACAGCTTTAACGTTAATAGGCCGGAAGCGGGCAGAGTGTGTGAAGGGCCAAACGCGAGTTATCGACATGCAATCGAAATCAAGAGGAATAAATGGGCTTGGGCGGGACGTGTAATGCGAAGGAAAAATAACCGCTGGTCATTAAGGGCAACGGAGCGGATTCCAAGAGAAGGCAAGCAAAGCAGCCGGCGCCAAAAAGTTAGGTGGGTAGATGAGATTAAGTAGTTTGTGGGGTTACTGCCGCTGCAGTGGCAATGGAGAGGGTTAACGGAAGAGACATGGTAGCCGCATTGCACTGCAGTGGGCGTACTGTCGGTGATATGGACTATAATGACCGATATCAACCTCATATTTGGGGTTTGAGCTGTGCGGCGGTAATGATACGCAGATGTGCGCTGCATGCGTTGGCGCGGAAAACGTTATGGCAGAAACGCGGCACTAGAGAATAAGCGTTTGCGTTGACGACATTCTGCAGAAACGGGGCAATGGAGCATAGGCTGCCGGCGTACATTGGTTAGCTCCCTGGGTGAGTGGACGCTCTGTTCCGCTTTCAGGGACATGGCGGCTGTGTCCACCTGCAAATTCTTTGTTTCGCGTAATATTCCGTGCCCAGGAATGCTAAACCGCCCGCCATTTTTCCCATATGCTGGTTGCCCCTTGGACTTGAATAGTTTTGCGACATTTGATTGCTTTAGGGAGCGTTTTTCACACACAGATTATGAGTGAACATGGTGTTATTGTGATGCGCCTATTAAGTTATTCGTCTCGGTTCCATGTTAGTCGGCTATTGTCTGTGGAGTAATCACCACCCCCAGCCCGTGGCAGCCGCTGAAGAACCCATGGAAATCTCTTAGGCTGCCACAGTGCGCAGGCAAAGATGTCCCGTCAGCACACCCCAATCGCCGTGTGCGCCGCAACAATGACTGCATTCCTCACCCGCGCACCCATGTTTCAACAAGCTACCCTCCCTCCTTTCCCTTCGGTGAGGGCGGCCATATACTTCGGCACAGCCTATACAATTGCAAGGGCGTTTGCTGTTTCTTCTCCACATACACGATTACTACCCGGCCAGTGACCACGTGAGGCAGCAGAGTACTTGCGTCACGCACTACAACGAGGTGAATCGATGCAAATTGTAGCGCCGTACATTTTGAATGAGATTCCAAGGGTAATGTACAGCCTATGTCAACAGTCTGGAGCCCAGAAGGTTAGCTTCTGAGCCTCATTGTGTGGTTCGTGATGCATCTCCAGCGCTCCAAATTTCCTCTGGGTAAGAAGATTTATGATTCTGCCTCCTTCAATGGGTAGGACTTCCCAGAATGCTTCCGGAGTCCCACTGCAAGGCTAAGAACTAAACCTCCTGGCCTCTAAACTTTTGACAAAGACTGTACTATCCGGGACAAAAGCGGTCTACTCCACGCGGTGGCAGCCGGAGCAATAGAAAACTGAGGCATTTTGGCGAGCTTTGCAGTGGCGAGCCTTGCACGAAACATTAAAATCAGCCAAGCAACATGCCTGCTGATAATAAAGGTCACGCACTGGCTGTCTCGATCCCAGATGCCGCCTGTAGATCGTTGCTCCGGCTCCTGCCGCGCGGAGTATACCACCTTTGTCCCCGATAGTACACTGAGAGGACACAAACTATTGACCTTGAAGTGGCTCCCAATGGTCGCGCAGTAACTGCCTTGATGGATACAAAAGCCGACTCTCTGATGAGTGGACCATTTGCGGCTGAGCTCAAAAAGGTGAAGACTGCTGGGGTGGCCCACAAGTACACACCAACATATGCCACCTTATGATTACATCGGGATAGTGCACCATGCGAGTAAAGGTTAACGGGTGGACCTATCATGTTACCACGAAGTCGTTTTAGGCATGGACTTCCTGACTGAATATAAAGTGATTTTCGACCTCCCTTCTAAGTCATCGGGGGGGGGTACAGATCGAACAAGACGAAGGACGAAGCAAGAAGACTACAAAGACGAGCGCTGACTCGAAACTGAATTTGTTATTGAAAGAAGCAAACATATATACGCAATAATCACGTGAAAAAAAGCTGATGTTGTTTTTTCGGCACCATATAAGTTGAGCGGGCTTTGCCGGGCTATCAGGAACCGCAGTGAAAAGGTTTTAGGAGTTAGTCCGTTCTAATTACGTGTTACTCACAGATCACCGTTGGTGGATAGCGCATGTTCTGTAGATTATGAACTTCCACTCTCATGCAAAAAAACCTACGTTGGCCAAACAGGCTGCTGTATTAACGTTCGCTTGCGGGAACACCTGAACTAACTTTCAGACACTAGATATTCTCATCTTAAAAATCAATTGTGGGAAAGACAACGAGAAAAACTAAAATTTTGTTTCGCCACCGGGATAAAATGACCAGGGAAATTATGGAAGCTTATTTCATGAGGAAGAAGGAGTCACAGTGTGTCAGCCAGCCTTCATCTGCGTTAGTTGAAAAAGAAGGATCATTTTTAGATAATTCATGATTTTTTCGCTTGGGTTTTCGGGGGGCGTTTGACCGGACTTCGCCACGTGGCATATGTTGCGATTGTTGTTCTTGATTTTACTGGACCAATTCTCTTTGCTCTGTTTTTTCGCGTGATTATTGTGTATATTTGTTGGTTCCTCTCAATAAAAAATTCAGTTTCGAGTCAGCGCTCGTCTGTGTAGTCTTCCTGCTTCCTCCTTCGTCTTCTTCCGGCTGTAACCCCCACGATGAATTATTACAAACTCGCCCAGCTATCCATCCTTCACCGTTCTAAGCTCATCACACTTTCGACGGAGGAAGTCGTGCCATCGAGAGACCTGACGCATCATGTTGTCTTGAGTGACCTCGATGAAAAAGTGGGCGTCCCTCCGTGGTGAAGCCTTACCGTAACCATGGGTGTCCGGAATACCAAGAACGCCGAAGGCTTCGTCGACGGAAACGTACAGTCTATCTTAGACCGAGGCTTTCGAATCGCGAGAGGCATCACCCGGTTTCGGAATGCAAAAATCTGAAGTGCTGGTGGCAAACTTCAGCGAATGATACCTACACCTCAGCGGGGACACTACGATTGAATTGTACACCAAAAACTCGACGTTCCAAACGGCTTTGCAATCTGCAATCGATACACAGAAGATTCGCCTAAACAAGACCCCATGTCTAGTTTCGAAGTCCAGTCGGCCCTGCAGCGATAAGTACAAGACCATTGATAAAGTGTTTGATGTTTCAGCGAGGGGTTCTAGTTGTCGTAAAATGTATGAAAAAGGCCGAATGCCGACTACTGATTTGTACCACACGAACACGCCCGGCCAGTACGGCATAGCTAGTTACGTGTGTCGCAGGGACAGCGGCAAGCTATCCGGGACCAAGCCATCTAGCCGCCCAAGATCCCCTGAGAGGCGCAGATTGTTCTTATCAGTTGCTCTTCTGAGAAACAGAGAGGACACTTTGCTGCTCTGTGCCGACGGGAGGTTGCTGAACCCATACCTAAGGAAGACATCTACCCCTTACGCAGAATCAGCAATGCGCTGGATGCGAAGTAATTCTCGTTCATGGATCTGAATCTGATGTACATTGAAGTCGAAGAAAGAGACCGAGGAAAGGAAGCCTCTCTCAAACCGGTTGCCCTGTACGATTGCAAAGTTATGTGATTTGGTCTTTATTCCGCACTGTCATCTTTTAAGCCAGTAATGAGAATTGTGTATGCAAGCATAAAGTGGCAAGCCAGTCTTATGTATTTAAACGACTTGGTACTAGTCGCGACGGGTTCGACGAACCTCTGCGAGCCTGGAGGCAGTTTTGGACGCAGTGAAGTTGTTAGGCCACCACCAAAGCATGCGAAAGCAAGACAAATAGGTATGCTTGCGCAGGACAAAATGCTCAGAGCCATGGTCGTAGCCGACGCAGGCGCCATCGCTCCGACTATCACTGCGTCAACAAGAACGCTAATAAATCTAGCCGTCGTCGCCTCCTTGGTGACCACACCGTTGTGGAGGTCGCCAGGGTGTTTACAGCACAAGAGCTCACAGGTGTGGTTTCCCCAGGTAGAAGCTTTCTTCGGACTCCCCCGCGTCCCCTCGGAGACCTGTCGGTTCCCCCACTTCATTTCTAACTTGTCTCCAACGGCAGCTCATGAGATCGAGGACGCCATAACATAAATTTTTCGAGGTGCCCCATGAGCACGCCTCGAGCGGAGCTTTCTGGACCGCATGATGGCGTCCGAGAGAGCTCGACTTCATCGCCTAATCGCGATACTGATAAGCTACCCACCAAGCTGTTCTGCTGATCAATATGAGGCAGCTTCCAGGCGACAGCAACGTCGACTCGAGCGGTGTGTTGTTGAGGAAGCTGCTCCTGCAGCGTTTTCCGCAGTTCGTGCGTACCGTCTTGGCTGCTGCATGGGACACGACTTTCGATCGCCCCGCCGAGCTAGCCAATAGGGCCCATGACACGACATCTCCAGTCACCCGAGCTCTCTGCCGTATCCCTGAATATCTGATTCCTGTTGTGCATTAGCGATAGATGACGAACGTCTTTGCGAACATGACACCCCAATCCGCTGATAGACAAGGCGTTCGACGTTTGTTGAATCCATGTCACCGCACAGAATTAATGTTCTTACCAATTGGACACCATTGCATTGCGCAGAACTCTGAGCGAGTCATTTCACACTGACTGTATGCACGCAGACGTCGTCCTCATGCCGTGCCTTTCTCTTCTTTCCTCCTATAAAAAAAAGAAAACGGCGCTTAGGAAAAGCACAATATTTTCTATGTGCGTGCAGTGTGTTTGGTAAGCAGCATTACGACACCGCCATTCACTGAACCACTCATCCTGGGATGTATGTAAGCTATATCGTATCCGGAGAATCTTTACTGGTGTTGATCGAACGCAAGGTACATAAGGGGCTTCGGCGTGCAAGCGTTTACTACGCTTGTTTGATGACATGGAGAATGCGCAGCTGCGCATATCCTGACTTGGTAGTGCTAGGCAGTAACACACTTATTCCGACTTGTTCTATGTCACCACGGTGTCGCGAAATTGTGCGCGTCTGCCTTTTTGTGGCGCTCGGAGGAAGTCGAAGAAAGCTCTTGTTCAGCGTCCGCCGGTGCGCGGTACGACGCGGGATAATAGCATGAAGTAGACAGGAAAACATTGTAAGGGATACCCAAGCTATACCTCAATGGTATGCCGCTATAGCACTAATGTGTTAATACCCATATATGCGGAATGGGTCGTTGCTACGCTTGACCCTGCCTCAAGGTCACCTGAGGATCGGAAATGAGCGGCTCCTCCAGCCAGCCTTGGTACAAAGAAAGAATATTCCCCATTGGGTACGGCCGGTTCGACGATTCGAGGAGTAGCTGCGGAGAGCGAGGGCCCCGGGGACGGGCGACAACCCCACGACTCAGAACGTCGGCAGTGCATGCGTCGCGCTCTCTTCGTGCTCAATGGCTGCCGCGTACTCTTCTTCAAAAGTTGCAACATCGCAGATCTTTTTTTCGAACTCTTCGTTAATTATCTTGAGGTGCTCATTCAGGCACGTTGCTTGGCTAAGTGTCGCAAAATCATGTGTCAAAACAGTACCCTCCTTCTTTATAAGTCGTGTTTTCTGCGCGCGTCGAGCGGAGAGCTTAAATTTCACCCTCTCCAAGGACAAGCCTTGCTCAGATGCCACCGAAAGTGATGGCAGGAGTGCAGGGTTCTGGCCTCAATATTTCGGATGGGTCACGAGCGAGTACCCTAAAAGTAGACACTCGTTCCTCTAGAAAGGTCTTTATTAGCAATGGCGCATTTCGCCTCTGCTAAATTGGTGTATATGGTATAGTAGTTCTAAGCGCACGTGCCCGCATGGCTCACGGCGAGCGGTCACCTGCGGGCCTGACATCGACGGTCTGAAAGATTTTATTATGTGTACCTTAAGACGCCTTTTTTTATTTCAGCAGATATACCAGATATACATCACACTTAACAATTCGCCCAAATCATTTTTGAACAGGAACCAGTTTATAAACCCATATTTGTCATATATTGCAAGATTTCTCCGTAACAATCAGCATATCTGCAGAACTCCTGTCGGCAGGATTGAATTTTTTTTATATTAATACATTTGCTGCGCTCGAAAGCGTTCCGCATTCGTTTTCTATGGCAGTCTCAACTACTCGACGCGAGTGATGGAAACTCCGGAAAAGAATGATTTTGGTACACATCGGAAGAAGAGACCACAGCCTTCAATATTTCCTTAACAGTACCTTACAATATTTCATTACTCAAACTTTTTTCCCAACAATGTTGCACACGACAAACTGCTGGTATTTTCCCATCTGCATTTTCAGCGACCTGCGCTTGAGATGGTGCATGATGCAGGGTCGCTTAAGGTTCTCTGTGCTGTTCCTTCGGGGCAAAAATAATAATTGGCATTTTTATTTCGCAGGCAATGCTAACAACATGCGTTGGACTACGACTTTGCTATGCATTCCACCAAACTCGACACAAAGAGGTACAATGTTTCGAAAAAGTATTGTTGGCTGATGTGGTTTTAATTATGTGGGTTTAACTTCCCAACGCGCCTCAGGCTATCAGGTACGCCGTAGTGAAGGGCTCGGGAAATTTCGACCTCCCGGGGTTCTTTAACGTGCGCTGACATAGCACAGTACACGGGCCTCTTGAATTTCGCCACCATCGAAATTCGACCGCCGCGTCCCTGATCGAACACGCGTCTTTCCGGTCAGCAGCCGAGCACCATAACCACGAGGCCACAGTGGTGGACAATTTGTTGGTTGAAAATAAACGGCCGTAGTAAAACACTTAAATGATCATAAAAGTTCTGTTATTCAAATTTTGGGTGAAAAACTCTTGCGGAAATAAGGCTATAAAAAAAGTTTTGCACTGGGTGTTACTTGTTTTATATTAAGCACGGTGATGCAACGGGTCCTTCCGGATACATTCAAATAAAAAAATCAGGCTCATTGCGACAATTTTATCAGGAATAGGAATATAACTTTAATACATGGACTGCTTACCAGCCGACCATGAACAATCATTCCAGGAGAGACCAGATAAATTTAGCAGGCCGAGAATAAACTTTAATCTTTAGGACAAGGTATGGCTGTCCCGAATTAGTTGATGTCACGTAGTGGTGACTGTTGTGTGGAGAGCAGGGAGACAGTGAAAATGGCTTCTGGGGACTGACTTGCGCCCGCAAACAACTGACCGAGTCGTCGGCGGCGTTGCAACAAGCGTGCGTGGCGGTTGTCTCATCGAATGACCGCCTCCATCGGCAGCACTCAACTTAAAGCTGGTAGCGAACTTTCGAGACAAAGCGTGCAGAGTTAATAGAACATTCTGGAACAACGTAGCATCGGCTCCGCATGGATGCGATTAATCCAGATAAACCTGGTCGCGCCTTGCCTCTGAAACAAAGCGTTAAAGCGGCTTGCCGACAGCTTTGAAGTATGAACAAACAACTACTACAAATATTCGCGGCATTACTCCCCTCTCAAACAAGCATCGACCAGATGCTTTAAAATATCACGCGACTACAAACAAATAAAATGAATTGTGCAAAAGTAAACACTGAGTGTGGAAACACAGCGTTCTTTAGAGCGCATAGTAGGGTTCTACACAGACGACATGGCCAAGTTCCGGTTGTACGGGGCGTAGAAACGAGCGTGCTCGCTGGTTGTCAAACCGAATGCTCAGGTGTGCAACTAAAAAGATCAGGGTACGGTGTAACGATTACTGCTCTTTGCTCCAGTGTTAAAGATAATCTAAAATCTATAAAGCCATGTTTAGTCCATGTGTCAAAGGTTATCTGTTTTGTATGGACCTGGATTCTTTTTTCTTAGCCGCAGCCGCATTATGCCTTTGTGGTAATTTTAGGGCACAGTATGCACTTTTATATATGCATGAACGATAAAAGCGCATTTCTGTTGCTGCCGTATTTAGGCTACTTTTCGTACTCTATTTTTTTCAGAATGAAACCTCCCTTAGACAAGGTATTCGAAATTGTCTTATCAAGGGTGGTAAGGTGCTCTACGACATAAGACCTGTAAGTGCCATTAGCGAATTTTTTGTTATGCCGCTAATACATAACTCTACAGACGACCAAACTGACTGAAGCTACAGTACTAGACTTTTATAGTTTTTGTGGTTATTAAGGTTCATCATTCCTTAAGTTGACTTCGCCGCGTTACTCACTGTGAAATTGTGGCCTTAGCGGTTTTCAATCAGGCGTTAATGTATTGCTGAATACGGAAGCTAATCCTTGTAGCGTGCATGCGTTGTTGTTCGAAGAACCACTTGGACATCTACCACTTCCTGAAGAGAGAAATTATGTTGAGGCTTTTTTAAAGCTTCGTAGTTCTTACATGCACAATACTGAAGTGGAGCAAGTTTCATGTTTACGACAGAATTCCATTGTATAAAGACAGGCATACACAAGAGGCTAGAAGACAGCAACCCTTCGAATTTTTTTAACTATTGTGGGAACATTTACATGAATGTAGATCTGAAATACGGAAGCAACTTTCTCGAATTTCGGCGCAACGGTTTCTAGGTTGTGGGTTTCTAAGTGGACACAGGCCACCACCCACCGCGGGTTCGAGCTTCGCGCGAGCCAAGGGCCCCGATCAGCCGTCACCACACACACACTGGGATACCGATGCAGTGCACTCAACCTCCGCTGGGAGGAGAGCGATTCGCCGCAAAGGAATAGGCCTCCAAGTTCACAAAGGAGACGTTTATTCACGTCGTCCTTCAGCAGTACACACACACTCAATCGTCACCCCGTCCCGGGGGCGCGCGAGGAGCAAGGCTCCGCTGCGCGCACGAAGCGACTCGAGTAATGCGCACCGCTAGCACGCCGCTGCAGGAGAATGTCCCCGCGGCAGTGCTGTGATCTCTCTCTCGTGTCGACCGTTGGGCCGGTTGCGAGAGAGAGTGGGCATTCAACGCAAGGTACGCCTGTCAGAGGTCGCTGGACCCCGCTGGACAGGCTCGAGCCGCTGCAGGTCAGAGGACACGTGCGGGCGAGCTCGAGTATGCACTGGTCCGAACGGCAAAGGCCGGCACGGACAAACAGTAACGTACGCACCTTACGCTGTCTCGGAGGGATCCCTCTCTCCGGGCCCCGCTCGGACGGTCGCGCGGCGCGCGGCCGCCCAAAGCGGGGTCCCGAATTCCCGCCAAAAGGCGCCAATGGCAAAGGCCCTTGGGGAGCCGGGGCGGAGCTGTGGCTAAATGACAGTGATTAGTCACCCAGCCGCCTCTCCACCGCCTGAGGCGGGAGCAAGGGAAAGAGGAGAAACAACGCGGGCGGCCGGCACAGCCGCGCAAAGGCGACGGCGCAAAGCCAGGATTCCCACATCCCCCTCTCCTTAAATGCCCTCCTACCCATCGGCAAAGCACGCGGCCAAAAATAAAGAAATCAATACACAAAAAAAACTACACTTCAGTTCCAAAATAAAGAAATGAATACACAAAAAAAACTAGCTACACTTCAGTTCCAAAATAAAGAAATGAATACACACACAAAAAAACTAGCTACCCTTCAGTTCCAGCCAGAACAACGTAAGAAAACAAAGGGAAAACAAGGCAAACACTGGCATACGCTTCAGTAAATCAAAACAGCTTGCAGATTATATACACGGTACACAAGAAGATGTGAATAAACTGTACAGCTATGTGACAGGTGGATGTCAGCCTCAAAGTTCGATGGCGCGGCCCAATGGGCCGGTCGGCGACTCACCGCTCGCAGACTTCAAGTTGAACGGGTTGGGAGGGCCGACGACTGATGGCGGTCTTCTTTCCGTTGATGTAGGGTGCGTTGATGACGACGGGGCCGCGGCAGAGCACTGACCTCGCGCCCTTGGACACGACATCACGTTCGGGCACAAGAAAGTTAGTGCACCCCTTTCACGCCGGCTGAAACGGGCGAGGACGTTCGGCGGCGTCCAGATGTGTAACCTTGTCCACAGCGAGGGGTCCTTCTCATCCTCGCGCTCACGCAGAAGGACACAACGGCACAACTCACAGGCGTCGCCTTGGCTCATGGTTACGCGCGCACACAGCCACAGCCACAAACACACATACACCGGCACGTGCGCGGACGCTGGTCGGCGCTAACGATCCCCTCATCAGAAGCGTCCAGAGGCGCCGCGGCGAGGGTCAAAGGGTGCACTTTCCGCCCCCATCGCTCCAAACGCCCCGCCAACTTCCCCTCCATACGGGCCGCACAAAACTCCACCGCGACACACGGCTCCTTAACGAGCCAACCACCCACAGCCGGGCCGGAAATGAGAAAAGGCTCGCTGTACAAACGACACCTAATCCAATCTATTCCTTCTAGAAGATAAGAGCAAGCACGAGCGGGCTGAAGTTTGCCTATGTACAAGTCTGGTAAAAAAAACTGAACGCCAATGCTGACGCATGTTGCCTATGTACAATCTCGGTACGTTAGAACGAAAACAGACGTACAAGCGGGGAAACGAAAGTGGCTAGAAACTGACTCAAACAAACAAATAAATAAACTGATAAACACACAAGACTGGAACTGAGCATGCTGCAAAAACAAAAAAAAAAATAACACACCGTGCTTCGCCTGGGTAGGGCCTGACGAGAAAGCTCGCCAGCTAGCTGAGGCTGCGTGCCTTCGGTTGCGGAAAAGTCCGCCGTCCGGCATCAATCACACCGGTGACCGTCGCCTCAGATTGTACCGGTGCTCCGAACGCTTGCGTTCCGCAGCACCAGTTGTGCCTTTGCGCTTGCATTTGATACCAATGGGTACCGGCGCAAGCTCGTCAGACCGTGACGCGTAGGCCTTCAGGTCTATGAACCCCTGCTTGCTCCTGGGGAAAGGCCCCATCAAATCGCAGGTGGCCATCTGCCACGGACGCACACTGTCAATCGGTTTCATCATTCCAGGCGGCTTGCCGCCCCGTGACTTCACCGCTTGACAGACATGGCAGGAACGGCAATAGCGGAAAATGTCACGCTTCATGCCGGGCCACGTCACCGAATGACTCAGTTTTGCAAAAACTTTGGAGCCACTCAGATGACCGGCCAGTGGCTCGTCATTAGAGAATCGCAAAAGTGCGCCTCTTAGACTTTTGGGGATAACCACCTAGAACGGGTCGATGGACTCGTCATCGGTGGCTATGTACTTCAGCACGAGCCCGTCATTGTCCAGCAAATATGAATCCCCGGGGTTCGCCGCGACACACGCTGGCTTCTGCCCCCCTGCGCCCGCTACAATACAAGTAGCGTCACGGCGCTCCGTCTCCCTGAGACCGTCGCTCACCTCGCGACAAAACGGGTCATTTTGCTGGGCTTTCAGTAGCTCTTTAGGGCTGAAAACGATTCCAGTCATCCCAGAGGGGAGCCTGGTCTCGTCCCCACTCAGGTTTGCAGCCAAAATTTCCGTTCGCGTCGGCACCTCCGAGGCGCTCACGAAGAGCTTTGCCTCTCGACCGCTTTGCGAAGCGCTGCTCGCCTGGTTAGCGGAATGGGTTAACCCGTTTGCGGGTTCCCCCTCCTTGCCGTCCGGCGGCTCGTCCGCTGTTTCGCCCCCTCCGCCTACAGGCGTCAAGGCGCCGCTGGCGAGTGGGGCACGGGATAGCGCGTCAGCTACCACGTTTGTGCTCCCCTTTCGACACTGCACGGAAAAGTCGTAATGCTGTATCAGGAGAGCCCAGCGCGCCAGCCGACCCGCAGGCTCGCGGAGCCGCATCAGCCAACTGAGCGCACTGCACCCCTGCCTCAGTGGAGGCTTGGGCGGGCTGCACGAACGAGGGAGGCAAGGCTCCTAGTTCGATGAGCGGCGTGGTTTCCACAGGGAACCGGGCCAGCGCCTCGCCGTTCCCAGAGCAGAATTGACTGCTCGCGGGGCACGGCTGCTGCTGTTCGAAACTGCCGGTTGCGGCAGCGTGACACGAACCGCTTTCGCACTGGGCGGAAAGCGTGCACAGCTGAGGCATGCGACCAGCGGGCGCACCGCAGGGTGCTTCCGATACAGCTCCAATGGGAGCCGCGTGGTCGACATTTTGGGTTGTGTCGCCGTAAACCCCAATGGGGGCCGCGGCCAACCACGGTGTCTAGCTATTCGAAGGAACAGCAGCCAGCGGATCAAACGACGCTACAACTCCGTAGGGAGCCGACATGTAGCTGCCGAGTGCCGCGCTGGGGGTGGTAGACACGGTGCGCAAGCGTGATCGTCAAGGCGACCTGCTCGGCTAATGTGCCATCAAGGGCGTAAGCGCCAATGACTTAGCACGTTGGGCGCCAGTTGTGGGTTTCTAAGTGGACACAGGCCACCACCCACCGCGGGTTCGAGCTTCGCGCGAGCCAAGGGCCCCGATCAGCCGTCACCACACACACACTGGGACACCGCTGCAGCGCACTCAACCTCCGCTGGGAGGAGAGCGATTCGCCGCAAAGAAATAGGCCTCCAAGTTCACAAAGGAGACGTTTATTCACGTCGTCCTTCAGCGGTACACACACACTCAATCGTCACCCCGTCCCGGGGGCGCGCGAGGAGCAAGGCTCCGCTGCGCGCACGAACTGCGCGCACGAAGCGACTCGAGTAATGCGCACCGCTAGCACGCCGCTGCAGGAGAATGTCCCCGCGGCAGTGCTGTGATCTCTCTCTCGTGTCGACCGTTGGGCCGGTTGCGAGAGAGAGTGGGCAAACAACGCAAGGTACGCCTGTCAGAGGTCGCTGGACCCCGCTGGACAGGCTCGAGCCGCTGCAGGTCAGAGGACACGTGCGGGCGAGCTCGAGTAAGCACTGGTCCGAACGGCAAAGGCCGGCACGGACAAACAGTAACGTACGCACCTTACGCTGTCTCGGAGGGATCTCTCCCTGGGCCCCGCTCGGACGGTCGCGCGGCGCGCGGCCGCCCAAAGCGGGGTCCCGAATTCCCGCCAAAAGGCGCCAATGGCAAAGGCCCTTGGGGAGCCGGGGCGGAGCTGTGGCTAAATGACAGTGATTAGTCACCCAGCCGCCTCTCCACCGCCTGAGGCGGGAGCAAGGGAAAGAGGAGAAACAACGCGGGCGGCCGGCACAGCCGCGCAAAGGCGACGGCGCAAAGCCAGGATTCCCACAAGGTTGAGAATTCTCGATTAGCCGTACATGTGACGGCCACAGCTAGAATATCCTAGTGAACATGCGAGAGCCCGCCGGTCCGGAACATTCGCTGTTTAGCTTGTCCTCAGCAATGAATTACACCCCGCCGTGTTTTCGATCCGTCTGCGAAAGGAAGTGGTCTGCCAGTCATGCAAGCTAAATTTTTACTTCGGCGTTTAGTTGGTTTAGAAGGGAGTAGAAAAAACAAACAGCATCGTCTCGCACTACGTTGGAAGTTCTAAAAGTTGGTAATACAAGAGACTGCTTACACAAAGATCTTCTTTTCTTTCCAGGAAACTTTTGTCTTCAAGAGAGAAGAATTCGAGCCAGTCATGGCAACTTTTAAAGTAAGGATAGTTTATCATATTCTTTATAATCATCGCGCTTTGCATTGCTTCAGCGTAAAAAAGGCACTGCCCAAGAACAGGCTTAGTTAAACCACACATCTGTTTTTCGAGCGAATCTCAGTCATTACTACCGAAAAGCGCAACAGTTTGACAAGGGATTTAAAAGTGGCCATAGACCGCTCTTTGTGACCGTAGAATGCTAATGAAGCCTGCAATCGAATACTGCAAGAGACGCCTACAGCATTAGGCGAGCCTAGTGTTTGTAGTTAATTATGTCGAACTTCGTAGTGGCTTGCTTCCTTAAGTGGCGCGAGTCCTACCACCATCACCTCTTTGCCCCTTCTTTCACTTCGCATCAGCCACCCTAAAGCCGTTCATGTCCCTGGTTATGCATGTTGTAAGTCATTCTTCGACCGGACTGTTAGCGACTTGAACAAAGTGTTGGGCGATTCCGGGACCCACGGTGCGCCCAAGCGTTTCGAGTTAATCATCGAACAAGTAATTAAATGACGCCCTATATCGCGCCTCGTGTACAAGCCCAGCTTTCTTGAACATGACTTTTAAATGTGAGGCAACCCTGGAATATTGTAAGATACAGTTGAGAACATGATGATAGGAGTGGTCTAAGCTTCCGATGCGTAACAAAACATTGCTTTAGAAGTTTGTCCTGCGCTGGCACCAAGTAGCTAAGAATACTACAGAAAGCTAATGGACTGAATTTTTAACAATAAATTTCCGTAACTTGGGTATGTGTTTTGAGGATCTGCGGATATATTGATTGTTATGGCATAATCGTGCGATGTGCAAAAAAAGCGCTCATAAACATCTTCACGTCGAGAAAATGACCTTGACCACAATTTCTCGAATATCTCCGGAGGACCTCTGAGGTACTAATAAAAAATATATGAATATAAATAAGACCCTATAAGGCTGTGTGGCATAACACCACGACTACGAGTTTTCTTAGGAGGGTATCTAAATACGGAGACTGCTGTATTCTGACTAGTAGTCTGCCAGTTCAAAATTATGCGCTGGACTTGAAAAGTTGGAGATTCAAGTCACCGTATGGAATGACCACTTTCCAGAGACAACAGCACTTCTCGATGCACCAACTGACGAATAGAGATGGTCTACTTCAGCAAGACGCACTAAACAAAAGCCATCAGCCTTACCTGTAGCGCTGTATTGAGAAGAGCGGTATAACTCATTTTCTTTGCCGTCATGCGGCGCTTGGCGCGCACATAAAGGCTGTACGTTGTCTGAAAAAAAATGTGGGCGTTCATTAGCGTAGTTCAGCCAAATGCCAAATAGGTGCGGTAGAATTTCGATTTTACTTTAGTTCTGGTGTTCGAAGCTTTTGTTCACGGATGGAAGCTGTTCGGATAGCGATAATGAGTTAAAGCTCATACTTACACACTTGGTCGTTCTCTACGTTAATAGGTCATTGGAAGGGATAGCACTACTTCTAGCGCAGTGGCCCAGCGCTTAAGCGCCGCGTCACTCGCCCGCAATGGCAAGGGCTGCAGTCGATGGGGCTCGTAAGACACAGGTTGCACTTCCCAGGCGACCTCTCGCAACCAGTCACGAATTGAACGACCACGTTCCACGGTGGGCAGCTTGCGCACAACCGCTTGGGCAGGTGGGCAGCCTGTCGCAAAGCAGGCCTTCGAAAGACAAACACACGACGGTTAGATGAGGGACCTGGCCACTATAGACGCTTTACAGAGCCGTATGATGGGGCTGCCATCTTTGATCACGTGATCAGGCTGCCATTATACCCGACGCTATAACATGGGTCGCCTTCCCACTAGTGTGAATTTGATTTTGCAACGTGGAGTAAGAATTTAGGTAGTGTGCTCTTCTCATAATCTTCCTGGGGTTCAACTCAGATTCGTCCCACTCCTGCGCGGGCTTCAGGTTAGTGGCGGCGGGTGGAGTTAATCCTTTGGTTTGGTGGGTGCACGCTTCTGGAAGGTATAACTGAGTGGTGATTCTGAAGAGTGTAGGCGGATGGAAGGTGGAGGTTGGGATGTGGGTTTCCTCTCATTGGTTTTTAGTGGGTGACGGCCTTCTTGAAGGTCAATATGGGAGGCATTTCTTGAAGGTGCGGCCTCCATTCCTTTGCACTCGCATGCCGACGCTGACGATTTTGCGGGGTGACATTTTTCTATTGGCGCAGTTAAAGAAAAAGAACTTGTAGGAAATTTCAGAGCATTAGCATTGGAACCCCCATCGTGAAGAAAAGGTGGTGTCGTGCGTCGTAGTGCTCTGTACGCACCTGCCACGGCTGAGAAGTTGCAAAGTGGAGAGGCGAAAGTATTCTCCTCAGCACTTGTGAGCCAGAGGAGGGAGAGGCCAGTAGGTGGCTTCGACCTTCCCCCTCCAGACGCCTTCACCTACCATAGGCCATGCACCAGAAGATCAAAATCCACTTCTGCCTTGCTGAAGCCTTTCCCCAAAAGAAGCCGATGGGAGGAGCGTAGCACCCACCTAGTTCCCTCATCAGCCCACCCCCACTTTCCAGAAGGTCTCCACCAATGTCATCCTACAGCGCGTTTACTTATTCCAAGGCCATGCTAAAGCAACCAAAAAAATTACGGCGACATCAAATTCAAAGACGAAATGGGAAGGCGACCAATGTAGAGAGTAAGGGAAAACACCTTCTTCTAGCCGCTTCAGCGTATGGGTTCGTATGATCTCGAGGCAATGCTTTCGATACCCAGAACGTCTCTTTAATTTTGACGGCTTGCTGATCGCCCTTTTTTTTAGGCTTCTAATGCTTTTGGAACAATCTTTAAGCGAAGCATCGAGCACCCGCTGTGTGTGGCGTGTTTAGTACATGGCATAGAACGAATTCGTGCAGAAAAAACTACCTTGTTGTCTATATTGTCAGAGATTGGAAGAACCGCGGGTTTTCCGATTAAAGCGCCATAGGCCAATAAACTTAATGCCGAAAGGTTTAAATTACAGGAGAGGGGATACAATTGCACAGTGCTTTGTCAACAGCAAACAACGAAAAAAAAAGAAGGCCTGCAGGTAGGCAACAAAATTTCTGCTATACAACACAAATAATAGACGAGTAACAAACACTTTACATTAAAATACAAAACAACACGCGACAAGGGCAACACTCCAGAATCGAACCAAATACCCTAACTTGACCGGCTGGGGTTGATTGCAGATAAAAATGTTTCGGCTGATGATAAGGTGACCAGTTCACGAGGTAATGCATTCCAATCAGCTATCGTTTTTGGAAAGAACGACAGCTTGTATGCAGTGGTTCTGCATTTGGGAACTACAATTGATTTATCGTGTTTGTGCCGAGTTTGTCGTGTTCTGTTGTACTGCATATAAGTGTGAAAGTCTATTCTGGTGTGATTATAGACGATGTCAAATAACATTTTCAAGCGATGCATTTTGCGACGAGATTCCAAGGTGGGCAAACAGGAACGGCTAAGAAGATCAGATATCGATGCATGTCTTCCGTAGGCGTTGAAAATGAAGCGTAGCGCTCTTCTTTGTACACGCTCTAAGCTTTTGGCATCCGTTTTCGTATGAGGGTCCCATACTACGTCAGCATATTCGAGTAGTGGACGCACTAGGGAAGTATACGCCACAAGCTTTGTTTTAGTGGAAGCATGTTTTAGCCGGTATCTTATTAGATATAGTCTTTTAGATGCCACTGAGGTTATAATGTTAATGTGCGGGCTCCAACTTAGATTCGAATTGATCGTTACGCAAAGGTACTTAAATTCATCTACCCGTTCAAGAGGGACGCTGTTAATTTTGTAAGAGTGCAGCAATGGAACTTTTTTCCTGTTTATGGTCATTTGTTTGCACTTACCAACATTTAACGGTTTGGTTGGTTTGGTTTATGGGGTTTAACGTCCCAAAGCGACTAAGGCTATGAGAGACGCCGTAGTGGAGGGCTCCGGAAATTTCGACCACCTGGGGTTCTTTAACGTGCACTGACATCGCACAGTACACGGGCCTCTAGAATTTCTCCTCCAAAGAAATTCAACCGCCGCGGCCGGGATCGAACCCGCGTCTTTCGGGTCAGCAGCCGAGCACCATAACCACTAAACCACCGCGGCGGCCCAACATTTAACGACATTTCCAGTTGTTGCAGCAATTATTAACAGCACCTAAATAGTTATCTACGATTAGCTGATCGCTTTCGGAGAGAATTGTGTGGTAAATTACGCAGCGTCTGCAAGAAAAACGAGCCTGCACGGGAGAATCGAACTTGATGCCATTTAAACATATAATAAAAAGAAGTGGCCCGAGGACAGAGCCCCGCGGCACTCCTGAAAGCACTGGAGTGATTGACGAACTTGAACCACTGATCTGCACGTACTGCTGCCGGTGGGATAAGTATGAATCAAGCCATTGTAGAATTTGTTTGTTTTGTAAGATGTGCTTAAGTTTAAGTAAAAGTTTACAGTGGAGTACTCGGTCGAACGCTTTTTCAAAATCCAGAAAAAAAATAGCATCAATTTGTCCTGCTGTATCAAGAGTTGAGAAGAAATCGTAGGTAGTGTGTAGTAACTGTGTCGTAGTCGATAACCCACGGTGAAAACCATGTTGAGACTCAGATAAAAAGTTGTTTTCCTCCAAGAACGTTATGATATGTTTAGAAATGAAGTGTTCCATTACGTTACCTGCTGTGCACAGCAAGCTTATTGGCCTGTAATTTGTGGCGCGGAGCCTATTACCAGATTTATGGACTGGGACAACTTTAGCCAGTTTCCAGTCACTGGGGTCCACACCATTACGCAAACTACCATTGAAAATAATAAAAAGGTATTTCGCGCACCATTCCGCGTACCTGTAAAGAAACGCATTAGGAATATCATCTGGCCCAGATGATTCCTTTATATTTAGTTGAAGGAAAACGGATAAAATGCCTGCTTCACTTATAGTAAACTCGGGAACATGAAGATTGCTTGATCCAAAATCAGCTGTCCAGTCATCACCGACTAGAAACACGGAAGAGAAATAGTCATTAAATGTTGTCGCTATTTTTTGGTTATCACTAACGTCTACATCATTTATTGTCCGTTGGTTTACGGAGTCTTTTTTTCTGTTTCTGTTAGCTTCAGTAGATATATTGCTCCACATTAATCTGCGATGCCGGCCGCTCTTGGTCAGTGTCCCATTCTCCCAAGGGCACATAGTCCCAAGGGCTGTTACATTAGAGGGAAATTTAGTTAAGCGAGAGAAATGTTTCAATGGCTTGTTTGCTGTAAGCGACGGTTATTCTCAGTTAAAAACTTTTTTGAGAGCTGCAGGTCAATCTTGTAAAATGTTGTAAAAATTGTAAATGTAAGCATTACAGCGTCTAATATAGGTATAACCAAAACTAGTACAGCAAAATGTGGGATATAATAAACTAAAAGCATGGACTGGGGAATCCATGCTTTATTTTAATGGGAGTTCAATTTCTATAACGAAATGGTGGAATAAAGCTGTCAGAAGCCATCGGCTACAGTAAACAGTTATGTTGATTTACGTTGCCCGAAATAAGTAAACCACCTGACATAACCTTTAAGGAACGCAAACGTAAACTGCATTGAGCAGTTGGCCCCTTTCGTTCATTTTGTAAGAAATGCGTATTTTTTTGCCAGCACTATTTGAAAGGTGAGGTTTCGTTCGTTTATGGCAAGCTTCAAACTAAAGAACAGCTCTTTCTTGAAGCTTGGTGTTCTCAATATTTGAGCGTCTTTTGGCCGGCTTCGTACCCGTCTTTTGGCATGTAAATTTAAATGCCTACTGTTTAGATGGTTAGTGGATGCAATTGTAACGTTTTTCATAAATTTTACTTTCTTAAAGAGAGGTTCTAATATCAAGCTGGTTCCAGAGTAAGGGCAAAAGCGCCCTGTAAAATTCAGTGTGTAGTGGGCAGTGAACAGTGCAGGAAATGTACAAACCTCTTGGTACAATCCATCTACAAGCTTGAGAACAACACATTCCAGACATATGGTGTGATCATTGAAAATGTTGTACTTGTCTTTATTTTGTGTTTTGTGCATTTCAAATTCTAGCTGTGTTTGCATGCCATTCACAGGTAAAATCTAGTTCTTGCAAAATCTAACATTATTTCTCGCCAACTAGTAAGCCTTGTATTATGCATCCATGCCCTTAATTTGTTACTTTGGCTGTGACAAGGATTCTGTTTATATTCGCTGTTCATATTGCCCTCTGTTAGCATTGCGAGAACTGCCAATATAAGGGGCCTGTGGCCTTGTAAAGCCGGTGTTTGACAGCGTTTTCTGGAGGCATCCTGCATTTTATAAAATAATAAAAAACAAGCTTTCTTGTATTGTACCGAATCGACATTAACATTTTAAACAATGGATCCTATAACATGATGGTCAAGTGATTTTAATGCGAAGGGAAGATAATCGCTGGTCCTTAAAGGTAACGGAGTGTGTTCCAAGAGAAGACAAGCGTAGGAGGGGGTGACCGAAAGTTAAGGTGAGCGGAGGAGATTAAGTAGTTCGCGGGAATACGGTGGATGCAGTTGGCAAAGGGCACGGTTGTTTAGAGAGATATGGGAGATGCCTTTGCCCTGCAGTGGGCATAGTCAAGCTGATGTTGATGATCGTTCTGTCTGTAGGCCAAGGCGACTGCGGCAAGTATTCGTGTGCTTACTGTAGCTGCGATCAACGTTTATAGATACTTTTTTAGTTCCATAACTCCTCGCAGCGCCCGTAGGGAGCAGGCGGCCTGTCGCCGTCCCCGCCACCGCGGCGCTGCAATCGCGGGTTGAGCTAGGAGAGCGAGAGTCGTCTGCTGGCGTGCAGCGTGCTAGCACGAGCACTCGCATTCGAATCATCGCTGCGCGGCTGCTGTTTTTTGTTTCCGGCTCTTGCCCGGAGGTATTTCATAACATGTGTGTGCTTAGCGCGTTTGCGAACTTAAGAGCGGTCATCTGAGCAGTGTCACAAGCGGCCGTTTTGTACGGGCAATGACGGAATGCATGCTACGATTCTGCTTGTCGTGAGATGAACCTAACCTTGCTACTTCGGATTATCCGCCGAACCAGTTTTTCGCGACTGGCTGTTGTGTCTCGCATTTCGCGCAAAATTACTTTTACGTTTTATTACAGCAATACTGGTGCAAATAAAACCCGCCGCTGTCTTAGTCTCAGTGGCTGCGGCCCGCGGCTGCATGCTTTCCCGAAAGCCGCGAGTTCGATACCGGTGTAGGTGAAATGCAAGAGTAACCCAAGGCCCTTGGCATTTAAACAGAAAAACTTTATTTACAAACCCACTAAACATCGTTGTTGACAGATTTGCTGTCAACTAATTTGTCAGACAAGCTTTGCCTTTTTCCGCTCTCTTTAAGCTCTAACGGCGCTACTATTTTCCAAGCACTTTGCTCGCGCAAAGAAGTGCATGCGCGTCACTAAATAAAAGTAAATTATTGAACTGTGAACACCTCAGCACGCTCTGGACAACCAGCACCATTCGTGCCTTTTTCTACAAGAGAATCCAGCACGTTCCAAAACAGGTCGCCGAACAACTCGCCCTTTCTAGCCTGTTTTATAGTACCCTCTACCACGCGTACACAGGCAAACATCTTTTCGGAAGGGTACGTGAGACTGCCACTGTCATACTCGCGCTCAATAATGAGCATAGCCTCACGCGGCAGTGAATCCTGCCTGCCAAGTGCGTCCGCTTTGCAGAGTTCACATTGCGCTTTATTTTTCATTTTGAAAGCCACATAGCCTGACAAATAGTACACGGCTGTTTCTTCTGGTGATGGAACACAGCATCTGTGGTCGCTGGAGGCATTGGAGAGGTCCCTGAAAGGTATCGCCATCAGCTCCTTCCAGATCTGTTCTTTCTAGCCTTTTTCTGGATAAGGGCGTCGCGACGCGTTTCTCCGAGGCTCTCGAAGTCACTAAGTAAGACACGATCAGTTCCCGTCTCACAGTTCCCTTTCACAGCTACTTCAACAGGTGTGTAAAGAGAAAGCAGCCTAAATAATTAGCTAAACTTGGTCACTGTAGGGTGGTCTTAGTCACCTCCAAATGATCTCACGAGGCTAAAAAATCTCTAGATTAAAAAAAAATATATATAAGCATTTCTAGGCTTTTTCAACGTGCCAGTCTAATTACCTCAAGCGGGTCTTGGCTTAATTACGCTCTTTTTGTGTAGGAAGTCTATAATGGACAGCACTGACAGCAATGTCACCCGCAGGGACGCAACGGTTTGATTTGATGCAATGAGTTTGATATTTTCTCTTGCTTCCGTCCGGATGGCGTTTCTCTGGGTTGCTCTTGTACCCGCTGGTACAGCCGGGCACGAAGCAAGTTGGCATCGTCGCGCTCGAAAGCTGCTTCACGGCCAGCAGTGTTTGTTGTTCTGAGCGCACGATGGGAACCACGTGTTCGCAGAGCGCACAGAAAAACAAATGGACAAAAAAGGGCAACGACAAACGCGGGCACGGGCTAAGTAGTAACTGCAGGAGAGGAGCCGCGCGCGCGCCGGCGACCGCGCAAACCTCGACTGCAGCGCCCTCTCACCGCCCGGGTACAAGCAGCGCCCGCTTTCAGAGGAGGAGTTACGGAACTAAAAAAGTATCTATAAACGTTGGCTGCGATGGCTCGTCGTTCCCTGAAGTAGATCTTGGATAAGATGTTTGGTTACCTTAACCCGGTTATTGATAACTACCATGAAGATAGTGGGCGGATTGCTGACAAGTTTAAGTTTAACCGTATTGTGAAGCCTGCAAATTGCGCTGGTAGGGTAAACACTTGGAATCTGTTAGAAAAACGTCTACAAACCTCTAAGTAAATGCAGCTATTCTAGGTTTTAATGAAATGAATAAAAGAACTTACAGTAAAACATTTTCTTTAGTATTGTGATGTTTTGTTTCAGGATGCTTTGTTAAACTGTAGCTCTCCCTGTTTCGCTTACATCTCGTTTCACACATGAGAGGGATAACAGGCACCTTCATGAGCTGTAACGAAGTCTCTGAAGAACCCTTTAATAGTGTTGAATATTTCAGTTAACGCTTCCGTACTAATTCTATTTCACATTATTTTTTTTTCAAGTCATGCATTCAGTCCCACCTTATCCCGACGGACATTTCGGTCTTCCTTGGAGGAGTGCGCTATCTTATGAAAGCTGCCACCGTTGCCGCTGCACAAGTTTAGACTGTACGGGATCTAATTCTTGTAAATGAGCAGATATAAATAAAGCCATTGCGCCACTTCTCGCCTTCAATCCTTCTTTGTAAGCAGCAAAGATAAATAAAGCTTTGGGTCACACCTTGCGATCAACACTTTACTGCGATAACACTCCTAGCCACACTTCCCGGTTTTCAGCGATTTGTATCGGCGTATGTGTGTGAAGCCTCTAAGTAGCAAGTGTAACTGGCTCGCTGCGTCAGTGGACACCTCAGTCGATCTGTGAGTACCCGCCGCGGTGGCTCAGTGGTTAAGGCGGTTGTCTACCGATCCGGAGTACCCGGGTTCGAACCCGACTGGACTCTAAGAACTGATACTCTCTATGATAGAGTATACCGGCTACTGCACTCTCTTTAGCAGCAGTTTACTCCGGCCAAATTTCCTAAGGAGTGAAACGCCTCCTTCGGTAAAGAGTAAAACTGCGATTGCACTCCCTCTAGGACCTGAGGGAGTTGGAGGTTGTTTTTTTTTCTTAGCTTTTGTACTGCAGCGGAGCCATATATATAGTGCCCTGTGACTCGCATCTCATGCAAACTAGTGATAAGCAGAAACAACCAAACAAGAAAGTACGCTGTGCTCCACCCACAGAGCCAGACCTTGTACATAACCGATACGTGTAGTGTACACTTTGGAGATTATTGCGTTGCATTCATACAGCGTATTTGATTTCATTTCAATGGATTTTATGTCCCAAAGCGACTGCAGTGACATCGCGACATCCCAAAGCGAAGTGCACTAACATCGCGCAGTGCATGAGGCTTTGGCGTTTCGCTTTCATCGAAATGTGACCGCCGCGGGGTTCTGAATAGTGATACCATTCAGCGAAGTCATGCGCTTCCGTAGAATGCGTATAAGGAGAGACTGTCATGGTAACAGTCGCAATTTATCCTAAACATTAGTTTATTGCTGTGTGAATATATTTTATGCCCTTCGGAACCGCCATTCACATTTTGCAACATCTATTTCAACACAATGACCTCCAAAGAAAAGCGGTTCGCAAATACGAGCGATGCTTCTGTTAAAGGAAAACACTTCTGTCAGATCCCGTAAACCTTCGCGGTCGACGGCGAAAAATTACTCTAAATACTTTATATTGCATTCCTACTACGGTATGAATGATCGACGAGTGCTCTAAGGAAGCTACTTTTAATACGAATAATAGCGCATCAGGACACCAGTTAACTCGTTCGCGAAGGACGAGTCAGCGTACCGTGCACCATGAAATTGCTGTCGAGTAAAGATTTTCCGTGGCGTTCAGATGTTGCCTTTACTGTTTCATCATTTACTCAGCTGTGCCAACTCTAACCAGCCAGCGATCTACCAATTTGGTGATAAGAACTCGCGACATATACGCGCGAAACTGCCGCTGAACTCAAAATGTTAGTATAACTTTTCAAAAGCTTCACCATTTGTCCCAAGTATAGGTGTGAGTACCTAGGCATTCCGCTGCACCAGGTTCGCAACAGTAAAGCATACTGGGATTCACAAATTGTAACTCTACGGCGGCAAACACAGGCTTGGATGGGTAGGGAACTCTCAGTGTTTGCGAGGGCATAGGTCTGTAACATATTTTTGTTTGCAAAGCTCGCGTATGTCCTTCAAGTCCTGCATTGTGCGAGGAGGAAGGTGTAAGCAATACACAGGATATTTGCAACATTCGTGTGGCGCTCTCAATGGGAGTCCATGAGGCGTGACAACTTGTTCCTTCCCTTAGAGGGTGGTGGAGTGGGCCTTGTTCACCTGTTCGTGCATCAACTTGTTTCCCGTTTTTTCTTTTTCAAATCGGCAAACCACCCGTTTCTGGTAGCTGTGCTCATTAGGCGGCTTAGTTTTCATTTGCCATACTTATTCGCACCGACTGTGCAGGCTCGTGAGGGGACTTTATGGGGATTCCTTAAGGAGGTTGCTGACACTTTCAATTTCCTCACTGTACGCTTCTCTTTAGATTACCTCTATAGCATCTCGAGAAAACAGATGACCAAGGCTCTCACTGAGTCTTTGTTCCCTACACCATTGTATCGGCAGCCTTATCTGGGGTCTTTGGACATCAGTGTTCTAAAGCGTGTTAGGCGGATGTGCATTCAGGCAGCCGCTAAAACGTTCTTTTTCAAACTACACACACCGACGCTGCCTGTCAAGACATTTCTTAATGACAAGGGGATGTTTGTACCCTGGAATGTGAATTGACTTCTGTGTAACGTGCCTGAGACAATTGATCATTGCTTCACGCTGTGCCGTGATGCCATGTTCTTTTGGGACATACTACAACGAACTCTTAAGAAGGACATTGAAATTACACCATACACTATTACATTTCTGCCTGTTGGCAAAAACTCTGTTGTGCCTTATGATCTGTTTGTGTTGATGGGACTATTCAGTCTTTGGAAAAGCCATATGATGGACAGACATGCCGAGCCACCAAGATCGTCCAAATCTGTGTTTCGTGAAAAGTGTGCTTTGGTGAGGAGTGTATATGCTGCACGCGAAGAACCTCCAAGCTGGCTGCCATGCCTAGATGCATGTGTGTGCCTTCCTGAATTTTGATGTTTTGATGGGGATGCAGTGTTGAGTAAGGGCTATGGCGGGCTCCTATTAAGCAGCCCGGTAACTTGAGACGCGAACCAGTTTGATTGGAGTTTTCCCCCTTTTTGCGGAAGTTCTTCCATGCAATAGAGAAAAAAAGTGTAGGTGTGAGGTAGGGCACTCGGCTCACAATGCAGAGTTCCCCGGTTCGAATGCTAGCTCCGGCGCGGTTTTTTTTCCCCAGCCATTCGTAATAAAGAACTGTCTCTACTCCTGCAGAGGGAGTGCGCCTTGCAGGAGTGCGGCGACTCTGGAAAAAGGAGTGAAATATGGGACAAGCGTATACTCCATCGAAAGGAGTTCCCCGCACTCCTTTAGTTCTTAGAGTGTGCGGCGGCCGCGTTTCGATGGAGGAACGCGAAAGACGCCCGTGTGCTGTGCGATGTGAGTGCACGTTCAAGATTCCTAAGTGGTCGAAATTATTCCGGAGACCCCCACTACGGCGTCTGTTCTTTTTTTCCTTTTTTCTTTCAATCCCTCCTTTATTTCTTCCCTTGCAGATTGGTTCGGGCGTTGAACGAGATATGTGACACGGTTAATGCGTAATTTCCTTTCCTCCAAACCAAATTTTGTAGGCGGAGTCCACCTCAAAATTAAAGCAGTTATGCTCTTTTCCTTTTCTCAACACCAGGTTAAGGTTTAGACCGTTCATTGAGAAGGAAGGAAAGGCGTATAACACCACATCATCATCAGCATTAGTAACTTTTATTGCTCACTGTGGAGCTAACACACCAACTGGCTCCCTTGATCAATGGACACGTCAGTCCGCTTATTGGTGAGTTCCGCTGGTGTACACTTGCAAAAAAAAGACCTTCTCTCGCGCAGTATTTCGTGCTTAGCAAATGTAAACCGCCAGCTATCTTTCTGAACAAATTACGATAGCCTGTCTAGATTGTGCTCACTATGCGGTTACAATAAATGGCTAATTCCCAAGACTGAACATTAGAACTTGATAATTTCACAGACACACAGAAGTTGTCTTGAGTGCCGCTAAGCGAACTGTTTAGTCTGATTTTGGGCACCACAGCGGTGGCCATGTGGTTGAGAATCCTCCTCGCATGCGGGAGGTGCGCGGTTCGATCCTCAGTGCCGCCGGGTACCCACCGGAGTAACAATGGCTGAAACCTCTCTATTGGCCTGTTACTCGGCTTATCTGGGGTGAAATAGTTCAAAAATGTGCCTTTTGCTCCACTTTGAGAAGTCGAAAATACCATGTGCCACGGGACTCCTTGGCCACATGTGCCTTTGCGCTACAAAAATTTACAATAATCATCATCTCAATTTGAACTGCTTTCTACAAGAAATTCATATAAACGTAGGGCAACCCGTCGAGTTAGGGCATGTCATCGTCATCCCAAGCCTAACTACGTCCCCTGCAGGAGACAGGTCTCGACCATTTCCCCCATTAACCCTGTCCGGTGCAACCAGGGTCCACCTTCCCTCCACAGACTTCCTAATCTCGTCTTTGCAGCTGCCGTTCTACTACCCCCCCCCCCCCCCCCCCTGCACTTGCACTCGCTCTGATTCAAGTCCGTTACTATGGGTTATCCTGCGTTTGCTCTACATGCCCTGTCCATGGTCATCATATTCTTGGTTTCAGCAATCACATAGTTAACTCGCGTTATTCCCCGCACTCATTTTGCAGTGTTCGAGTTTCTTAACGTTAGACCTACATTTACATTTCTGTAGCTCGTTGCGCCGCTAATTTAACTTCAACCTTTCCATCAGACTCCACACTTGTGGCCAATAGTTTAGTACCAGTGATTACATACTTTCGTCTGGTGGGGTGTTGTACTCAAGAAGAGTTTTCTGGCGGGCTAGTTGGTGCTTTTCGTTCATGATTAAACTGCGCGAAGAAAACACGGACAAAGACAGAAAACACGTACACACACTGCTGAAGAAGCCAGAAACAGCGGCCGTCGTTTAAGTGGAGGAGGGACGGGGGGGGGGGGGGGGGGGGGGTGAAAGAGGGGAGGGTCTTCGGGTCGCTCGTCTGTATCCGCGGATAATAAAGTTTTAGCAGCACCAAACCAGCTGGCAAAAGTTATCCCACCTTTGCGTACCAGCCTCCCTCTTCTCGGACCAAAACTTGGCTTCGTCTTCGACTGCGAAGGAATAGTTACGCAGCTTATGCGCAGGGCTCCGCTCACTCTATGTGCTTCCCTGCCCAAACTGGTCAAGCCAGACTTCGACGTCTTCAAAAGCGGCGCCATAGAAACCGGCCTGCCCACGGGGCTCCTGAAGCGTCGAGACAGGCTAGCATGTGCCATGAAAGAGGCTCATAGGGTAGATGACTGAGCGCCTCTTCGCGTAGGGGACCAAACTCTGGGGCCAGTCCCAGAAGACCGCGGCTGCTGATGCATGCTGGCGTGAAAACAAGTGGAAGTTGATAGCTATTCGATGAGCGGCTTTCAGGACGGGTTTTTGGCATCGGGGCGTCGAGCCCGCACTTTCAGCAGGCGTGTAGCAGATTGGGCTGGGAACTCGAGGTCTAGACGGCAGGCGAACGCTCACATCGAGAAGCCCAAAGAAGTGACCGGAACGGAACTTCAGTTTCTTCACCAAAGCCACCAACACAGCTTCGTGCCGAGCAGCCTCCGAGGGGCTGTTTCAGCAGACGCCGCAATATCTCTCGAATTACTCGTACGGCAACGGCTACGTTATCCCTCCAAGATTCCTAATATCACCCTACGACCTGACTTTCTGCCGCTCCCTGATACTCCAGCCGTCTCTTGGATCATATCTTCGCTTGCTTCCATATTACATAGCCTGCCCATTCCCATTTACTGTTTTTGTTTTCAACTACATCGTGATTAACGCGCCTTTGTTCGTGACCTACTCTGCTATCTTATTCTTTCTTGACACTAAAATTATAATATTCTTCTCTGTAGCTTGATACCGTGTCCCCAATTTTATTTGGCCCTTTGTCCTTAGCCTCCACATTTCTTCTCCTATAGGCTAGTACAGGTAAGAAACAGATGTTTTTATACTTTCCTCTTGAGGGATACTGGTAAGCGTTATAATCTTTGAGTACTCGTCAGATGCAGTAAGCCCTATTATTACTCTCCAAGTTGTTTCCTTCTCCGGGTGCAGATATTGTCACTTAGTGGTGACTACAGTCCGGCGAACAGAAAAACAACGAGAATATCTTCGAAACGAAACTCTTTATTTAGGCTGACTTGAGCCCGCAAAAAATTGAATCACTCGGCGGCGGCGTAGCAACTAGCGTGCTCGGCGGTCGTCGAAATGAATGCCCGCCGCTGTCGGCCGTGCTCTTTTTTAAAGCTGGTAGCGAATATTCGAGATAAAACTTAGGAAGTTATTGGAACCTTCTCGCGCAGACTAGAATCGGCTCTGTCCGGATGCGATCAATCGAGATAAATCTAGGCGCGTCTTGCGTCACAAACGAAGCGATAAAGTGGCGTGTCGGCAACCTTGAAGCATGAACAAACAAATACTACACACGAACGCTACAAAGATTCGCGGCATTACTCCCCTCTCAAAGAAGCATCGACTCGATGCTTTAGAACATAATGCAGCTATAAACAATCAAAAACGGATTGTGCAAAAATAAACACCGAATGGGGAAACGCGGCGTCCTCTAGCGTGCATGATAAGGCTTTAGGCGTACGACATGGACTACTTCTGGTCATACGCGGCGTCGCTGGGATGCAGTCATTTGGTCAGGAACGACTTCATAGTCCAATTCCCCTACCCGACGAAGAACCTTGTACGGGCCGAAATAGCGGCGCAAAAACTTTTCACTCAATCCTCGGCGGCGAATGGGCGTCCAAACCCACACTCGGTCTCCTGGCTTGAATTCCGCGTTGCGTCTTCATAGGTTGTAGCGTCTGGCATCGGTCCGCTGCTGGTCTATGATCCTTAATCGGGCAAGTCTTCGGGCTTCTTCTGCGCGTTGAAGGTGGGCGGCGACGTCGACGTTATCTTCCTCGGTAACGTTCGGCAGCATGGCGTCGAGCGTGGTCGTGGCCTCCCTTCCATGGAAGAGCCTAAAAGGAGTCATCTGGGTGGTCTCCTGCATTGCGGTGTTGTGGGCGAAGACTACGTAAGGCAAGCTGACGTTCCAGGTCTTGTGTTCGGCGGCGACATACATGGCGAGCATATCGGCGATGGTTTTGTTGAGGTGCTCGGTCAGTCCGTTGGTCTGCGGGTGGTATGCAGTTGTTCTCCAGTGGCTGGTTTGGCTGTAATGCAGAATGGCTTGCGTCAGTTCCGCCATGAATGCTGTTCCTTTGTCAGTGATGAGCACATCGGGGGCGCCGTGTCGCAGAAGAATGTTCTCCACGAAAAATTTGGCGACTTCTGCTGCTGTTCCGTTCGGTAGGGCTTTTGCCTCGGCGTAGCGGGTCAGGTAGTCGGTCGCTATAATAATCCACTTATTTCCAGACGTTGATTTCGGGAAAGGGCCAAGCAAGTCCACGCCGATCTGCTGAAAGGGCGTTGAGGGGGGGGTGCAATGGATTCAGAAATCCTGCTGGTCGGGTTGGAGGGGTCTTTCGTCACTGACAGTCTCGGCAGGTTTTCACATAATGTGCGACATCGGCAGACAGTCGGGGCCAGTAATACTCGTCTTGAATGCGGTGGAGGGTGCGAGAAAAACTGAGATGGCCACCTGTCGGCTCGTCGTGTGAGGCCTGAAGAACGTCTCGGCGGAGATTTACAGGTACAACAAGGAGGTAGGCTGTCTTGTTCGCTGCAAAATTCTTCTTCACGAGGACATCGTTCTGTAAACAGAACGAAGACAATCCTCGCTTGAACGAGGCGGGCGGTGAAGAAACCTTGCCTTCCAAGTATTCGATGAGGCATTTTATGTCGGGGTCCGCGCGTTGCTGTTGTAAAAAAGAGCTGGAGCTGATGGGTCCCAGGAAGGCGTCCGGCGGTGGTGCATATACAGGGGCTCGTGACAGGCAGTCGGCGTCAGAGTGCTTGCGTCCGGACTTGTAAACGACGGTTACATTAAACTCCTGGAGCCGCAGGCTCCATCGAGCGAGGCGGCCGGAGGGGTCCTTCAAACTGGCGAGCCAGCGCAGTGCCTGGCGATCGCTGACCACCTTGAACGGTCGTCCGTACCGGTAGGGGCGGAATTTCGACGTAGCCCTGATGATGTCAAGGCACTCCTCCTCAGTTGTCGAATAATTAACTTCGGCTTTGGACAGGGAACGGCTAGCGTACGCGATGACCTTCTCCACTCCGTCAATTTTCTGAACGAGGGCAGCACCTAGGCCCACACTGCTTGCGTCGGTGACCAAGAGAAGGACACCACTACTTGCGCCAAGTATAGACGTATTCCCTTACCATTTCTGACGCTTTGCTGCATATCCTAAAATGCCGTTTCCTTCCGAGACAATTTCGCACCCCTTTAGTTTGCCGCTCATTCATTTTAAGACCTATAGTTCTTTTCCACGGTAGGTCCTCGAGCACGCTCGCTCTGCATTTGGCCCTCTCAGTTGGCAACAACGCAATCTCATCAGCGAATATACGATGGCTAAGATATTTTCCATAAACTTTCATCCTCAACTGTTCTCAGCCAAAGTCAATGAATTCTGCCTATGAAATGCGTTTAATAGTACCCCCGAGATCGCGTCTTCCTGTCTGAGATCACTGCTGAGTTGGATTGTAATACTTTCACTTTGGTTCCTATGCAGCCAATGTAGATCTTTTCCAGTACTTTAACTGATGTCTCTTCCACGTCCTGGCTCCTTAATGCCCCCATGACGGCACAGGTTACGACTGAGAGAAACGATTTTTTGTAGTCTATGAAGGCTCTTTTGTGCTTGGTTATATTGTGCCCATTTCTCTAATACACGAGGCATTGTGCGCAAGAGTTCATTATCGAGTAGCCCATACAAAAGGAATGCCGGTCCTTTATTTCAAAGAATATGGCAACTCTAGGGGTCCAGGGCCTAATGCCTGTCGGATTTGATTAGTGATTAAAGAGGAAATACCTTGTAGGCGGCAATCGGAAACCTGATCGGTATCTGACTTCTCCAGTCATTGACGCCTCATTTGTTACGGATGATAATGTTGACACTGTTCCAAAATTCCATTATGCACAACAACATGGGGCATTGCGCATATAGGGTAGCCTGTTTTTATAGCTTAATCTCCCCACCATCCTTCAACAGGTCTGCAGTTAGCTGATTCTCAGCGCCTACTTTACCCTTTTGCGTTGTTTTGAATGCTTTATTTACTTCCGCTTTTTTCATCAGGGGGATGTTCAATTCCTTTGTATACTTTCTCCCATCACTTTGGTCGTGATTATTTCGGCTACTGTAAATATCTGCGTATAAGTCTACGGATGACTTAACTTACAAATATTATTAATTTCTTTACCCTCATTGTATCATAGAGGGTAGATCGGATTTGTGCCTATTCCAAGATTCCTCTTGACCGCTCTCAGGCTGCCTCTGTTCCTTATAGTGTGTTTATTATCTGTTCACTGTACTTCCTTGTGTCAGATATGCTTGTTGAAGAACTTTGAGGGGCTCGAAGCTGTCATACTTTGCTGCTTTTTAATTCATTCTTTTATCTCCTCACAGAACTTACCAGCAACCTGTCTAGTCACCCTAGCGTTAACAACTATTGCGCACTCCGTGAGGATGTTTTCTAAATTATGATTAACTGCCTGAACACTAAGGTACTCCTCTCGGTTCTAGCTGAATATCTGCTTTGGAGCGAGATCCTAAATTATTCTACTTTCCCTCTTAGCATTACCACGCTGGTGGCCTTCTCCCCTACTAGTTTGCATCAGTTCCTCCGCAAATATCGCCTAATTCGAGGCTTTATCATCCTGTGGTCAATATATCTCACCTAGTCAAGCAGCTCCACATACTGCACGTATCAGGATGTGCGCCTAATAAGCGGTCTGTTTACTTTTAGTCTCGGCACTGAGGCTTAATTTTATACATCCAATACCTGTTCTCCCGTTTGCTGAACAAAGAATCCGTGATACGAAACTCATTTTGTTCTCAGAACTCTGCTAAGAACTCCCTGAAACTGTTCTAGGACCCATGTTATACTCATGCGCTACCTGGTTAACATCACTGCAATGCACTGCGTTTTTATGTACTCATTGCCGATTCCACAAGTTCGTAAATACTTTCGACTATCTGGCCATCCTGACTGTATGTAGATGTGCAGGCGTGCATTCTTGTACTCCATGTAATTTGTATCTCTTAGTAAGCTTCATAATGGAAGCTGCTACCGTGTCGTTATTCCTCCAGACTTCATCTGTTGCCTACTGTACTCCTATTCATCAGGGACACCACAGCTAGTTCTCATCCCCAATAATTCTGGAGCAAAGTGTTTTTGAATGTAAAAATTTTATGAATGTCAATTTTCATATATTCTAAGATTTCACTGTAACAATCAATATTACGCAAAACTGCCGTCGGCAGGCTTGCATTTTTTTGCTCTTAACGATTTAGCTACTGCCAAAAGCGTTTCTCATTCGATTCATATGGCAGTCTTACCTAATCGATGTGAGCGATAGAAAAATTTTAAATGAAAGATTTTGGTACACATGGGAAGAATGGTATTTCTATGATATTTCTATGACTGTAGCTAAAATTTCCCGATAATAAAAATTTTTCCTTCCTGCTCCTACTCTCAAGAAAATCTATGATATTCGTTTATTGTATCCTAGTAAATCAAACAGGGGTGCTACGTTAACGTCACCGAATAAATGAACTCTCCCAGCTTGAGAGTACAAGGACGTCCAGTGCGGAGCCAGAAATCTCGGTACGTCCGCTTTGTCGAAACTCTGAACGCCCCTTTAGTGACGAGCTCTGCAGCTGCTGGGGAACGCAAGCCCGAGATTTATTGATGTATTCATATAGGAGACTGAGGCTAAGTACTGCAGCAGGAAGGTTGAATTATGTTCTGGAGAGAGGCTGCATTGCCGACGCTGTTTGAAGGGGTCGGCCGCACCCCAGGGCAGGGTACGCAATTCCAACGACATTCGCAGTCTTCTTTCCGATGAAAAACTGCGCAGGAACCACGAATTAAAACGTGGTCCTCACACTCGAGACGTGTGTGCTCTACGGATTCACTGCATCCTTCAATGGCTTTCTTTAAAGGTACTGTCCAGGTGACCACTATTTATAATCCAGAGTATAATCATTCACAGGGTGTGCTGTGACGTTACAACCAGGGAAGAGCATCAAGACTGGCAAAGTGGGCCCCAAAAGTTGTGGCACACGGAGTGCTGTGTCGTCTGCACTCCCACACATGCTGTGCATACCAGAGCTTTTCGAAATGCCGGAAAACTTGGTCGGTACTGCGATAACCCGAGAAGAGCGAGGGACAACACCGAGGGACGACACCGTGTTCAAAAACCAAGTGGATCTCTTGGGCCGATCTCAGTCGGAATACCACGAACGCCAACACGGTTCCTGCTTTGAATTTAGCTTTGGTACAATACAGCGCTGCCATAGCGGATGTCTGTGTATATGGCGCGTAGCCAACAGCGCGTCATTCGGCCGATGACCTGGTCACATCACAACCACACGTTGCTTCACTGTTAGTTCATGGTTGAAAAACAGCGCACAAAAGACTAGACACAAGAGTAAAGGCGACGACAGGACAAGCGCTTGTCCTGTCGTCGCCTTTACTCTTGTGTCTAGTCTTTTGTGCGCTGTTTTTCAACCATGAACCTATACCAACTCGCCCAACTTAATGTTCTACTAATTCACTGTTAGTAATGACCAATATCCGTCGCTGTCTTCACTTCGCTCCGATAGCGCAGCCGCGCTGCGAGACTGCTCACGGTCCCGTGGGTGCTGATTTAGATATCTTATGCCTGTTTAGCAAACACTCATTGAATTCTCCAAATGAATGCCTGAAGATAATTGTACAGCATTCGGCCCTTACCGCGTTGGAACGTAACTCCCTCAGGAATGCACCCATGACCACTGAACCTGCAGGCTTCACTTCCTTACTTCTCCGCATGTGTGTATAGGCAGCAATTGCGCGTTCTACTTAGGTTAAACAATAACTGCTCAGCCACTGAGCAGCCGCCGCGGTGGCTCAGTGGTTATGGTGCTCGGCTGATGACCCGAAGGACGCGGGTTCGATCTCGGCCGTGGCGGTTGAATTTCTTTGGAGGAGAAATTCTAGAGGCCCGTGTACTGTGCGTTGTCGGTGCACTTTAAAGAACCCCAGGTAGTCGAATTTTCTGGAGCCCTCCACTACGGCGTCTCTCATAGCCTTAGTCGCTTTGGGACGTTAAACCCCATAAACCAAACCAAACCAAACCAATAACTGCTCTTTTGTGCCGGCTGTACGCTTACTTGTTTAGGCAGTGCGATAACCCTCCAAAAAATTCAGGGGGCACTTTGACTGTCTAAAGTGGGTAGAGGCGGAAGCGTTTTCCGCACCACCTTCGCTGTTTCTGTGGCACTGGTGGCGTCACATATATTTGAGTACTAATTACTAAGTCATGGCAAATCACTAATTAATTGTTAATTACTGATTAATGCCTGAATGCTAATTAACTGCTAATTAATGACGCTTAAGCTTCGCCTTTAGGAGTGGAACACGACAGCGCGTTGTAGCGCTCCTAGGGAGTCCACGGAACGCCACCACCCGTTCGGCGCGATGCCTTGCCCTTTGAACGCAACGCTTTTTGAGGAAAGGAAATGACGCAGTAATTCTCTGTCATCTCAGTGGACACCTGAACCGCACCGTAGAGGAAGGGAGGTGGGAGTGAAAGAAGATAGATAAAGAGGAGCCGTAATGAAGAAAATGAAATTTGTATTTGAGGAAAGGAAATTACGCAGTAACTGTCTCACATATCTCGGTGGACACCCGTCAAAATTCAGGGGGGGGGGGGGGGGGGCACTTTTTTGACCTAAAGTGTGGTCACTGATGTGTGGTCAAGATGTTAAGCTTCGCCCCTAAGAGTGGAACGCGACAGCGTCTTGCAACGCTGCCAAGGAGTCCATGGAACGCCATCGCCCATTCGGTTCTGCGCCTCGCCCGTCGGTAAATTGGTTTTTGAGGAAAGGAAATGTATCTGTCTCTCATTTGTCGGTGGACACCTAAACCTCGCCGGAAGGGAATGAAGGAGGATGAGAGTGAGTGAAGACACCGTATTCACTAGACGCGCCTTTGTTCATTCCAAAATATCGAGCCGGCATGGCGGAGTGGATAGCGTGCTCGTCTCTCACGCCGAAGACCGGGGTTCGATTCCTGAGCTCAACCAATTTCTTAATCGCTTTTATTTATTTATATGGCCTGACTAGTAAAGCTGATTAGGGTAATTGGGTAATTAAGCAATTAACTAAGCTCAGTCCCACTTACTTGGAGCATCACTATACGATCCCTTCTATTGGTTGTATGGTTACTAGCCAAAGTGCAATTGGCCCCGTTTGAAATTCGCGCACTGTGACGTCACGACCGTTTCCACCAATTGAAAAGTGTGACATTTTCTGTCGACAACTGCTGCTTACAACGATGAGACATTAAAGGCTTCCGCCTTAAAATCGCCGATCAATGCGAGCGCCAACCTGGGAACGCTCCATAGCAAATTGTTGACACCGGGTAGGTCCGACGTTTCTCGCTCGTTGTAACGCCTTTTTCCGATGTGTCCAGTACTTGACCTTACAAACTATTTTCGCCCCATTCTGAAATAATTACTACAGCTTAATCTGTTGTCCACCAGAGACGCCAACTACTGCTAGTTTCGGGGGGGGGGGGGGGGGGGGGGCAGTCATATTGGGCGCCAGTCTCAGTCACACCGCCTAGAAATGGCGCTTTTTGCTCGATGTATTTGTGTCCTAAAATGTACGCAGTGGTCGGTTTCAGGCGTTGTCAGAACTATGCTCGATTACTGTTTGCATTCGCTGAAACTTGTTAGTAGCAGGCCAGGGCCATGCTTCCATCGGCCGACCTTTCCTCCTTTTGCTTTCATTAAAATTCCTTTCTCTCTTGTCTTTTCGCTCTCCACAATCGCCAACACCCCTCATACGAACCACGCTGACTCACTAGGCCTACTCACACCACTGTCGAGTGTCGAAGGGTGATCATGCAGTCATGACCTCTTTCCTTTTCTCCATAAGAACGTGCGGTGAAACCTCTCCTAACTGCCACTCGTGCCCTAACACCAGAGCCCTAACACCCTAACCTAATACCAGAGCTTATTCTAATAGCATATTTCTGAATTTACCTAGCGAATCCAACCCCCTGTGGCAAGGGCCAAAACACTGGGAGCGATGGGAGGCTGCTCTGCGCATTTCGAAGTGGGAGCTACAGCTTCGGACAGTGGATAGCTTCGGATAGCTTCGCCGAAGCACGAAAGTGTCCGACCACCTGGAGTGGCCCGAGGACCCACCGTAGTCGCGCTTCGCCTTCCGCTTCCCCCTCCCACCTCTCACGTGATTCTCTCATTAATCATTAAAATTATGGGAGTTTCTTCCTATATATGAGAGGTAGTCGCTCGGTTGATTTACATTCAATAAGGAGGTTTAAAGAAGAGTAGCTGGTCGGGTACTTGTCTCATCGACGTGGAGGTTTCGTTCAGCCGCCGATGCTGACGCTGGCTGGTGCGTGAGTGACGGGATATTTGCCGATCAGACCACCGACAGCCGAGCAGCCGACGCAGAGCTTGACGACACCGCGAGTTGCGGTTCATAATACGCCACGTTACTGCGCTGTGATGTGACTAATATTCACTGATCGCGTTCCCAAGTTTCTATGTCACCAAGTATCGCGCTTGTGATGGGTCTGGATTGTGAGACAAAGGTACTAGGGACACTTTGGAGCTAATTTATATTGTATTTTGAGCGTTGGTCACATCAGTACTTCGCTGTGGATGACCTTACACATCGAGGAAGCCCGTAACAAGCTTTCTACAGCCAGAGAATTTGGTTTTTCAACCCCTTTTAAGAGTGTATGAGTCCATTAAAGGTCACCGTACTCAAGGCGCACTTAAAAAAAAGAAAATTGGAGCTAGCAAAAGGCGCGTCACACAGTGTTACGCACTTAAGAGCATAAGTTTTTTTTCTGGGTGCTTATTACTGTTATTTCAGCTTCTTGTGTCTGCATAGGAGCTATAATAACGCGACAGCGTTAAGGAGCGAGCGTCGCAAGAAATCCAGCGTCGTCGTTGACGTCGTTGCCTGTGAGCGAAAAATCCATGAGAAATCCTCAGCGAAGGTACCTAGGAGGCAGCTGGGCCACATGGGTCACGCAATCTACTGTCATCGCAACATTGCCAACTTCATTGTGAGCAAACGGACCACCGTGGCAAGTGGTAGATAAATGAATAATTGTTTGCGAGAGGCTAAATATAAAGAGCAACCTCGGTCCCATTAGCCACTCCGGGGGCCGAACTGCCATCGCAGGGCAGTGGCGTATCGCTTAACCGCTGCACCTCTGCGGCAGGAGTGGCATAAGGCCTCCTAGGGTTCTGTGAAAGTTAAGCAGAGAATGACCAAACGGCACAATAGCTTTATTAGGTTAATGATCATACAGGCATTAACCTATTAAAGCTATTGCGTCTTACCCTGAAGGTGGAACTTAAATGCCCCGTTCGTATTTTTTTGTGAGATCATTTTCGTACCTGGCACGAGCGAACGCTGGTACTTTACCCTCACTGCCAGGTTTGTGATTCGTACGTTTAGCAACGTTCGATCTGATGTGACTGAGGATAGCCTGTGGAGTTGTTCTTCAGGAGTTCATCCGACCGCAACGCTTATATTGACAGCCAGCTCCGGCGGCGGTGGTTTTGTCTTTATGTTGCTTACTCATAAAGCTGCGTAAAAATACTTCGACTAATTTTGGAATCATCCTACTAAAGCCTGTTTTCCCGGTGTTAACTTCGAAATGGGCTCAATATTTGAACGTAAGTTACACGCCGCACTTGTGCGACTTTTTACGTTCTTTTGAAAGAAATACGGCCACACTCTAACCTCAGCTTTTGCTAAGAGCACATCACCGGTCAGGTTGGCAGTGCCATCTCACAGGATCATTTGGGTGTCTTACAAGCGATTGGCCTGTTGGGTGTGTCACAATCCCAATGGAGCGCCTCATGGCCTGTTTGTGGCGTCCCACAGGTGAATTGCCGGTTGGGCGGCAGCCGTGGCATAATTCAAACCAATATAAACCATAAGCTTAGCTTAGCCGGTCTTCTGACGCACACGAACCTAAAGCGAACACGCGGATAGTGGGGACCTCAAAGCAGATGTTTTCTGCCTTTGACAGGTGAACAAACAATGAGGAGAAAACACACGGCGGGAACGATGACAGATCATCCTTCTGCAAGCCTTTGTAGAGCTTCTGGTGACAAGAATCTGTATTTGTCTCAACTCTCCTCCTTAGTTTAACAAAACTTCCAGTTTTCAACACAGCGGTAATTCATTTCTTCTGTTTTTCGAAGCACGAATAGCGTGTCCAAAAAGGGCTGCTAGCTGCCCCGAACTCACAAAATATATCAAACATATAAACCGCTTCTTGCGTACATTAAAAATACCTGCAAGCGCTGAGAAGAGGAGGAAGAAAGGAAACTTCAATGGCAGAACAACATTAATGATCGATGGTTGATGTGTTCCTTTTTTCTTTTCACTGCATCCATAGAAAGGAAGACACAAGGCTACAACGTCCAGGAGCCGTGGTGGGATCTGTGCACCTATATTTAGATTCTGCTGCCATTAACCAAGAACACGCAAAGTCCGAAAAGCTATTGCTAAGAAAAAAACATCATGCATATTGCTTTTTGTTTAGCAGTCACGTTGCTTTCAACGTTGAAAGAGGCATCAAGCGGAAAATTGCAAGTATGCGGCAAGAGTCCGGGTGAGTGCCGATAGCCCACGCGTCTTTTTTTCTGAGAAACCAATTTACGTAGGCCAACAGCTCATACGATGTGTGGGGTTCGAAACCTAGAAATTGCCGTGGGCCTTGGGGAACACGGCAGTGATGGACGCCGCATTAATATCGGCAACCTGGTATTCAAAAATATATCCAAGATTTACTTGTAGGACAAGCATAAAGAAAGGAGTCCCAAATTTAAGCAGTGTAATGAGACCTCCGGCAATAAAACGCTAAAAAATGGAATGAGACAGCTTATATGCTTCGGTAAAAAAATGTTAATTAGCAACATATTAAAAAAATAATTACAAAATTAAACTAAATTAACATTAAGTGACATCACACATCATTCGGATGCTTTTGCACTCCGCCTGCAACGAAATGGAGCCGCTTCGGCATGTTTCAAAGGCACAACCTCAAGCTGTGCAGGCCTACGTCGCTGCCATCGGGCCACCGCGGCGGGTAGAGCGAGTGTTTATTTTGAAACGAATTCAAGCGCACAACAACACGCACACAAGAGAGGAAAGACACAGGACAGGCGTGTCCTGTGTCTTTCCTCTCTTGTGTGCGTGTTGTTGTGCGCTTGAATTCGTTTCAAAATAAGCTATGCACCATCTAGCCCAAACAGAAGTTTTGTTAAATTATAGAGCGAGTGTTGCTGAGTACAGTGTTTCGGTAATATAGTGTTTGACTATAGCCAACTTTGGTCAAAAATCTGAAAGGCAAATAAAAGAAAACGAAGTGCACAAAACACGGAGAAAACATTGATCAGAAGCTTCGCGCTTAGTGCTAGAGTCAAAGTCAGAATTGGATTTACAGTCGGCTATAGTCGGATATGGTGTCCTGTGTCTTTCCTCTCTTGTGTGCGTGTTGTTGTGCGCTTGAATTCGTTTCAAAATAAGCTATGCACCATCTAGCCCAAACAGAAGTTTTGTTAAATTATAGAGCGAGTGTTGCTGAGTACACTGTTTCGGTAATATAGTGTTTGACTATAGCCAACTTTGGTCAAAAATGTGAAAGGTAAATAAAAGAAAACGAAGTGCACAAAACACGGAGAAAACATTGATCAGAAGCTTCGCGCTTAGTGCTAGAGTCAAAGTCAGAATTGTATTTACAGTCGGCTATAGTCGGATATCGTGATTATGCATAAACTTTATCTGCTTCTCGCGTGCTACAACCGACTACGAATACGAAAACTCCCGGGCCCTTCGCTTTATCCTCATGCAAAGAGAAGTTTTGGTAGCGGCCTCTAACCATGGTCCATCTATTGGACCATCTTTGCTGCAGATCTATATAACATTATCACTCATTATAATATTAAGGCGCCAGTTGCCGTCTGCTGCACCGTTTGCTACGAAGAAAATGCTCTCTTCAGCTATCCCATCCAAAATGGCCGGCAACGTGGAACTGGTTTGTCAAGGCTTAGACGCTGCGACATTGAGATGGGGCTGTTGAGAGCGAAAATAAACAGTGCTGCTGAAGAGCCGAAATGAGAGTAAAAACAGCATGACTCTTGGGGCCCCAGTGGGGACGTCGCTATGTGATGCAGGGTTTGCAATCGGAATAGAAGTTGAATGTAACCAAAAACACAACATCTCTGCATCTCTTAACGTCCTTCTGTACGCATGCCCGTTTTGAGGCCTCCAGAAAGAACACGCTTCTTTAAATAATAGATAGGCAGTAGCGTGACAGTAGCACAATAGTAGAACTTGATGCTTAGAGAAATAAAAATTTAGATATAATTATAAAGATATGGCCACAGAAGGCAGTCTGCCTTCGGCATTCGCGGCCTTAATCGTAGTTTTCTGTTCATTATTACTATTATTGGGGCCACAGGGTTGCAATTCTATTGATGGTCTTATATAAGCTTTGTACCCCATGTAGATTCTTCTGCTTGGTTCTATTTTCTTTATTCTAAGAGGTTCATTTTCCAGCAGCATGATATTAGTTGTGCAAAGCCTCTTTTCCGATGCATTACCTACTGGCAGATTTTAAAGCATTTATTAGGGAGAGGAATTTGTGCTTCTTGGCGCAATACGCCATAGGTGAGGATTCCACTGTCGCTGCGGAATTCCGAGTGGAAGAGCTGCTGCGCTCACGTAAAACTTTCTTTATTGTGCCGAAAAAGGAAGGCGCAGCCACGCTTTCGCATTCGTACGGCGACACTTTGAACTGCTCGCGTTCACAGCGAACATAGTATTTTAATTTTTCTCCTGTGGGAAACAAGTTACTTCAGCTTTTAGCGCTCA